>NC_053036.3:306290008-306593038 GCF_002575655.3 Aegilops tauschii subsp. strangulata
TCCTGATGCGTGAGCAGTGATGCTCTTGATGTTGGTGGTCGGAGTGCCGTGAGTTGCATTGGGTTGGGCACATGTCCTATGGAGTGCATGCATCTTCACAGCTGCGGGAGCATTCCGAGTCTGCTACTCTAGTAGCAGTCACGGCTTCTTCTCTTCGGCAATGTGGTGGGATGATGACTAACTCGATGGAACAGGTTACCGTTGATTTGTGTGAATTTGGCTCGCGTGCTGATGTGATGTGATGTTCGTCGAGCCGTCGCTGACAGTGGGTGTGGTTTGTGGCATTGTTTGGGTGGGCTCTGTATCGGGGTTCGTTTGTTTTCCGTAATTAACTAGGCAGCAACCTTCTTCTTAATTAATGAAACTGGCAAAGCTTTTGCCTCATGTTTTGAAAAAAAAAGTTTGGTGCTGTGATTTTAAGCTAAGTGATGTGCTATAATAACTAGATAAATGCCCCGCACGTTGCTGCGGGATTTTATTGTGTAAAACTTAAAAAATTCATGATGTGCATTCTGGAGGACAAATGAAGGGATAGAAAGGAAATTAGTTTTATCACTGGGGTGGGATGTTTTTTAGCTCACATAAACCAACGTTGTAAAATATATAAGAAGTTCCTGTCATACTTAATGAAATTACAGGAAGCTTACAAACCAATGAAACAACTATAATAAGATATTCGATCTGCAAAGTGTAATTACAGTATTCCAACAGTAATTAGATGTATGGTTATGGACAATAATTAACTTTGAGGACCACAACTTCTTTGGCACACAAACACACTTACAACACGACATGAGGCAATGAGGATATTCTGGCATACTTTGAATATACATTTATATAAATAACAGAAACAATTTATGTAAACTTGATATATTGTAAGAAGATAGAAGCATGCCCAGAAGCAAATTAGCTTCTCTTCTAGTGATGAGATGTTGAATCTACTACAAACACTTGCAAAAAAACAGGATGCCGAAATTTAAGTAAAATGAATGGATAACCAGATTCCTTATTTACAAATCAAATTACTATGCATAATTTGTTGCACGGATAGATATAGCTCCAGATCTTTGCATATAGGTATATCTACAACAGATGATCAGAACCATTAAAAAAATACTTTCCTGAAAGACAGCTTGTACATAGCAAAAAATACGCCATGGTTGGCAACTCTGTATGCACGCTTCAATCTTTTTTCCGGCAGTTTGAGCATCACATGTATATGCTACTGTGAAGGAGATATAGGTTATAGGGTAGCTAGAACAAAATAGAGATGGCCATGGTACATGAATGTAAGAAGAATAAGCATATATTAATAGGAATAAGACTGTAGGTATAAGATAGTTGGTAGTGTGCCAATAAATTTAGCGTTCGTAAATAATAATGTCAGATGACAACATTATATACACTTATTACTTCAGCAAGAACACTCAACTGTTCCAATTTTCAACAAAAACTTATTGATAGACATTAAAAAAGAATCTGCAGAGAGGACATGTCACATGTAGCAATAACTGAAGTATAGATCACAAATATTCTTTTCTGAGGACGGACGGGCTCAGATGCTCCTGAAATTTCTCCCGTCAGACGACCATGCGGATCTGTGCCGCGCAGCGTATTCCCGGGGGTTTGATCCTAATCTAGGATGGATAAAGGGCAGACCCAGTGCGTAGAAGCTGTCTTGCCCCTGCAAAGTGCAATGCAGAGAGGCTGGTTCGAACCCAGGACCTCTTGGCACAAGTGGGAGGACTTCACCACTGCGCCACGCTTGCCCTCTCTAGGATGGATATTGGTTCAAAATAAATAATCAAAATGATTTGCAGACTCAGTAAATGAAAGGGATCAAGAAATTGGGAATTAAGAGAAACCATGAATTTGGGATCTGTATTTACCTCCCTCACAGGAACATCAAGGTAAAGGATATAGGACCGCAGTACAATATATGTGCCATATTTTAAGCCTTTACAACGGAAAAGAAGAGTATGAATATAGCATATATCATACCTATCAAGAAGAGACACTGGAAATTATTCATATGGTGCTAAGTAGATAACTAATATCCATAAGAAATACTTATTGAACTCCTTTTGTTCCAAAATTGCAAAACATGAGACTTCTACATGAACGAATGAACTTGTTACTATCACTGATTGCAGCAAAGATTAGGAGACATACTGAGTAGATGATGGATCATAAAGATTACCCAGATTTATTTTTGACCGAAATCTGCTTCCAATTCATCAAAGGCAAACAATTGCACAGACAAATATGAGAATGATTGGGGATTTAAATTGTCAAGCTATTGTAGCGCAAGATGTTATCATATGCAGCTGCTGCACATATAGTTTTACAGTGTAGAAATACCGTGAGTTTTGTGAAAGAATTTTGGGACACCTGAATTACTTTCTAACTGATGATGTGACACGTTGTTTCATCAGAGCCTATTTTGTCCACCTGCCGCTCATCCTCCTGTATGTTACTCAAGGGGGCGCTGTTCATCGTTTGGCTTCGGACACTGGTATGTATTTCTCCAGTTTCTTGTAATGTATGGAGCTGGTGTTTGTTATAACCAAGGGTTCCAGATTTTGAACTGTTGGGTTTCTGCTCTCTCTGAAAGCAAAGGCTCGGGAATGAGAATGATGATAAAAAATATATCCTAACCTTTGCAAGCAAGTAGTCAAATAAAATAGGAGAGGCGAAAAATACAACAGGGTTACACATATTATGCCCCAAATGTTGAGCTTCATGCGTACCAATTTGAATCTCTTGCCCGTAGACTGTAGCCACATAATGACATGTTGATGCAAAATCAAAGACGATGAAAAAACAGGAAGAGTAAGATGGCAAATGGAAAAAGTGACCAAAATAATAAGGTGAATCTTGGAATGCAAAGAAGACCAAAACATATTTAGGACTGAGATGGAAGACCAATGGGAATGAAATGAGGTGAGCCGAGCAAACTTCAAAGGGCAATCGATCCGTTTCTTGTGTAGATGGTGGGGAGAGGAAGTGGAGCGCCGTCTGGAACATTATTAGGAGAGGGAGCGTCAGACATCAGTTAGTCTACTTTTTCTTTTGAGTAAACATCAGTTAGTCTACTGGTTGTTTGCTATACATCATGACAGGGGAAGATACACCGAGTGGGCCGGTGGAAGCAATGGGCTGCAGAGAGGATGCAGCAGTAGGCTGTGTAAGCTTGCTATGGCCTTTTTCATAAGAATATATATAGGATTGTAGAGAAAGGAAATACTTTTGTTAAGAACAGAGTACAGTACCTTCAAGTCGACGGATATCGCGCCGTAGTCGGGAGCAATTGGAAAGGAAGCCTCCATATGGCCTTCTTGGACAGATTCAGCTGTACTCAACTCAGGCCGCTGCCGACATTGCAACCTATCCACCTGATGCGCCACCGATGACATGGCCTCTGGATCGAGGTGGCCGAACTCCTCCTAGGCCGACACCGATCCCCAACCCCGACACCACCGGGCGCTGATCCCTTGGAAGTAGTCGTGGCAGGCAGCGCGAGTATGGAGAAGGAGGGTGAAGGGGCGAGGAGGGAACGAGGTGGCCGCCATGGCTTGAGTGCTGTGCGGCGGGAGGAAGGATGGATGCCGGCGTGGGAGTGAGGCGCGGCAGACAGGGAGGGATCGGCGAGGGGGGCGACCAACGGATCCTAGGCGGGGCGGCGACGCAGGGTGTGGCGTGCGTAGGGGGGAGCCGGCCCGCCGGTCTTGCCTGTTGGACCTTGGACGGGATCCTGCTGGGCGGCACGCCGGAGTGGACAGAGGGGAAAGCTGGGAGGGAGGAAAGCGGTGGCGTATTCGTCGACAAAAAAACAAAGGAAAGCGGGAGGATGGGCTTGGCTGGATTACGTTGGGAGGGAGGAAAGCTGGGGCGATGGGCTGGGCTGGATTACGTCCGTCCGCAACTTCTCTGGTTGGTCCTACAAGTAGTAACTGAAGCCGACGTGTTTGTTTTGTATAGTGGTTGGTCCCGCTTGTAAGTCTCTACCAAAACGCTGACGGGGCAGTATAGCTGATGTGGATAGCCTGCATGTTAAGAGAAATAGGTTAGAGCATCTCCAGCCGTCCGACCCCAGGGTGTTGAAAAAGAGCGGTCTGGGGACGAACCGGCGCTAGATTGGCCCCTGGGGGCGACCTAGCTCCCAGCCACGCCCCCAGGCGCTGCCCCCTAAGCCGCGACAAATTCAAACTTGGTCATTCCTGCTCACAAAAAAAGCCACAAGTCCGGCGATCTCAGCAGCCCAGTTCGGCGATCATCACCTCGTCACAGTTCGGCGATCGAATGAAAAGTTCGGCATACAAAAAAGAAAGGACGCGTGTGCAACGCATCACACGGCGGCGTCGGCGGAGTCGGCGTGCGCGGGCTTGGCGGTGTCGGAGCTTCTTCTGTGTTGGGCGGCGTCGGCGCGGCTTCTGTGCTACTGGGCGTCGTGGAGGCATCATCGCTCGGGCTTGGCGGCGTCATTGGCGTGGGCGTGGGAGTTGGCGGCGCCGTCGACGGCAGCTGGTTTAGGATGAGGCCGCGCTCCGCCAAGTACCACGCCTTGACCTGCTCGTCGTTGCTCTGGAGCATGTCCGTCCCGCCTAGCAGGAAAAGCCGGGTCGGTGTTCCTCTTCTTCGCGGCGACGTTGGTCCGGAGTAGGTCGAGCTTGACGGCGCTGCTCGTCATTAACGCCGACCACCGCGCCTCGGCTTCCTCTGCTTCGGCTGGGCGACGGCGGCGGTCGCAGCCTTCGCGGCGGCGGTGGAGCACGTACTTCTTCGGCGGCATGGCGGCCGGCTGGGAGGGGAGGAGGAGGGAGATTGGCGGGAGGAATGGAGAGAATGAGAGGGAAGCCGGGGGGAAAGCGGGAAGAAACGGCGGGAAAAGGCTCTCAACTCGCCGACGGAGCGGCCCCACGCCCCTTTTCGCTTGTGCCGGCACCCCCAGGCGCCTCAGCGCGCCGGATTCGGCTCGGGTGCGCCGGCTGTTATTTTGGCTCAACCCGACGAAAAACGGACTCATGGGACGCGACTGGGCCGATTTTCTCCCGCAGGCGTTAAAAAAACGCCTGGGAGGGGGGCGCGGCTGAAGATGCTTTTAGTAGGGATGAACTATTTAGGTATTATAGATTTAGTTAATTGAATCCCTGAAGGAAAAATAGTCAAACGGCTGAATAGAAGAGTGTAAATCTGGTGGCACGTGGGCCCACTGAACTCCTGGACGCAAAGGGAAAAGAGCACGTGCCGACAAGAGGTGGAAAAGAACCGGAACAAACATGTCAAAGCAATGATCGATCTCGTTTTCATTAGTAGTAGTGCGTGGTTTGCACAAATCATGCGCACACAAATTAAGCCAGCTAGCTAAGGCAAAATGAACGAACGGAAAGGGAAAAGGATGGCAAGAAAACCAAGCGGAGAAGGTTCCCGTGAAAGAAAAGTAAAGAAACAGAGTACAGGAGTAGTACACAGGACAGCCGGCGCCGCTTCTCCCCTCCCTCGCACGCATTCTTCACGTGCGCTGCGGGGCAAAAGAAAAGAAGAGACCGAACCGCCCCGTTTGCCGTCGTGCGCACACAACGTTTCATAAACAAGCGGGGCAAAGAGAGATTGAGAGGTGTGTGTGTATGTATATATTGACGGGCCAAACCCCAGGCCGATATCTGGTCTCGTCTAACTCTCACGCATATCCTTCCTTCTTCCAAGTACCGGGCCGGCTAGTTGAGGAGGAAAGATCGATAGACCTGGTACTACTTGAATATACACATTAATGGCGGCGGCGAGTAGGAGCGCGCCGGAGTGGTGGCGAGATGGGGGAAGCGTCGACGACGGGGGAGCGGAGGTCGAACTGAGCCTACGGCTTCGGACCGGGAGCAGCAGCACGGCGAGGAGGAGCATGACCATATTCTACAATGGCCGGGTGGTCGCCGTCGACGTCACCGAGCTCCAGGTAAGCTAACTGCCCCGATCCTTAGCACCATTTTAATTTGCTCCATCCCTCCATGTATTTTGTATGTTTACGCAGTTCAACCCTAAGTAGTTAATCATGCTCGTCTAGACTAGGTTGGTCATCACTGACGATCATGCATGTGCTTAGCTCAATCTTGCAAGTGATTAAAAGGCAAAACAATGTAGGAGTATGATGGATCGAATGGATCCTCCACCACGAGTTGTTTTTGCAGTTTAATGTAAACGATGCCAAGAAATACAACCGGAGTCAACTGAGACACCGTGCAGCCTAAATAGAACCAATAGCAAATTAACAAGGGAGCGCTTCTTCTTTTAAGCCGGTCTTTGGGTTGTGATTCTCACAATCTATACTGCTATGCACGCATGACACGTCTTGGGAGCCTGTAGACGTGTGAGAACCTAGAAGATGAAAATAACCCAGGTGAGACACCCAAATCAATTCCAGAGATCAAACTTGGGCGGGCTGGGTGGCTACCACCACATCATTTCTGATTAATTATTACTCCCTCTGTCTCACAATATAAGACGTTTTTCCAAGCTATGTTAGCTTGCAAAAACGTTTTATATTATGGGACGGAGGGAGTATAATAGATCAAAGTCCTTTGTGAGGAAAAAAACATGGTACTAACATTACATGCATTATGCACGTGTTTATTTCAGCACGTCGATGAGTTTGACAAAAATCCGGTACGGTTGAAATTTCAGAATAGTAGTAATATTTAATGACTTAAGTCTGGGTCAAAATTCTTGTGCTTATTTCGAGACGTGCTGTACCGCATCCAGGAGACAGGCAAAACTAAGACGCAGCCACATTTAGTCTTGGTGGAGTAGTAGATGTGCAATTGACAAGCACGTTCAACTCCTCCCCAGACGCGATCATCTCTTAGTCAGACTTGTTTTTTTGACAGCATCTCTTAGTCTGACTTAATTAAGCAATTAGTCAGAAAAGGGACGAGCCTCCATACAAAATAGACAACCAGAATTAAACACGTGCTCGATTGCACCAAAACTCAAAATGATTATGCACAAATATTTCGTTTGAAATTTTCTAGTCATATTTTTGTTTGAAATGTGTGCGCAGACGTGGGTGTGACAAAGTTCATTTGTTGATTGGTTAATCGCAGGCAAGGGAAATCATAACCATGGCGAGCCAACAAATTCTGACCGAGCAGCAGGACAGCGGCGGCGGCGGCGGCGGCACTGCAGTGGCACAGTACGGAGCTCATGAGAATCCAAGCCAGCCGGCGCCGCAACGTTGGGCTCCATTGCTGGCTTCACGTTCGCTTCGTCAGGGAGCAGGGGCTGCTGCGCCGGTCACCAGCCAAGCGGCCGCCGCGGGGCTGTCGATGAAGCGGTCGTTGCAGCGGTTTCTGCAGAAGCGGAAGACAAGGGTCGCAGCCATGGGTTCGCCGTACGCCGGCGGCCGGCGGGCGATGCCTTCCTAGCACTAGGCCGGTGGTTAAAAACACTTACTACGTACTAGCTAGCATCTGGTTATTTTTGTTCTTGAAACTTGTATTTTCAAGCATGAGATTGGAGTGTTCAAATGAAGTTTCATTTGTTCGAGTGTTCCGTAGAAGATGAGATTTGGGCCGTGCAACACAATTGCATTGATCGGTGCATCAGTCATGTATATATATGATGTACAGAGGGAGACCGTAACCTTAATTATACAGATGAATTAGGAGGTGGGCTCGAGACACAATATATTCAATACTCTCCCGCACTCGAAGCGGCGCCGGAGACGCAGAGACTGGAACGAGACTCCACAAAGGTGGAAGTCGGCAGTCCCTTAGTCATCACATCGACGAACTGTTGTGCGGTCGGAACATGGAGAAGCCGAATTCGTCCAAGGGCCATCTGCTCACGTACAAAGTGAATGTCCAGCTCAATGTGCTTAGTCCGGCGATGATGAACGGGGTTGGCGGAAAGATACACCGCAGAGACGTTGTCACAGTAGACAACCGTAGCCTGGGACACATCATGATGCAACTCCTGAAGTAGTTGTCGTAGCCAGGTGCACTTGGCGACGGCGTTAGCCACTGCTCGGTACCAGCCTCCGCGCTAGAGCACGAAACGGTGGGTTGTCGCTTGGACGACCACGAGACGAGTGAAGGACCGAGGTAGACGCAGTAGCCAGAGGTGGAGCGACGGGTGTCAGGGCAGCCAGCCCAATCCACGTCGGAGTAGGCCACCATCTCCAGAGAAGTGGACATTGTGAGAGTGAGCCCAAGAGCCATCGTGCCGCGGATGCGGAGAATCCGCTTCACGAGGGTCCAATGGGAGTCACGAGGGGCGTGCATGTGGAGACACACCTGCTGAACAGCATACTGTAGATCCGGCAGGGTGAGAGTCAGGTACTGAAGAGCACCAACAATGGACTGATAGAACGGAGCATCCGACGCGGGAGAGCCCTCGAGAGCAGAAACCTTGGCCTTCGTGTCAACAGGAGTAGCGACAGGGTGACAGTTAAGCATGCCGGCACGCTCAAGTAGCTCGTGCGCATACTTCTGCTGATGAAGGAAGAAGCTGTCGGGTCGCCAAACAACCTCAATGCCAAGAAAATAATGTAGAGCGCCCAGGTCCTTGATGGCAAACTCATCACGCAGCCGGAGAATAATCTGCCGAAGAAGAGCTGCGGAGGAGGCCGTCAGGATGATGTCGTCGACGTAGAGGAGCAAATATGCAGTCGTGTCGCCGCGGTGATAGACAAACAACGAGGCATCCAAGCGAGTAACGCTGAAGCCCAGTGTCTGAAGGAACCCGACGATACGCTGGTACCAGGCGCGGGGTGCTTGCTTGAGCCCGTAGAGAGACCGGGACATCAAACACACATGCCCAGGAAGAGACGCGTCGACGAAACCGGTGGGTGATAACCCACAAGTATAGGGAGTCGCAATAGTTTTCGAGGGTAAAGTATTTAACCCAATTTTTAGATTCGACACAAGGGGAGCCAACGAATATTTAAAGGTATTAGCAGCTGAGTTGTCAATTCAACCACACCTTGAGATTAATTATCTGCAGCAAGTAATCAGTAGCAAAGTAATATGATAGTTTTGATAGTGGTGACAGCAACAATAGTAACAGTAACAGTGATAGCAGTAATTTTGTAGCAAGTGTAACAGTGATGATAGAAGTAGTAATGCAACAGAAAAATATAAGATAAATTCGTAGTCATTGGATCGGTGACTTGTTGGATGATATTCATCATGTGACAGTTATAACCTAGGGCGATACGGCACTAGCTCCAGTTCATCGATATAATGTAGGCATGTATTTCATAAATAGTCATACGTGCTTTATTAAAAAAACTAGCATGACATCTTTTGTCCTACCCTCCCGTGGCAGCGGGGTCCATATTGAAAGCTAAGGGATATTAAGCCCTCCTTTTAATAGAGAACAAGAACAAAGCATTAACACATAGTGAATACATGAACTCCTCAAACTACGGTCATCACCGAGAATGGGCCCGGTTGTTGTCACTCCGGGGTTGTCGGATCATAAAACGTATAGGTGACTATAACTTGCAAGATCGGATCTAAAATATGGATATATTGATGAATTCATAAACGGTTCAGATCTGAAATAATGGCACCCGGGCCCAAAGTGACAAGCATTAAGCATAGCAAATTCATAGCAACATCAATCTATGAACATAGTGGATACTAGGGATCAAGCCCTAACAAAACTAACTCGATTACATGATGAATCTCATCCAACTCCTCACCGACCAGCGAGCCTACGAAGAAATTACTCACTCCTGGTGGGGAGCATCATGGAATAGGCGATGGAGAAGGGTTGGTGATGACGAAGAACGAAGATCACCTTTTCCGGAGCCCCGAACGGACTCCAGATCTGCCCTCCCGAGGAAGAATAGGGCTTGGCGGCGGCTCCGTCTCGTGGATCGCGATAATTCTTTCTCCTTGATTTTTTTCTCCGAAAATAGGAATTTATAGTGTCAGGGTTGAGGTCTGCGGGGCCACCAGGTGGGTACAACCCACCTGGGCGCGCCAGGAGAGGGGGGCGCGCCCTGGTGGGTTGTGCGCACCCAAGGGCCCCTCTCCGGTGGATCTTGGCTCCAGAAATTCTCTTTTATTATATAAAAAATCCTCGCAAAGTTTCGTTTCATTCCGAAAACTTTTATTTCTGCACAAAAACAACACCATGGTAGTTCTGTTAAAAACAGCGTCAGTCCGGGGTTAGGTTCATTCAAATCATGAAAATTAGAGTCCAAAACAAGAGGAAAAGCATGACAAAAAGTAGATACATTGGAGACGTATCAACTCCCCCAAGCTTAAACATTTGCTTGTCATCAAGCAATTCAGTTGATAAACTGAAAGTGAGAAAGAAAAACTTTTACGAACTCTTTTGCTCTTATTTGCATAAATAAGCTTAAACATCACCCATGTTTTCAGCCAACATTATAACTAACCATGTCAACAATAACTCTTAAATATAATAATGATTCATATCAATGACATAATCAGCTAGCGAGCAATAATAAGATATCTCAAACGGCAACACGTTGTCAAAACAACCATGATATAATATGACAATAGTGGTATCTCGCTAGCCCTTTCTGAGACCGCAAAACATAAATGCAGAGCACCTCCAAAGTTCAAGCAGTGACTAAACATTGTAATTCATGGTAGAAAAGATCCAGTCATGATGCATCCAACATTAGGTATACACAATGCATAAATCATGACAGTTGTGCTCTACTCAGTTTCTGGCGCTTGTTTTTAGAAGGTGATGACACAACATAAAAGTAAATAGATAGTCCCTTCGCAGAGGGAAGCAGTGATTTGCAGAGGTGCCAGAGCTCAATTTTAAAAACAGAGGTAAATGATATTTTGAGACATGCACCCTTCTTATTCACTTCACGAACATCAGTTATCAACATTTTCCATGCTAAGCACGCTAGTGGCGGTTCCCAAGTGATAAAAGTAAAGGTTTACTCCCCCTCCACCATCAATCACACTCAACAGCTTGTCCGAAACAACGGGTACCGTCCATACCAACATTAGTCCCGGGGGAGTTTTGTTTAATTATTTGCATTTTGGGGTTCGGGACTGGGAATCCCTATTACCGCCCATTTTCTCGTGCGATGGCGAGTGAATAAACACTCGACCTAAGAATAACCTGCTTAGCACGGAAGATATCGACCACCTCCTGTCGTTCCATGAACGATCCAGGCACACAAAAAGGATAATTTTTTAGAAGTTTTTAGAGGTGGCACATGCAAATTTACTTAGGACGGCAGGATAATACCGTATATAGGTAGGTATGGTGGACTCATCTGGAATAACTTTGGGTTCAAGATTTTTGATGTACAAGCAGAATTCCCACTTAGTACAGGCGAAGGCTAGCAATTAAGATTGAGAAGCGGCCAGCTAGAGAGCAACAACGATCATAACCATGCATTATGCATAAGTAACATTGGACACTAGCATGAGTAGGATATGAACACCATGAACATAAATATCATAGAGGCGATGTTGGTTTTGATTCAACTACATGCATGAACATGTACCAAGTCAAGCCACTCGAACATTCAGAGGAGGATACCGTATCATCATACTACATCACAATCATTTTAACGCAATGTTGAAATCCAAGATAAATCATTATCCACTCCCAGCTACTTATGCATGGCATGAGAAACTAAAATCTCTAATTGTCATTGCAAACATGTTTAATCATAATGGGTTGAATCATGGATATTAGGTTAAACATATTTACACAAACAGAACAAGTCGAGTTCATACCAGTTTCTCTCTGCCACGGCCAGTTCATCGAATGTCGTCATTATTGTCTTTCACTTGCATGACCGAATGATATGAAAATAATAATAGTGCAAGAGTGTCATGGACTAAGCTGGAATCTGCAAGACATTTTATTCAACAGCAGAAGACAAGGTAAAATGTGCTCTTTATTAGTTCAACATTTATTCATATGAGAGCCACTCAACATTTTCATCGTGGTCTTCTCTTCGGTACAACTCGAATAAAAGGAAAAGAAATTCAGAGAAACACACTGAAATATTTTTGGAGTTTTTGGTTTTCTTGAATGAAGCAAACAAAAGAGAAAAGCAAAAACAAGAAAAACTATTTACACGGGAAAGCTCCCAACAAGCAAAAGAAGAACAAGGAAATCTTTTTGGGTTTTCTTTTTAATATTACTACTAAGCATGCATAGAAAGTAAATTAACTACAACTATTTTTTTGGTTTTTCTAAGGTTTTTCAAACACACAAGAAGAAAGCAAGAAAATAAATCTAAGCATGGATGATACAATGGAAAAGTGTGAACACCGACAAGTAGAATGATATGTGAACATGAATGTAATGTCGGTGAGAACACGTACTCTCCCAAGCTTAGGCTTTTGGCCTAACTTGGTAGTCGATCAGTAGCCTGGAGGGTAGTAGGGGTGCTGAGGAGCGGGCATCCACTCATCCCACTGCTGAGGCTCCTCCGCAGCCTCTGCAGTAGCGTGAGCGTTCCAGTAGGCGATGATGTTTGCAGGCATAATCCGGTATCCGCCCCTGGCAGCAGAATCAAACAAAGCAGGCGCAGGCAATGGAATAACATCATGAGTTTTAACACTATAGACAAGGTTGTAAGGAATGGCAAAGTCAGGACGATCATGTGCAAGAAAGTGATGGTGATCCATGGCTGCTCGGTCTAGGTAAACCTTAGCAGAGGATAATCATGAGGGGGTATCGCAACCTCGAAATGAGTTGCCAAACGAGTGGCAAAATCCCACCATGTATTTTACCCTGGGATTTATTAAGATGCAGGCGACGAGCCACAATAGCTCCCAAGCTATGCATGTTGTCGCCCTCTACTACACGGCGTAAAACAGCAAGGTCTGGTGAACTAAGTGCACCCACCTTCTCCCTAGCAAGCAAGCATTTAGTAATAAAAAGTGCAAAGTAACGAACAGCGGGAAAATGTAAGCCGACGGTAGTAGTGGCTGACGCTCCTCTCTCATCCCCCACTGTTAGAGTGCGATAAAAATCCTCAAACACAGCCGGCCTAGGCTCAGCCAAGCTCCCATCAGACGGGATCATGCATATGTCACAAAATTCAGTAAGTGGTATCTGATGGTTTTCAGCATATAAATCAAAGCTCACTTCAGGAGGATTATTTCTAGGCAAGAAAGTAAAGCTCTGAACAAAGATATTTGTGAGGATTTGGTGCTGGTCACACTCATCTGCGATGAAGTCGGTGAGGCCGGCATTGGCAATATATTGCATAAACTCCTCAAAAATTCCAGCCTCTTCCAGGAACGGGGTGTGCGTCCATTCGCACGGCTTCCGCCAACCTCCGAGGGTGGAGATCGTTGTCAGGGGACTCCCCAATGACACTCTTGGAGTTCTTCTTAGAACCAAACTTTCTGAAGATATTCATATCCGCGTACAATTTTCTGAAAATAAAATTTTTGGGGTGACAAAAATTTGTCAACAAAACTTTACAAGATTGATAGAACTACTCATAGGGATGCATAGAAGCCATAGCAAGCATTCAAACTACTTAGAACACTAAGAATTCAACATGCAAGCACATCTACAGCAGCACCAAGAGCAGCTAATTACTCAAAGTATAAACCACTAAAACAAAAACTAATTGGACAAATGGTGGAGTCACATACCAAGCAATAATCCCCCGAAACAGTTTGGGAAACGGAGCTTCGACCAAAGAGATCGAAATCCGCGGGTTGAGCTCAAGAACACGGGAGAGAGAGCAATGGGGATTTTTTTCTGGAGGTAAGTGATGATGTGGACTAAAGAGATAAGTGAGGGGGTCCACGTGGGGACCACAACCCACCAGGGCGCGCCTGGGGGTCCTGGCGCACCCAGGTGGGTTGTGACGCCCTCGATTCAATCGTACACTAATCATACACGCAAATGTGTACGATCAAGATCAAGGACTCACGGGAAGATATCACAACACAACTCTAGACACAAATTGAAAATAATACAAGCTTTATATTACAAGCCAGGGGCCTCGAGGGCTCGAATACATAAGCTCAAAAACATAAGAGTCAGCGGAAGCAACAATATCTGAGTACAGACATAAGTTAAACAAGTTTGCCTTAAGAAGGCTAGCACAAACTGGGATACAGATCGAAAGAGGCACAGGCCTCCTGCCTGGGATCCTCCTAAACTACTCCTGGTCGTCGGCGGTCTCCACGTAGTAGTAGGCACCTCCGGTGTAGTAGGAGTCATCGTCGACGGTGGCGTCTGGCTCCTGGGCTCCAGCATCTGGTTGCGACAACCAGGTAGAAAGGAAAGGGGGGGAAGAGGGAGAAAAGCAACCGTGAGTACTCATCCAAAGTACTCGCAAGCAAGGAGCTACACTACATATGCATGGGTATATGTGTAAAGGGCCATATCGGTGGACTAAACTGCAGAATGCCAGAATAAGAGGGGGATAGCTAATCCTGTCGAAGACTACGCTTCTGGACACCTCCATCTTGCAGCATGTAGGAGAGAATAGATGGTAAGTTCACCAAGTAGCATCGCATAGCATAATCCTACCCGGCGATCCCCTCCTCGGCGCCCTGTTAGAGAGTGATCACCGGGTTGTATCTGGCACTTGGAAGGGTGTGTTTTATTAAGTATCCGGTTCTAGTTGTCATAAGGTCAAGGTACAACTCCGGGTCGTCCTTTTACTGAGGGACACGGCTATTCGAATAGATAAACTTCCCTGCAGGGGTGCACCACATAACCCAACACGCTTGATCCCATTTGGCCGGACACACTTTCCTGGGTCATGCCCGGCCTCGGAAGATCAACACGTCGCAGCCCTACCTAGGCACAACAGAGAGGTCAGCACGCCGGTCTAATCCTAAGCGCGCAGGGGTCTGGGCCCATCGCCCATTGCACACCTGCACGTTGCGTGGGCGGCCGGAAGGAGACCTAGCCTAGCAGGCATTCCAGTCCAAACCGGCGCACGCCGCTCAGTCGCTGACGTCACGAAGGCTTCGGCTGATACCACGACGTCGAGTGCCCATAACTGTTCCTGCGTAGTTGGTTAGTGCGTATAGACCAAATGGCCAGACTCAGATCAAATACCAAGATCTCGTTAAGCGTGTTAATTGATGTAACCGCGGACACCGACCAGGGCCAGGCCCACCTCTCTCCTAGGTGGTCTCAACCTGCCCTGTCGCTCCGCCACAAGATCCACTCGCGGGTACTCCTACGAGCCGACCCGATTTTAGTCACCACAGGTATCATGTAAAGTATATAAGTATATACCCGTGATCACCTCTCGAGTGATCACGGCCTGATAGTATAGCAACGCAGACGGACAAGAATGTAGGGCAACAGATGGCATACTAGCATCCTATACTAAGCATGTAGGATTGCAGGTAAAGGTAACAACAGTAGTAGCAAGGACAGGCTATGCATCAGGATAGGATTAACGGAAAGCAGTAACATGCTACACTACTCTAATGCAAGCAGTATAGAGAAGAATAGGCGATATCTGGTGATCAGGGGGGGGGCTTGTCTGGTTTCTCTGGCAAGGAGGGGTCGTCGTCGATGTAGTCGAGGTCTACCGGAAAGAAGTAACGGAGGGGGAACACAATAAATAATAGAGCAATCAAAGCATCACAAAGCATAACAAGGCAACACGTGGTGCTAGGTGTGACCTAACGCGGTACTGCATATGTCGGTCGGAGCGGGAAAATATTCGGAGGTATTTTCCAGCTCCAGGAAATTATCGGTCAGATGAAACGGAGGGAAAAGTTCCATGTTCATCTTGCTGGAGGTGTGTGGTAGGTAAGTGAGTGGCATAGTCGGATTCGTCTAATTTTTCTGATCATCTTTCATATATAAATTATTTCGATCCGAGTTGCGGATTATTTTCTATGGATTTTCAAAGTTTATTCAATTTTCTGAAATTTCTGCATTTATTTAATCGAATTGTCTAAGTCAATTTGACTGGTCAAAAGGGGAGATGGTGGCCCACATGTCATAAGCTATACCTAAACAAATAACTAAAACTAGCTTAAATAAATGCGGGGTCCACATGTAATAGGCTTAGACTAATTAATTAACCAACTAATCTAAACTAAATTAGTTTAGACCTAATTAAACTAGGCCGGCCACACACGGCTGTGGCACAGCCCACGCGCACACAGCGCACACACACAATGCTAGGGAGTAACTCTATTCCTTTTAACACAAGATAGCATTTTGTGATTTTTGTAGGATTTAATCCATGCATTATCTGAAGTAGGTCCAATGGAACAAAATGAGGCTTGTTACGTCTACTTTCCATTCATATAATTTTTACCCATGTTAGGACCTATTTTATCGCTGTTTAGTGGAAGTTTAGACGGCTAGTCATTGTAGAAATACAAAAGCTAGCTACTGCTACAGTAACTGAATGCATAGCAGCAGACAGTGGCTGCGGGAGCAGCAAAGCTGCAGCGAAGCAAGCGGCATGCACACGGCCGCGCATGCTGGGAGCAGGGTGGGACGGACGCGAGGCGTGGGTGGCCGCGGCGCGAGCAGTGGCACGGGGTGAGCGCGACCACGGCTCCGGCGGCGACCAGAGCAGACTGCAGCAACGCAGTGGCAGTAGGAGGCGAGCGGGGGGCGTGGCCCTAGCGCAGCCGGGCAGCACAGTAGCAGCAGGGGGCAAGGCAGCGGGCGGCTAAGGGGCGCAGCGGGCGCGCAGAGTCATGGATGGGCGCGAGCTGCGCACGGGGAGAGGCGCCGCTACGATGTGGTGAGCGCGGGCGGAAGCATGGCTACAGGCACGAGGGTGCGCGCCGGTGGTCTACAGCATCGCCCAACAGAATGGCGGCGACGCGCGGAACCCGCTGTTCCGGCGACCAAACGGTCGGCCGCGAGCATCAAACGGGCGAGCACGATGCGCTGATCCTAACTACACAAGCGGCAGTTGTCGAGGAAACGAGCGCAGGCACGGGTGAGAGGAGCAGGGCGCGTGTAGGGCGTGACCGGGGTGCGGACGCGCGGTCGGGAGGAAGGGCGACGCGCGGCTGGACGCGGTCATGGTCGCGGAGACGACCGACGGCAACGGCGGCGGGGCTACTACGACGCGAACGGGATGAAACAGAGAGGGGGGAAGGAAGTGGAGGCTCACCGCGAGCCTGTAGTGGTGCTAGCGTGGGCTCGGGGGAGGCCTGGTAGACCGAGACGACGGCGGCGAGGTAGCGGCGGCGTCCGACGAAGGGGATGGATGATTCCGGCGGCTTGGCGGTTCCCTGACTTGATCTGCTCCTCAGGGACGACGTGGAAGACGCAGGCGATGTCCTGGACATCTCCGAGCGGCGCTGGGTGGCTGCTGGACGCGGTGACGACGAAGATTCTACGACGGCTATTGTCGGGCGTCGACCAGGAGAGGCAGGCGGCGCGAGAGGGAAGAAGTGGTGGGTGCTAGGGTTCATAGCAGGAGAGAAGGGGGGTATCTTGTAGGGCTAGGAGGGGCACGGATGCTCGACATGTGGCGCCAGCCATGGAGATGGCGCCACGGTTGCCCCTGCCCGCTCCTGTAGCTAGGTAGGGGACGAGTGGGAGTGAGGGTGTGGGCTGGGCCTGACACAATAGGCAGTGGGCTTAGGTGCACAGGGGGTTCCTCTATTCCTTTTTTTGTTTGTTCTCTCTTGTTTTCCTTTTCCTTTTCTGTTTTTCTTTTATTTCTTTACTGTTTTCATTTAAAGTTTCTTTTATTTTAGTTTTATAAAATACCAAGTTAGCACCTAAATCAGTATTGCTAATTAGGCCACTGCCACAATTATTTTGGCACACTACTAATTTAGTTATATTATTATAACTTTATAAAAGGCATTAAATTAATTGTTTTGCCCTCAGTTTTGGTTATTTTAGTGAATTTAAATATTATAATAAATGTTGGTATCTCCACCATTATTACTTATGAATTATTTGTCACATTTAGACTATTTTAGTTTTAATGTTTGAAAACTTTTGTTGTTTTCCTTTAATTAAAATTTAAATTTGATTCGTTTTAAACTAATGCGAGTTTATCAACAGTAACCGAGGTGATGTGGCATCATTAGCATAGGTTTACTGGAGCTTAATTACCCGAGCGTCACAATTCTCCTCCACTACAAGAAATCTCGTCCCGAGATTTAAGAGGGGAAGTGAGGGGGAAGGGATTTGGTTACAAAATTCTAACGAATCTTCTCGGTCTTGGTTACTCTTCTCGAAGAGGTTGATCCATTATGTTGATGTCATCATTTCTCTGCTTAAGGTCATCATGATGAAGTCGGCATCCTTTCTTGGGGAACTCCATCGTACGTACGAAGGACAAGGGGTAACTTCGGAAGAATGGACCGCTACAATATTGCTTATCTGGTAGATAACATTAGGGAAGGTGGCGGAAAGTAACTCTCGAATTGAAACTTAAGACATTATCGAGAGCAAAGCGAGGAGGTATTATGGGAAGTTTCGAGAGGGCAGGCAATCGTTCGATGCCTGAAACAGGGCATGAAAAGGGGTTCAAAGCAACGGGAATAAGTGTTGTGTCTGATACCAAAATTGATGATCTCTCGGAAGGTGGCTCGTGAATTACATACGGAGCCAAGCGTGAGGAATAACATTTAGAAACAGGGGTGTACAGGAGAGTCAGGTTTTGATCCTGTGGAACTGTGGGTTATGGGCCCACCATGTGGGTTAAAAGTAGGAAGGGCGCTGACGTCTTGCACGATCACGTAAGAAAGGCCTGTCAGTTATGCCGGTAACAACATCGGTACCAAGGGCGAGGGACGAAGAGAACCATTTTCCTGCTCGTGGAACGAGGCAGACCATTAGGCAAGGTCCTCGTCCATCGGTGGCTACCGGAATGTCATCAACATTAGTAACAGGGCCTTACTGACAGAGTTGTACACCGAGGTGGTTGCACCAGCAGGGAATTATTACTGCTATATCATATGGATCACAATAAGGGTTTAAACAAACCAATGGAAAGGGAAAAGTGTCTATCAGATTTAGTCAGAACAATGGAAAGAAAAATGTGTTTAAACACATATTTCTGGGGTATGTCCTTCCCAAGGACAAATAGAAGTTTGTGTCCGAGGGAAGGCAATAAAGTGGTCGATGACATCACAAATCATCGAGGGCAAGCATGGAATTTCTCATCATGAATTCAATTGATATCTCGGAAGAAGTTAAAATGTTGGCGATGATCACGACACACTTGTCGAGAGGTTTCTTGAAGATGTAATCAATCGGCAATGACATCAAGTCAAAGGAATGGTGAAGCGAAAAGTTATTGGAACCAAGGGTACGACACAAACTCGAAATCAAGCTTGCTATTCAAGGCAAAATGGTATGACGAGGAAGATCGACATAAGTTTAGCTCCTCATCGAAAGTTGTGCTCCGGGAATAAGGACCAGGTAGCAAATTAGGCTAGGAATGACGTGATGGAGTATTAAACTCCTCAACAACAAAGTACTAGAAGGTACTGAATTGTAGTGCAGATTCGATTCACTAATCGGCATTCTCGATTGACGACAACCCAAAACCCGTGGAGTGATTATGATGGGGAAAGGTACTACTTCATCAGAAATTCATAATATGAAGTGCAATGGGTTGATATCCTCGAGATACCAGGGGGTAATACTCGAAGGTATAACAAAATAGAGGTTGGGCAGGCGTACTGATCTGTAGGAGACAAGTACTTTAACTTGTCCGAGAAATAGAATCAAAGGAGAACAATCATGGTCAGATCCACGGTTCCAAAGGGTCAATTCATAGATACCAGATGATACTTATCAAGGAAATAGTTATTATTACAAGAAGCTTCCATGATAGGATCTACATCGTGTCCATGGGCATGAACACAAAGTTCAAGGTCGACTCCCACTTCTCTAATGCATAACCTTTCATTCACTTCTCGCCTTCAACAAAGTTGTGTTGAAATTTTATCTGACATAACAACAGTAGAGTATGACTCGTGAAAACTTTCGGGTTCACACGGTTTTAGAGAAGGTATAGGTTCAACCCATCGGGGCATCTTAGAAACATATACCACGAGCTTCAAGAGTAAATATCACCAGCTCGAAAGCAGAGCAAGGTTGAGAAAGCAGAGGATACAATTTACCAAAGGCATTATGTATCTGAGGGAAGGCTCACAAGGTTATTGAATATGAAGGATGCTGTCGGATAAAATCCATTAAAGGATCTGCCGGTCCATAACGGAGCTGATGTGAGCATCGACACACAACCAGAGGAAGTAACAATGCAAAGGCATTGGATTATAGAAACAACTGGCTAATCCAGAGCTCAAATGCAAAGGAATTATGATTTTCAAATCAAGGGATCAGAAGCAATGTTCTGATTAGGGATGGATAAGTTGAATAGCCTTAGGGGTACAATCGACGGCAATTGGATTGGTTGAGAACCAGCTCACGTTTAAAATGACGTCTGAGCCGGAAGGATAATTTTCAGGGAATAAATAATGATTGCGTGCATTCGCACACATGTTGAATCAACAGGATCAGAATGTCAATCACAAGGATTTTAATGGTTATTGCCAGACAAATGGAATTGTCCAGACTGCAAGAAGACAAGTATTTGCAGAGCAATAGTTGACAAAGGAGTACCGGAAGATCGAGTAGTATTTCAATGCATCTAGTGAATCCTATGAACAACTAGTAATGAACGGTTCCTCGATAAGTGTGAAGAAACAATTCGTAGGGATATTTTTGCGGCAAGGAACCGCAAGGCAGTGGCACAAGGGATTCCACGAGCAGGAAGGGTATCTTGTAATAACAAGACCAACTAGGGATGAATGTAAGAATGGCAAGTGCATGTAGTTATCCATAAGGGTTGACGGTAGAAGGGGAATTGCAAAAGAGATGAGCACAAGTTATCGGTAGAACATCAGAGAGTATCTTTGGAGTCTTTTGATAAAGCAGGCGATCATCTGGAATGTAAGGCGCTCCAGGAGAAAGTATTATTGAGAACCTAGAGTCAGAGCTAGTAAAATCGTTTAACCCGAATAGAAGAGATGTCAGAGTCCCAGAGTATAGGTCGAGGAATAAAAGATCCTACAACCATCCAATGGTGACGTGGGCCCATAAGCCACACAGCCAAGTTAGTAAAACATTTTTCTCAGGCTAGACTCAACTTCAGCCAAGGAGTTGGAAGGGGATTCCTACACGCAATCGGCTCTGATACCAAACATGGTGGGCCCATAACCCACAGGTCCCAGGATCGAAACCTGGCTCTGATACCAACTTGTGACGCCCTCGATTCAATCGTACACTAATCATACACGCAAATGTGTACGATCAAGATCAAGAACTCATGGGAAGATATCACAACACAACTCTAGACACAAATTGAAAATAATACAAGCTTTATATTACAAGCCAGGGGCCTTGAGGGCTCGAATACATAAGCTCGAAAACATAAGAGTCAGCGAAAGCAACAATATCTGAGTACAGACATAAGTTAAACAAGTTTGCCTTAAGAAGGCTAGCACAAACTGGGATACAGATCGAAAGAGGCGCAGGCCTCCTGCCTGGGATCCTCCTAAACTACTCCTGGTCGTCGGCGGTCTCCACGTAGTAGTAGGCACCTCCGATGTAGTAGGAGTCGTCGTCGAAGGTGGCGTCTGGCTCCTGGGCTCCAACATCTGGTTGCGACAACCAGATAGAAAGGAAAGGGGAAAAGAGGGAGAAAAGCAACCGTGAGTACTCATCCAAAGTACTCGTAAGCAAGGAGCTACACTACATATGCATGGGTATATGTGTAAAGGGCCATATCGGTGGACTGAACTGCAGAATGCCGGAATAAGAGGGGGATAGCTAATCCTGTCGAAGACTACGCTTCTGGCCATCTCCATCTTACATCATGTAGGAGAGAGTAGATGGTAAGTCCACCAAGTAGCATCGCATAGCATAATCCTACCCGGCGATCCCCTCCTCGCCGCCCTGTTAGAGAGCGATCACCGGGTTGTATCTGGCACTTGGAAGGGTGTGTTTTATTAAGTATCCGGTTCTAGTTGTCATAAGGTCAAGGTACAACTCCGGGTCGTCCTTTTACTGAGGGACACGGCTATTCGAATAGATAAACTTCCCTGCAGGGGTGCACCACATAACCCAACACGCTTGATCCCATTTGGCCAGACACACTTCCTGGGTCATGCCCGGCCTCGGAAGATCAACACGTCGCAGCCCTACCTAGGCACAACAGAGAGGTTAGCACGCCGGTCTAATCCTAAGCGCGCAGGGGTCTGGGCCCATTGCCCATTGCACACCTGCACGTTGCGTGGGCGGCCGGAAGCAGACCTAGCCTAGCAGGCGTTCCAGTCCAATCCGGCGCACGCCGCTCAGTCGCTGACGTCACGAAGGCTTCGGCTGATACCACGACGTCGAGTGCCTATAACTGTTCCCGCGTAGTTGGTTAGTGCGCATAGACCAAATGGCCAGACTCAGATCAAATACCAAGATCTCGTTAAGCGTGTTAATTGATGTAACCGCGGACACCGACCAGGGCCAGGCCCACCTCTCTCCTAGGTGGTCTCAACCTGCCCTGTCGCTCTGCCACAAGATCCACTCGCGGGTACTCCTACGAGTCGACCCGACTTTAGTCACCACAGGTATCATGTAAAGTATATAAGTATATACCCGTGATCACCTCTCGAGTGATCACGGCCCGATAGTATAGCAAGGCAGACGGACAAGAATGTAGGGCCACAGATGGAATACTAGCATCCTATACTAAGCATGTAGGATTGCAGGTAAATTTAACAACAGTAGTAGCAAGAACAGGCTATGCATCAGGATAGGATTAACGGAAAGCAGTAACATGCTACACTACTTTAATGCAAGCAGTATAGAGAAGAATAGGCGATATCTGGTGATCAAGGGGGGGGGGGCTTGCCTGGTTTCTCTGGCAAGGAGGGGTCGTCGTCGATGTAGTCGATCACGGCGGTATCGGCGGCGGTCTCGAGGTCTACCGGAAAGAAGTAACGGAGGGGGAACACAATAAATAACAGAGCAATCAAAGCATCACAAAGCACAACAAGGCAACACATGGTGCTAGATGTGACCTAACGCAGTACTGCGTATGTCGGTCGGAGCGGGAAAATATTCGGAGGTATTTTCCAGCTCCGGGAAATTATCGGTCAGATGAAACGGAGGGAAAAGTTCCATGTTCATCTTGCTGGAGGTGTGTGGTAGGTAAGTGAGTGGCATTGTCGGATTCGTCTAATTTTTTTGATCATCTTTCATATATAAATTATTTCGATCCGAGTTGCGGATTATTTTCTATGGATTTTCAAAGTTTATTCAATTTTTTGAAATTTCTGCATTTATTTAATCGAATTGTCTAAGTCAATTTGACTGGTCAAAAGGGGAGATGGTGGCCCACATGTCATAAGCTATACCTAAACAAATAACTAAAACTAGCTTAAATAAATGCGGGGTCCACATGTAATAGGCTTAGAATAATTAATTAACCAACTAATCTAAACTAAATTAGTTTAGACCTAATTAAACTAGGCCGGCCACACACGGCTGTGGCACAGCCCACGCGCACACAGCGCACACACACAATGCTAGGGAGTAACTCTATTCCTTTTAACACAAGATAGCATTTTGTGATTTTTGTAGGATTTAATCCATGCATTATCTGAAGTAGGTCCAATGGAACAAAATGAGGCTTGTTACGTCTACTTTCCGTTCATATAATTTTTACCCATGTTAGGACCTATTTTATCGCTGTTTAGTGGCAGTTTAGAGGGCTAGTCATTGTAGAAATACAAAAGCTAGCTACTGCTACAGTAACTGAATGTTACTGTAGCCGTGTAGCATAGTAGCAGACAGCGGCTGCGGGAGCAGCAAAGCTGCAGCGAAGCAAGCGGCATGCACACGGCCGCGCATGCTGGGAGCAGGGTGGGACGGACGCGAGGCGTGGGCGGCCGCGGCGCGAGCAGTGGCACGGGGTGAGCGCGGCCACGGCTCCGGCGGCGACCAGAGCAGACTGCAGCAACGCAGCGGAAGTAGGAGGAGAGCGGGTGGCGCGGCCCTAGCACAGCCGGGCAGCAGAATAGTAGCAGGGGCAAGGCAGCGGGCGTGCAGAGTCATGGATGGGCGCGAGCTGCGCACGGGGAGAGGCGCCGCTAGGATGTGGTGAGCGCGGGCGGAAGCACGGCTACAGGCATGAGGGTGCGCGCCGGTGGTCTACAGCATCGCCCAAAAGAATGGCGGCGACGCGCGGAACCCGCTGTTCCGGCAACCAAACTGTCGGCCGCAAGCATCAAACGGGCGAGCACGATGCGCTGATCCTAACTACACAAGTGGCAGTTGTCAAGGAAACGAGCGCGGGCACGGGTGAGAGGAGCAGGGCGCGTGTAGGGCGTGACCAGGGTGCGGACGCGCGGTCGGGAGGAAGGGCGACCCGCGGCTGGACGCGGTCACGGTCGCGGAGACGGCCGACGGCAACGGCGGCGGGGCTACTACGACGCGAACGGGATGAAACAGAGAGGGGGAAAGGAATCGGAGGCTCACCGCGAGCCTGTAGTGGTGCTAGCGTGGGCTCGGGGGAGGCCTAGTGGACCCAGACGACGGCGACGAGGTAGCGGCGGCGTCCGACGAAGGGGATGGATGATTCCGGCGGCTTGGCGGTTCCCTGAATTGATCTGCTCCTCGGGGACGACGTGGAAGACGCAGGCGATGTCCTGGACATCTCCGAGCGGCGCGGGGTGGCTGCTGGACGCGGTGACGACGAAGATTCGACGACTGCTATTGTCGGGCATCGACCAGGAGAGGCAGGCGGCGCGAGAGGGAAGAAGTGGTGGGCGCTAGGGTTCATAGCAGGAGAGAAGGGGGGTATCTTGTAGGGCTAGGAGGGGCACGGATGCTTGACATGTGGCGCCGACCATGGAGATGGCGCCACGGTTGCCCCTGCCCGCTCCTGTAGCTAGGTAGGGGACGAGTGGGAGTGAGGGTGTGGGCTGGGCCTGACACAGTAGGCAGTGGGCTTAGGTGCACAGGGGGGTTCCTCTGTTCCTTTTTTTGTTCTCTCTTGTTTTCCTTTTCCTTTTTTCTTTTATTTCTTTACTGTTTTCATTTAAAGTTTCTTTTATTTTAGTTTTATAAAATACCAAGTTAGCACCTAAATCAGTATTGCTAATTAGGCCACTGCCACAATTATATTGGCACACTACTAATTTAGTTATATTATTATAACTTTATAAAAGGCATTAAATTAATTGTTTTGCCCTCAGTTTTGGTTATTTTAGTGAATTTAAATATTATAAGAAATGTTGGTATCTCCACCATTATTACTTATGAATTATTTGTCACATTTAGAATATTTTAGTTTTAATGTTTGAAAACTTTTGTTGTTTGCCTTTAATTAAAATTTGAATTTGATTCGTTTTAAACTAACGCGAGTTTATCAACAGTAACCGAGGTGATGTGGCATCATTAGCATAGGTTTACTGTAGCTTAATTACCCGAGCGTCACATGGGTTGTGCCCACCTGGTGCACCTCCCTCTGGTATTATTTGCACCAATTTTTTTAATATTCAGGAAAAAATGATATAAAATTTTCAGGGCATTCTAAGAACTTTTATTTTTGGGTCATTTTTTATTGCACTGGAAATTCAGAAAACAGACAAAACATGGCATTTTATTTTATTTAACTAATAAAAACAGAAAATAAAAGGTAGGGACAGAAGGTAGTGCTTACTAAATTCATCAACTTCATACCGTTCAAAAAAGATCCATTAATAAGGTTGATCAAGTCTTATTAACAACCACTTTCGATTAGCCTGAAACCGAAGAACTTTCGTAAATCACTAAGTTACCTCAATGGGGTTATGCATTTGCCCAACAACAAGTGTTTCATATTTCTTTTTAACAGTAGGTAGAGGTATTTGAAAACTTCCAATAGTGATTGTCGGAGATTTTTCAATAACATTAATACCATCCACTTGGAATTGTTTCTTCGGAAAGTGCACCGTATGCTCATTGCCATTAATATGAAAAGTGACCTTGCTTTTATTGCAATCAATAACAACCCCTGCAGTATTCAACAACATGTTGTCGTCCTCGGACATCTCAAGTATAACAAAGTCAGTCAAAATAGTAACATTAGCAACAACAACGGGCACATCCTCACAGATACCGATAGGTATGGCAGTTGATTTGTCAGCCAATTGCAAAGATATTTCAGTAGGTGTGAGTTTATTCAAATAAAGTCTTTTATATAAAGAGAAAGGCATAACACTAACACCAGCTCCTAAATCACACAAAGCAGTTTTCACATAATTCTTTTTGATAGAGCAAGGTATGGTTGGTATTCCCGGATCTCCAAGTTTTTTAGGCACTCCATCTTTGAAAGTATAATTAGCAAGCATAGTGGAGATTTCAGCTTCTGGTATTTTTCTCTTATTTGTGATGATTTCTTTCATATACTTTACATAAGGAGGCATCTTCAAGATATCAGTCAAGCGAGTACGCAAAAAGACTGGCCTTAGCATTTCAGCAAAGCGTTCAAATTCTTCATCATCTTTCTTTTTAGTTGACTTGGGTGGAAAAGGCATAGGTTTTTGAACCCGTGGTTCTCTTTCTTTACCGTGTTTTCTAGCAACAAAGTATCTTTTATCATATCTTTTATTCTTAGGTTGTGGGCTATCAAGATCAACAGGTGGTTCTATCTCAACATCATTATCTGGTTCTTTATCATTGCTTGGTTGAGAGTCTTTAGAATCCTCATCATTATCTTTTTCATTATCACTAGGTGAGTGTTCATTACCAGATTGAGTTTCAGCATCAGAGATAGAAGTTTCATTATCATTATTAGGAGGTTTTTCTATTTCAGGTTCACTAGAAGTATGTAGAGTCCTATCATTTTTCTTCTTCTTTTTCTTTCTAGAAGGACTAGGTGCACTAGTGTTATTTATTTGTGAATCTTGTTCAATTCTTTTTGGGTGTCCCTCAGGATAAAGTGGTTCCTGAGTCATTTTACCTCCTCTAGTTGCAACTCTAACAGCAAAGTCATGCATATTATGATTCATTTCATCAAGTAATTCTCTTTGTGATTTAGCAACTTGTTCTAACTGAGTTTGAACCATAGAGGCATGTTTTCCCACACCTCTAACATCATTTGATATTCTAAATAACAAGTCACTCAAGCGAGCAATCATATCAGAATTATATTTCAACTGTTTCATAACATTTGCATTAAAGTGATCTTGTTTTCTAATATAGTTTCCAAACTCATAAAGGCATTGGGTAGGATGCATATTTTGAGGATTATCATTTTCATTGAACTTCATAAGAGAGTTTACCTCTACCACCTTAGGCAGCGGTGGTGTATTAAGCCCATGTATTCTTCAATAGGAGGTAAATTTTTAACATCCTCAGCTTTAATACCTTTTTACTTCATAGATTTCTTTGCCTCTTGCATATCTTCAGGACTGAGATATAATATACCCCTCTTCTTCGGAGTGGGTTTAGGCAGTGGTTCAGGAGTAGTCCAATCATCATAGTTTTTCAATATATTATTCAATAATTCTTTAGCTTGTCCAACAATTCGTTCCCGGAAAACACAACCAGCACAACTATCTAGGAAGTCCCTAGGAGCATCGGTTAGTCCATTATAGAAGATATCAAGTATTTCAATTTTCTTAAGATAATGATCAGGCAAAGCATTAAGTAACTAGAAAAGCCTCCCCCAAGCTTGTGGGAGACTCTCTTCTTTAGTTTGGCAAAGTTAAATATTTCCTGTAAGGCAGCTTGTTTCTTATGAGTAGGAAAATATTTTTCAGAGAAGTAATAAATCATATCCTGGGGACTACGCACACAACCAGGAGCAAGAGTATTGTACCAAGCTTTAGCATCACCCTTTAATGAGAAAGGAAATAATTTGAGGATAAAGTAGTAGCGAGTTTTCTCATCATGAGTAAAAAGGGTGGCTATATCATTCAACTTAGTAAGATGTGCCACAACAGTTTCAGTTTCATAACCATGGAAAGGATCAGATTCAACCAAAGTAATCAACTCTGGGTCGACAGAGAATTCATAATCCTTATCATCAATAAAGATAGGTGAAGTAGCAAACTTAGGATCACATTTCATTCTAGCATTCAGAGATTTTTCTTTATACTTATGTAGTAATTTCTCTAGATCATCTCTATCATTACAAGCAAGAATATCTCTAGTTGTTTCTTCACTCATAACATAACCTTCCGGTACCTTAGGCAATTCATATCTAGGAAGGCTAGTTCTAGCAAGTGTTTCAGGAGTTTCAGTTTCAAGCTCATCATCAGATTCAACAACATCATGTTGTATAACTCTAGCAATTTGTTCATCAAGAAATTCACCAAGTGGCACATCATCATTAGCAAGCAAGGTACTAGCATCATCATAAGCATCATTCATAGTGGAAGTAGCATCATCAATAACTTGCGACATATCAGATTTGATAGCATGTGGTGGTGTTGCAAGTTTACTCATAACAGAAGGTGAATCTAAAGAAGAACTGGATGGCAGTTTCTTACCTCCCCTCGTGCTTGAGGGAAATATCTTACTCTTTGGATCCTTCAGATTCTTCATAGTGATAATATGATAATAATCCCAAGTGACTCAACAAATATAGCTATGCTCCCCTGCAACGGCGCCAGAAAAAGGCCTTGATAACCCACAAGTACAGGGAATCGCAACAGTTTTCGAGGGTAAAGTATTTAACCCAAATTTATAGATTCGACACAAGGGGAGCCAAAGAATATTCTCTGTCGAGCCCAGTGTCTGAAGGAACCCGGCGATACGCTGTTACCAGGCGCGGGGTGCTTGCTTGAGCCCGTAGAGAGACCGGGACATCAAACACACATGCCCAGGAAGAGACGCGTCGACGAAACCGGTGGGTGATAACCCACAAGTATAGGGGGACCCAATAGTTTTCGAGGGTAAAGTATTTAACCCAATTTATAGATTCGACACAAGGGGAGCCAACGAATATTTAAAGGTATTAGCAGCTGAGTTGTCAATTCAACCACACCTGGAGATTAATTATCTGCAGCAAGTAATCAGTAGCAAAGTAATATGATAGTTTTGATAGTGGTGACAACAACAATAGTAACAGTAACAGTGATAGCAGTAATTTTGTAGCAAGTGTAACAGTGATGATAGCAGTAGTAACGCAGTAGAAACAATATAAGATAAATTCGTAGGCATTGGATCAGTGACTTGTTGGATGATATTCATCGTGTGACAGTTATAACCTAGGGCGATACAGCACTAGCTCCAGTTCATCTTTTGTCCTACCCTCCCGTGGCAGCGGGGTCCATATTGGAAACTAAGGAATATTAAGGCCTCCTTTTAATAGAGAACCGGAACAAAGCATTAACACATAGTGAATACATGAACTCCTCAAACTACGGTCATCACCGAGAATGGGCCCGGTTGTTGTCACTCCGGGGTTGTCGGATCATAACACATAGTAGGTGACTATAACTTGCAAGATCGGATCTAAAACATGGATATAATGATGAATTCATAAACGGTTCAGATCTGAAATCATGGCACCCGGGCCCAAAGTGACAAGCATTAAGCATAGCAAAGTCATAGCAACATCAATCTAAGAACATAGTGGATACTAGGGATCAAGCCCTAACAAAACTAACTCAATTACATGATGAATCTCATCCAACTCCTCACCGACCAGCGAGCCTATGAAGGAATTACTCACTCCCGGTGGGGAGCATCATGGAATTGGCGATGGAGAAGGGTTGGTGATGACGAAGAACGAGGATCCCCCTCTCCGGAGCCCCAAACGGACTCCAGATCTGCTCTCCCGAGGAAGAACAGGGCTTGGCGGCGGCTCCGTCTCGTGGATCGTGATAATTCTTTCTCCTTGATTTTTTTCTCCGAAAATAGGAATTTATAGTGTCAGGGTTGAGGTGTGCGGGGCCACCAGGTGGGTACAATTCACCTGGGCACGCCAGGATAGGGGGCGCGCCCTGGTGGGTTGTGCGCACCCAGGGGCCCCTCTCCGGTGGATCTTGGCTCCATAAATTCTCTTTATTATGTAAAAAATCCTCACAAAGTTTCATTCCATTTCGAGAACTTTTATTTTTGCACAAAAACAACACCATGGTAGTTCTGCTAAAAACAGCGTCAGTCCGGGGTTAGTTTCATTCAAATCATGAAAATTAGAGTCCAAAACAAGAGGAAAAGCGTGAGAAAAAGTAGATACGTTGGAGACGTATCAGTGAGCTGCTCACAGTAAACCTGCTCCTCAAGATGTCCATGAAGGAAGGCGTTGGAGACATGCGTTTGATGAACCGGCTAGCCTCAGGATACCGCCAGCTGAAGAACAGTGCGGATCGTGCCCGGTTTGACAACCGATGCAAACGTCTCGGTGAAGTCGACGCCAGCACGCTGCCGAAACCCACGGACCACCCAGCGAGCCTTATAGCGCTCAATCGTGCCATCCGAGCAGGTCTTATGATGAAATACTCACTTGTCGCTGATGACATTGGCACGAGGAGGCCGGGGAACCAGTGTCCAGGTACGGTTCTGCTGAAGAGCATCAAACTCTTCCTGCATCGCAGCGAGCCAGCGAGGATCACGTAGGGCTGCTCTGGCGGACGCAGGAATCGGCGACGGCTCGGTGGTGGAGGCAGCGAGGAGATACTCATTGCTGTAGTACCGCCGACTCGGACGGTGGACGCTGGCCCTGGCTCGAGTGAGGGGGCGAGACGGCAACGCCAGAACCGCGGTGGGCCTAGGCTGCAATGACGAGCCGGCCGAGGCCGAGGTTGAGCCCGAGGGGGCGGCCCCGTCTGAGGGGGAGGCCGCGCCCGAGGTGGAGCTCGAGGGGGCCGCGCCCGCTGAGGCAGCCGAGGACGCGCCTGAGGCGGCCGGTGCGGAGGCCAGTGAAGCGGGCGGCGACGGGGCGGCGCCCGAGGTGGCCGGTGAAGATACCGGCGACGGGGCGGCCGGCGAAGAGGCTGGCGATGCAGCGGCAGCCGGCGAAGATGCCGGTAAGGCGGGCGATGCTGAGGCGCCTAACAGAGTTGGCGAGGGCGTCGTGGGGGGCACGAGGCGCAGCTCGTCCCATGGCGCGAGGACCGCCGAAGCCCGGAGGCGGTCCAAGAACCGAGCGGGGCCGTCCACCTCACGGGGTCACTGGAGGGCCGCGGGTGGCCGGCGGCGACGGGGCGACGGGAGGTACCTGCTAAAATGGAAACACCTTCTCATCAAAGTAAACATGTCGGGAGGTGAATACACGATGTGAGACAGGATCGTAGCAGCGGTATCCTTTGGTGTTATGTGGGTAGCCGAGGAAGATGCAAGCGACTGAGCAAGGTGCAAGCTTATGAGGCGCAGTCGCGGCGATGCTAGGATAGCAGAGACAATCAAAGATGCAGAGGCCATCGTAAGATGGGGGCGCACCAAAGAGGAGATGGTGAGGGGCATAGTTCCAGCGTGGGCGACATGGGCGGATATTGATGAGGAGGGTGGCGGTGGCGAGAGCGTCCGGCCAAAACCGGGGAGGCACATTAGAGTGAAAGAGCAACGTGTGGAAGCAGTAATTAAGAGTGCGAAGGATACGCTCGGCACAACCATTTTGTTGGGACCGATACGTCTCCATCGTATCTACTTTTCCAACACTTTTGCCCTTGTTTTGGACTCTAACTTGCATGATTTGAATGGAACTAACCCGGATTGACGCTGTTTTCAGCAGAATTGCCATGGTGTTATTTTTGTGCGGAAATAAAAGTTATCGGAATGACCTGAAACTTCACGGAGAATATTTTTGGAATTAATAAAAAATACTGGCAAAAGAATCAAGGCCAGGGGCCCACACCCTGTCCACGAGGGTGGGGGCGCGCCCCCTGCCTCATGGGCCCCCTGGTGCTCCACCGACCTCAACTCCAACTCTATATATTCACGTTTTGGGAGAAAAAAATCAGAGAGAAGGATTCATCGCGTTTTACGATACGGAGCCGCCACCAAGCCCTAATCTCTCTCGGGAGGGCTGATCTGGAGTCCGTTCGGGGCTCCGGAGAGGGGAATCCGTCGCCATCGTCATCATCAACCTTCCTCCATCACCAATTTCATGATGCTCGCCGCCATGCATGAGTAATTCCATCGTAGGCTTGCTGGACGGTGATGGGTTGGATGAGATTTATCATGTAATCGAGTTAGTTTTGTTAGGGTTTGATCCCTAGTATCCACTATGTTCTGAGATTGATGTTGCTATGACTTTGCTATGCTTAATGCTTGTCACTAGGGCCCGAGTGCCATGATTTCAGATCTGAACCTATTATGTTTTCATGAATATATGTGAGTTCTTGATCCTATCTTGCAAGTCAATAGTGACCTACTATGTGTTATGATCCGGCAACCCCGAAGTGACAATAATCGGGACCACTCCCGGTGATGACCGTAGTTTGAGGAGTTCATGTATTCACTAAGTGTTAATGCTTTGGTCCACTACTCTATTAAAAGGAGGCCTTAATATCCCTTAGTTTCCAATAGGACCCCGCTGCCACGGGAGGGTAGGACAAAAGATGTCATGCAAGTTCTTTTCCATAAGCACGTATGACTAAATTCGGAATACATGCCTACATTACATTGATGAACTGGAGCTAGTTCTGTGTCACCCTATGTTATAACTATTGCATGAGGAATCGCATCCGACATAATTCGCCATCACCGATCCAATGCCAACGATATTCACATATCGTTCTTTGCTTAGTTACTTTACCGTTACCACTGTTACAATTACTACAAAACTGCTACTGTTACTTTTTCCACTGTTACCATTACTTCCATACTACTTTGCTACTAAATATTTTGCTGCAGATATTAAGTTATCCAGGTGTGGTTGAATTGACAACTCAACTGCTAATACTTGAGAATATTCTTTGGCTCCCCTTGTGTCGAATCAATAAATTTGGGTTGAATACTCTACCCTTGAAAACTATTGCGATCCCCTATACTTGTGGGTTATCAAGACTATTTTCTGGCGCCGTTGTCGGGGAGCATAGCTCTATTCTTCGAGTCACTTGGGATTTATATCTGTTGGTCACTATGAGGAACTTGAAAGACGAAAGAACAAAAATTTATCCCTCAACTACGAGGGGAGGTAAGGAACTGCCATCTAGCTCTACACTTGATTCACCTTCTGTTTTGAGTAAGCTTGCGACACCTAAACGTGCTTCTGCTATTAATTCTGATATGTCGCATGTTATTGATGACGCCACTTCTGCTATGCATGATACTTATGATGAAACTACTTCTATGCTTGATACTACTGTGCCATTAGGTGAATTTCTTGATGAACAACTTGCTAGGGCTAGAGAGAACGAAATTATTGAAACTAATAATATTGATGAAAGTGATGATGAAGATTCTCCCCCTAGATATGAATTGCCTGTTGTGCCTGAGGGTTATGTTATGGATGAAGAAACTGCTAGAGACTTTCTTACTTGCAATGATAGAAATGATCTTAAGAAATTATTGGCTAAGCTGAAAGAAAAATCTTTGAATGCTAGAATGAAATATGACCCTGCTTTTGCTACTTCACCTATCTGTGTTACTGATAAGGATTATGATTTCTCTGTTGATCCTGAGATAATTACTTTGGTTGAATCTGATCCTTTTTATGGCTATGAATCTGAAACTGTTGTGGCACTTCTTACTAAATTAAATGATATAGCCACCCTGTTCACTAATGATGAGAAAACTCGCTACTACTATATCCTTAAGTTATTTCCGTTCTCATTAAAGGGTGATGCTAAAACATGGTTTAATTCTCTTGATCCTGGTTGTGTGCATAGTCCCCAGGATACGATTTATTACTTCTCTGCTAAATATTTCCCCGCTCATAAGAAACAAGCTGCCTTAAGGGAAATATATAATTTTGTGCAAATTGAAGAAGAGAGTCTCCCACAAGCTTGGGGAGGCTTCTCCAATTACTTAATGCTTTGCCTGATCATCCTCTCAAGAAAAATGAAAATACTTGATATCTTTTATAATGGACTAACCGATGCTTCCAGAGACCACCTGGATAGTTGTGCTGGTTGTCTTTTCAGGGAAAGAACAGTTGATCAAGCTGAATTGCTATTGAATAATGTGTTGACTAATGAAAATAATTGGACACTTCCTGAACCAACCCCTAAGCCAACTCCAAAGAAAAGGGGTATTCTATTTCTCAGTCCTGAAGATATGCAAGAGGCAAAGAAAATCTATGAAAGAAAAAGGTATTAAAGCTGATGATGTTAAGAATTTACCTCCTATTGAAGAAATACATGGTCTTAATTTGCCGCATGTTGAAGAAATACATGGTCTTGATAACCCGACAGAGGTAGTAAAGGTAAATTCTCTCTATAGATTTGATGAAGGTGATATTCCTCGTTATAAGTCTGCTAGCCAATGCTTAGACGAGTTTGATAATTTTATTGTTAAACAAGAAAACTTCAATGCTTATGTTGGTAGACAATTGAAACGTAATGCCTATATGATTGAACACTTGAGTGATTATATGTCTAGAGTTAAAAGTGAACTTAAACTCATTAGTAAACATGCTTCTATGGTTACCACTCAAGTAGAGCAAGTGCTTAAGGCTCATAATGATTTGCTCAATGAATTAAATAATAAGAAAAATGATAATGTTGTTAGAGTTATGACTAGAGGGGGTAAAATGACTCAGGAACCTTTGTATCCTGAGAGCCACCCTAAGAGAATTGAGCAAGATTCTCAGAGAACTAATGTTGATGCACCTAGTCCTTCTAAGAGGAAGAAAAAGAAAAATGATAGGACATTGTATGTTTCTAGTGAACCTGTTGTTGACACACCTGAGAATCCCAATGATATTTTTATTTCTGATGCTGAAACACAATCTGGTAATGAACATGAACTTAGTGATAATGTTAACGATGATGTTCATATTGATGCTCAACCTAGCAATGACAATGATGTAGAGATTGAACCTGCTGTTGATCTTGATAACCCACAATCAAAGAATCAACATTATGATAAGAGAGACTTCGTTGCTAGGAAGCACGGTAAAGAAAGAGAACCATGGGTTCAGAAACCCATGTCTTTTCCTCCTAAACCATCCAAAAAAAAGGATGATGAGGATTTTGAGCGCTTTGCTGAAATGATTAGACCTATCTTTTTGCGTATGCGTTTTACTGATATGCTTAAAATGAATCCTTATGCTAAGTACATGAAAGAAATTGTTACAAATAAAAGAAAGATACCGGAAGCTGAAATTTCCACCATGCTTGCTAATTATACTTTTAAGGGTGGAATACCAAAGAAACTTGGAGATCCAGGAGTACCAACTATACCATGCTCCATTAAAAGAAACTATGTTAGAACTGCTTTATGTGATCTTGGAGCCGGTGTTAGTGTTATGCCTCTCTCTTTATATCGTAGACTTGATTTGAATAAGTTGACACCTACTAAAATATCTTTGCAAATGGCCAATAAATCAACTGCTATACCTGTCGGTATTTGTGAGGATGTGCCTGTTGTGGTTGCAAACGTTACTATTTTAACGGACTTTGTTATTCTTGATATTCCCGAGGACGATAGTATGTCGATTATCCTTGGTAGACCCTTTTTGAATACTGTAGGGGCTGTCATTGATTACAACAAAGGCAATGTCACTTTTCATGTTAATGGTAATGAGCGCACGGTACACTTTCCGAGGAAACAACCTCAAGTCCACAGTATCAATTCTATTGGAAAAATTCCATCGATTATTATTGGAGGTTTTAAATTTTCTCTTCCTACTGTCAAGAAGAAATATGATATCCTTATTATTGGGGACGTGCATATCCCCGTTGAGGTAACCTAGTGTTATTCGAAATTTCTCCGGTTCCATGTTATTCGAAAAGAGTTTGTTAACAAGACTTGATCAACCTTGTTAGTGGATTCCTTTTGATGAGCATGAGATGGATGAAGTTAGAAAGCACAATCTTCTGTACCCTCCTTTTACTTTCTGTTATCTAGAATAAATAAAGCAAAAATAATATTTTCTGTCTGTTTTCTGATTTATCCGTGCAATAAAAAATACCCCGAAAATAAAAGTTCTCCAAATGCCCCGAAAATGAAATATGATTTTTTCTAGAATATTTGAGAATATCTGGCACTGAGAACACATCAGGGGGAGCAAGCAACTGGCCACGAGGGTCCAGGGCGACCCACCCCCTGGGCGCGCCCCTGCCTCGTGGGCCCCTGGTGGCCCCCCTCCACTTATTCCAGCTACCACACACTCCTTCTTCCTCCCAACAAAATCACCAACCAGCTCAAGCACGAGTTCTAGCTCATCTTGCTGCCATTTTCGATCTCCTTGCTCAAAGCTCCACTCACAAAACTGCTTTGGGGGATTATTCTTCGGTATGTGACTCCTCCAATGGTCCAATTAGTTTTTGTTCTAGTGCTTTATTCATTGCAAATTTTTGCTGCCTAGGTGACCCTGTTCTTGAGCTTGCATGTCAAATTTATATGGTCCCAAGTAGTTCTAATGCATGATATAGTCTCTAGGCACTTGTGGGAGTAGTTGATATCAATTTTGTTGAGTTTGGTTCACTTTTATTTTAAGTTACTAAAATTTTCAAAAAAAAATTCAGAGGAAGAAATATGTTTAGGAAAATGTACCAAGGTGGTTCTTCAAGGAAGCAACGACCCAGGCCCGCAATACGTGAGCCGGACCATGAACCACCAAGAGAAGCTCAAGTGCGGCCTTGTGAATGGCCGTCAGAAGATTTTATGGTTCGAGCAGGAATTAAGGAGGAATTTGACGCATATGTGCGTAATGCTGAACTCGAGGGCTTCATGCTAGATAAGTGCCCTCAGTATTATCACCTAACTGATTCCTTTGTGAGAAGGTTCAAATTTTCATCTTCACGCAATTCTCACACTGTCCTATTTGATATCTATGGTAAATCTTATACTATGGACTTAGAAGATTTTAATACTGCTTGTAAACTTCCGCAGTGGGGTAGTGCTAGTGAACCTCGCAAATCTGAGTTTAAAGATTTTCTTGCTAGTATCACTGTGGGGGAATCTAGGGAAATAACACAAGCTACCATAGGGAGCATTTATTTTCCTGCTATACATTATTTTGCTCTCTTTATAGGTAGATGCATAAACGGTAAGGATGAGGCATGTCACATGTGTGTTCCTGACCTTAGTGTTCTCAAGAGTGCTGTTTAAGGAGATAAACAATATAACTTGGGGGCCATTGTTGCACGAAGGTTGCATAATAATGGTTTAAGTGGAGACTTGTTTGGTGGGATTTATGCAACCCGAGTGGCTAATTTTCTTGAGATACCCATACATGAAAATGATATGGAATTGCCTCCCGCTTATCCAGATTATGATGCTATGGTTCGCCATCAGTTTATTGAGAGGAATGAACAGCCTCTCCAGTACCGACTAATGTTTGACAGGCGCCGCACTTTCTATGTTGCTCTCCCTGCTCCTACTTTCTTTGACTTTCAGGCAAAAGGGAGATTTATTATAACCAGGGAGGAGGCGAACGAGTATAAGAGGAGGACGGAGGCAGCTCGCCTCCAAGCTGCAGCTCATGAGGCAATAGCTGCTGCATCTCAGTACGACCCCAGCTAAAACTTTGATCCATGGGCATAAACCAACTTAGGCCAAAAGCCTAAGCTTGGGGGGGGGGGGCGTACGTATTTCTCACCGACATTACATTCATGTTCACACACTCATTCCAGTTGTCGGTGCTCATACTTTTTCATTGTACTATCCATGCTAGTTTATTTTCCTTTCTCGCTTTCTTCTTGTGTGTTTGAAAAACCTTAAGAAAAACCAAAAAAATTAGTTGTAGCTTTTAGCTAGTTTACTTTTCATGCTTGTAGTAGTAATAATTAAAAGAAAACCCAAAAAGATTTCTCGTTCTTCTTTCGCTTGTTGGGAGCTTTCCCGTGTAAATAGTTTTATTTCTTCTCTTTTCTTTGGGGGTCGAGAGGAGAAGACCATAATGAAATTGTTGAAGTGGCTCTTATATGCATTATTGTTGATTTAACCAAGAGCCCATGTTATCTTGTCTTCTCCTGTGTATTAAGATGCTTGCGTATTCCAGCTTAGTCCAATGCACGTGCACTATTATTATTATCCACACTGTTCGGTCGTGCAAGTGAAAGGCAATAATGACGATATATGATGGGTTGATTGAGATGAGTGAAGCTGGTATGAACTCGACCTCTCTTGTTTTTGTAAATATGATTAGTTCGTCGTTTCTAATTCAGCCTATTATGAATGATACATGTTTGCAATGACAATTAGAGATTATAGTTGCCCATGCCATGCTTAATTTGCTAGGAGTTTATAATGGTTTACCTTGCGTGCCAACATGCTATTAAAATGGTTGTGATGTGGTGTGATAGGGTGGTATCCTCCTTTGAATGATTCAAGTGACTTGACTTGGCACATGTTCACGCATGTAGTTGAAATAAAATCAACATAGCCTTCACGATATTTATGTTCATAGTGGATTATATCCTACTCCTGCTTACACTCAATGTTTATTAATTTTAATGCACGTTCATGACTGTTGTCGCTCTCTAGTTGGTCGCTTCCCAGTCTTTTTCTAGCCTTCACTTGTACTAAGCGGGAACACTGCTTTTGCATCCACTTCCATAAACCCCAAAGTTATTCCATATGAGTCCACCATACCTTCCTATATGCGGTATCTACCTTCCGTTCTAAGTAAATTTGTATGTGCCAAACTCTAAACCTTCAAATGAAATTCTGCTTTGTATGCTCGAATAGCTCATGTATCAACTAGGGTTGTCTGTATCTTCCATGCTAGGCGGGTTATTCTCAAGAGGAGTGGACTCCGCTCCTCATTCACGAGAAAATGGCTGGTCACCAGGATGCCCAGTCCCATGCTCAAATCACATCGAAATAATTGCATATAAAACTCCCCCAGGGCTGTTGCTAGTTGGAGGCACTCGTTGTTTCGAGCAAGCCATGGATTGATGCTTGTTGGTGGTGGGGGAGTATAAACTTTACCATTCTGCTTGGGAACCGCCTATAATGTGTGTAGCATGGAAGATATCGAGATCTCTCGATTGTTATGTTGACAATGAAAGTATGCCGCTCAAAATATTATTTGTCTCTATTTGAAAACTCGAGCTCTGGCACCTCTACAAATCCCTGCTTCCCTCTGCGAAGGGCCTATCCATTTACTTTTATGTAGAGTCATCACCCTCTTATTAAAAAGCACCAGTTAGAGAGCACCACTGTCATTTGCATCCATTACTATTAATTTATATTGGGTATGACTATGATTGGATCTCTTTCACCATGAATTACAATGTTTAGTCAGTCCTTGATCTTCAGAGGTGCTCTGCATTTTTGTTTTGTGATCTCAGAAAGGGCTAGCGAGATACCATCTTGTTATATCATATTATGATTGTTTTGAGAAAGTGTTGTCATCCGAGATTTATTATTATTGCTCGCTAGTTGATTATGCCATTGATATGAGTAAACATGAGACCTAAATGTTATTGTGGATATGGTTAGTTCATAATCTTTGTTGAAAAGTTGAATGCTGGCTTTACATATTTACAACAAGAGCAAACAGAGTTTGTAAAAGTTTTTCTTTATCACTTTCAGTTTGTCAACTGAATTGCTTGAGGACAAGCAAAGGTTTAAGCTTGGGGGAGTTGATACGTCTCCATCGTATCTACTTTTCCAAACACTTTTGCCCTTGTTTTGGACTCTAACTTGCATGATTTGAATGGAACTAACCCGGACTGACGCTGTTTTCAGCAGAATTGCCATGGTGTTACTTTTGTGCGGAAATAAAAGTTCTCGGAATGACCTGAAACTTCACGGAGAATATTTTTGGAATTAATAAAAAATACTGGCAAAAGAATCAAGGCCAGGGGGCCCACACCCTGTCCACGAGGGTGGGGGCGCGCCCCCTGCCTCGTGGGCCCCCTGGTGCTCCACCGACCTCAACTCCAACTCTAAATATTCATGTTCGGGGAGAAAAAAATCAGAGAGAAGGATCCATCGCGTTTTACAATACGGAGCCGCCACCAAGCCCTAATCTCTCTCGGGAGGGCTGATCTGGAGTCCGTTCGGGGCTCCGGAGAGGGGAATCCGTCGCCATCGTCATCATCAACCTTCCTCCATCACCAATTTCATGATGCTCACCGCCGTGCGTGAGTAATTCCATCATAGGCTTGCTGGATGGTGATGGGTTGGATGAGATTTACCATGTAATCGAGTTAGTTTTGTTAGGGTTTGGTCCCTAGTATCCACTATGTTATGAGATTGATGTTGCTATGACTTTGCTATGCTTAATGCTTGTCACTAGGGCCCGAGTGCCATGATTTCAGATCTAAACCTATTATGTTTCCATAAATATATGTGAGTTCTTGATCCTATCTTGCAAGTCTATAGTCACCTATTATGTGTTATGGTCCGTTAACCTCGAAGTGAAAATAATCAGGATACTTACCGGTGATGACCGTAGTTTGAGGAGTTCATGTATTCACTAAGTGTTAATGCTTTGGTCCGGTACTCTATTAAAAGGAGGCCTTAATATCCCTTAGTTTCCAATAGGAACCCGCTGCCACGGGAGGGTAGGACAAAAGATGTCATGCAAGTTCTTTTCCATAAGCACGTATGACTATATTCGGAATACGTGCCTACATTACATTGATGAATTGGAGCTAGTTCTGTGTCACCCTATGTTATAACTATTGCATGAGGAATCACATCCGACATAATTCTCCATCACCGATCCAATGCCTATGAGCTTTTCACATATCGTTCTTTGCTTAGTTACTTTACCGTTGCCACTGTTACAATTACTACAGAACTACTACTGTTACTTTTGGCACTGTTACCATTACTTCCATACTACTTTGCTACTAAATATTTTGCTGCAGATATTAAGTTATCCAGGTGTGGTTGAATTGACAACTCAACTGCTAATACTTGAGAATATTCTTTGGCTCCCCTTGTGTCGAATCAATAAATTTGGGTTGAATACTCTACCCTCGAAAACTGTTGCGATCCCCTATACTTGTGGGTTATCAGGGACGTGTAGGGACAAGTGAGGCGGAAGATAGTGTCGTGGGATGCTGGAAGGTTACGAACAGCGACGTTGTCAAACTTTTTTCCGTTGTCAGTTTGTAATGCAAGGATAGGACAACCGAACTGTGTGGTGACATAGGAATAAAAGGCGGTGAGTGTGGCAAGGGCGTCAGACTTGGGACGAAGAGGAAAGGTCCACACATAATGAGAGAAATCATCTAAGAGCACCAAATAGTATAGGTAGCCCGTGTTGCTGGCAACCAGGGATGTCCAAACATCACTATGCAATAACTGAAACGAAAAAGTGGAAATAGTGGTAGACGAACGTGCTTGCCAAGACGAAAAGCCTCACAAGTATGATCGTCGATCTTATTGCATGAGAAAGAAAAACTCTGAAGAATTTGACGCAAAGTGGTGGGGTTCGGGTGTCCCAAACGAGCATGCCAAAATTCGACAAGGCGGCGAGGGCGACTAGGGTGGTGGAGGCAGGGCGGAGGAGTGCACCGGATAGAGCTCATCGGGGCTATCACAACGGTGAAGGACCATCCGAGTACGGGTGTCCTTCACAGAAAAACCAACATCATCAAATTCAACGGTAATGGGATTCTCACGAGCAAGATGACGAACAGATACAAGGTTCGTAACTAAATCAGGAGAAACAAGAACATCAAACATGGTGACAGGCGTAGATGTGGAAGGAAACGAAGTACGACCAACATGTGTGGTAGGTAGAGAGGAACCGTTACCAACGGTGATGCGAGTAGGAGTATGAACCGGAGTGAAAGAGGTTAGGGTACCGGGATGAGATATCATGTCGGCAATGGCGCCCGAGTCCATGTACCAAGCACTGCCGATGCCGTAGTTGTTCGGTGATGGGGCCAAGTGCAGGGCAGCCAAAGGAGTAGGGTCCCATGACGTTGAGACCGGCAGCGAGGCAAAGCCGTCGTAGGGCTGAACCGTGGCAGGCGGAGCGTGGCCGCCGGCCATCGGCGGGGCGGGCGGAGCCGGCACCGGACGGCTGCTGCGACACGTTGAAGTAGGCCGGATGGCCCATCGGGAAGCCCTGCGGCGTGGTGTAGCAGCCGAGGGGCTGAACCAGGGCGGGCGAAGTGTGGCCGCCGGCCATTGGTGGGGCCGGCTGCATGTGGGCGAAGGGAGCCGGCGCGCCCGCGTACATGTGGCCGAAGGGAGATGACGCGGCAGAAGACATCGTAGCAGCGACGGCGGTGGCTGGGGTAGGAGGCGCGATGGCGGCCAGAGGAGCGATGGCGGCGCGGAGGGGATGGGAGGTGGCGGCCAGAGGAGCGGTCGCGGCGCAGTGGGGATGGGTGGCGACGACATGGGCAGCGGCGGCCAGAGGAGTGGCGGCGGCGGCACGGGCGGCGGTGGCCAGATGAGTGATCGCGGCAGCGGCTAGAGGAGCAGCGGCAGTGGCACGTACGGCGGCGGCGGTTAGATGCGGCGGCGGCCTGGTGCGGCGGCGGCTAGATGTGGCGGCAGCCTGGTGCGGCAGCGGCGGCGGCTGGAGGAGATGGAGGTGGCGCGGCGGCGGCTATGTAGAATAGCGGCGGCGGCAGCTAGAGGGAGAGAGGGTGGAAGCGGGGGTGGGGAAGGGCAGCGACACGGGGCAGCGGCTACGGAGAGCGGCGGCAGCGGCAGGTGTGGCGGCGGGATGGAGCGGCGGCGGCGGCTAGGGTTAGGTCAAGGATCGTGCTGCGATAGATACCATGTAGAAGATGAGATTTGTGTTGGGGAACGTAGTAATAATTCAAAAAAATTCCTACGTGTCACCAAGATCAATCTTGGAGATGCTAGCAATGAGAGAGAGGGAGTGCATCTTCATACCCTTGAAGATCGCTAAGCGGAAGCGCTACAAGAACACAGTTGATGGAGTCGTACTCACGGCGATTCAAATCGCGGAAGATCCGATCCAAGTGCCGAACAGACGGCGCCTCCGCGTTCAACACACTTACATCTCGGGGACGTCTCCTCCTTCTTGATCCAGCAAGGGGAGAGGAGAAGTTGAGGGAGAACTCCGGTAGCACGACATCGTGGTGGTGGAGCTCGTGGTTCTCCGGTAGAGCTTCGCTAAGCACTACGGAGGAGGAGGAATTAGAGGGGGGAAGGGCTGCGCCAAGGGCTGAGGTGCGGCTGCCCTCCCGCCCCCCACTATTTATAGGGTGGACCCCCGGACACCTTTCGGTGGTCCCGATACAATATCGATAACCCCGAAACCTTCCAGTGACTGAAACTGGACTTCCCATATATAAATCTTCACCTCCTGACCATTCCGGAACTCCTCGTGATGTCCGGGATCCCAACCGGGACTCCGAACAACTTCCGGTAACCACATACAATTCTCATTACAACTCTAGCGTCACCGAACCTTAAGTGTGTACACCCTACGGGTTCGAGAACCATGCAGACATGACCGAGACATCTCTCCGGCCAACAGCCAATAGCGGGATTTGGATACCCATATTGGCTCCCACATGTTCCACGATGATCTTATCGGATGAACCACGATGTCGGGGATTCAATCAATCCCGTATAAAATTCCCTTTGTCCATCGGTATGTTACTTGCCTGAGATTCGATCGTCGGTATCCCTATACCTTGTTCAATCTTGTTACCGGCAAGTCTCTTGGTACGTCTCCAACGTATCTATAATTTTTTATTGTTCCATGCTGTTATATTATCAGTCCTGGATGTTTTACAATCATTTATAGTAATTTTATGTCATTTTTTGGTACTAACCTATTGACATAGTGCCAAGTGCCAGTTGCTGTTTTTTCCATGTTTTTTACATCGCAGAAAATCAATATCAGACGGAGCCCAAATGCCCCGAAACTTTACGGAGAATTTTTATGGGCCAGAAGGAACACAACGCGCCCTGGCTGCGCCTGGGGGTGCCCCGAGGGGGGCACAACCCACCAGGGCGCACTAGGAGGCCCAGGCGTGCCCTGGTGGGTTCTGCCCACCTCGGGTGCCCCCGGACCGCCTCTTTGCTCTATAAATACCTCAATATTCCAGAAACCCTAGGGGAGTCGACGAAATATTCATCCAGCTGCCGCAGAGTCCAGAACCACCCGATCCAATCTAGACACCATCTCGGATGGGGTTCACCACCTCCATTGGTGCCTCTCCGATGATGCGTGAGTAGTTCTTTGTAGACCTTCGGGTCCGTAGTTAGTAGCTAGATGGCTTTCTCTCTCCCGCTAGATTCTCAATACAATGGTCTCTTGGAGATCCATATGATGTAACTCTTTTGCGGTGTGTTTGTTGGGATCGATGAACTTTGAGTTTACGATCAGATCTATCTTTTTATATCCATGAAAGTTATTTGAGTTTCTTTGATCTCTTATATGCATGATTGCTTGTAGCCTCGTATTTCTTCTCCGATATTTGGGTTTTGTTTGGCCAACTTGACCTATTTATCTTGCAATGGGAAGAGGTGCCCGGTACTGGGTTCGATCTTGCGGTGCTTGATCCCAGTGACAGAAAGGGAAACAACACGTATGTATCATTGCTACTAAGGATAAAACGATGGGGTCTATCTCTAGATAGATAGATCTTGTCTACATCATGTCATCGTTCTTATTGCATTACTCCGTTTCTCCATGAACTTAATACACTAGATGCATGCTGGATAGCGGTCGATGTGTGGAGTAATAGTAGTAGATGCAGGCAGGAATCAGTCTACTAATCTTGGACGTGATGCCTATATAATGATCATTGCCGGGATATCGTCATAATTATTTGAAGTATTGTCAATTGCCCAACAGTAATTTGTTTACCCACCGTTTGCTATTTTTCTCGAGAGAAGCCACTAGTGAAACCTACGGCCCCCGGGTCTTCTTTCTCATATATTTTCCTTTGCGATCTACTTTTTCCTTGCATTTATTTTTAGATCTATTAAACAAAAATATAAAAATACTTTGCTGCACTTTATTTTATTTGCGATCTATTTATTCAATCTATTACAACTTTCTCCTGTCCACGCACCGTTTCTGGCGCCGTTACCCGAAAGGGATTGACAACCCCTTTAACACGTCAGGTTGCGAGTGGTTGTTATTTGTGTGCAGGGGCTGTTTACGTTGTGTTGCTTGGTTCTCCTACTGGTTCGGTAACCTTGGTTTCATATCTGAGGGAAATACCTACAGTCGCTGTGCTGCATCATCCCTTCCTCTTTGGGGAAATACCGACGTAGCTTGAGGCGACATCAAAAGGAATTTATGGCGCCGTTGCCGGGGAGGACCTTCAACATATACCAGGTTCCTAATCACAAATCTCATCTCCTCACGATTTACATTATTTGCCATTTGCCTTTCGTTTTCCTCTCCCCCACTTCACAAAACTTGCCATTTTATTCGCCTCTTTTTTTCGTTCGCCGTTTTCTTGCCGGATCTGTTTTTGTGTGCAACCTTGTTTGCCGTTATTATGGATAGTTCTTCCTCTATCGCTTGCACTCACGAGAATGAGGTTCTCAACTTTAAACAAAGGAGAGGAGAAAATTTAAAAGATGCTTGGTATAGAATTTGCAATGCTCATAATAGATCTATCCGTAAGCAATCTACCGTTGTTCTTCTTCGTTGTTTCTATGTTGGCATCATCACTTGGTATAGATCCGTCCTTGATATGATTACGAGTGGAAATTTCTTGATGTGCCCCTTTCTTGAGGCCTTTAATCCTTTGGGAAATTTAGTGGGATCACCACCTCTCATGATTAATGAAACAATTTTGACTCTTGAGCATGCTATGGAAAGACTAGATGCTATTGAAAAGAAAATGCTCACCAAATATCATATGGAGCCTATAGATAAAAAGATACATAATTTTGCCACTAATATTGGGTCAAAAGCGGGAGATGTTTTTAAGTTTTTAAAAGAGAAGGGTACCATAATCCATGAAAGAATAGAAGAAACTCCGTCTCGGATTGATAAATTGGAAGAAATCTTTAGTAATCTAAGCACGGCTTTTTCCGCTAATGCTATCGAGAAAACTCCCCTAAAAAGTAGAAGAGCCGCCAGGAACAAAGGTGCAACTTCTAGTGACAGCAATAAAGGAGATCTTAAGACTATTAGTATCCACCCAGATTTTATTGAAGTGATAAGAGATCCTTTTTGCAAGAATGAATTCTTTCAATTTATTCCTAGGAGTATTGTTATTAAAAATCTTTATGCTAAATCTCTTAAGGATTCTAAGTGCTTGATTGAAGAGTTGAACAAAGATGACAAAACTTAGATCCTTGCTTTATGCCTAGCTAAGGGCGTAAAACTATAGCGCTTGTTGGGAGGCAACCCAATGAATAAATTTTATTTTTGCTTTTTTACTTTCTGTTCTTGAGTGTTAACACAATTATGCTACTGTTATGATTGTGTTTTTTGTGTTTTAATTAGTGTTTGTGCCAAGTAGAACCGATAGGATCTTCTTGGGTGATAGTTGTTTGATCTTGCTGAAAAAGACAGAAACTTTGCGCCCACGAAAATAATGCTTATTTTTTATCAGAAAGTGCTTTTGCCCTGGTTCTTTTTGTAGAAGATTAATATACAAATTGCTCATGTCTTCCTATTTTTTCAGAATTTTTGGAGTTCCAGAAGTTTTCGTTTAAGTCAGATTGCTATAGACTGTTCTGTTTTGACAGATTCTGTTTTCTTTGTGTTGTGTGCTTATTTTGATGGCTCTATGGTTTTCTTTGATGATTTTTTTCCATAGAAAAGTTGTAATACAGTAGATATAATACAAAAACAAAATATGAATTGGTTTGATACAATACTTATAGTAGTGGTTTACTTTCTTACACTAACGGATCTCACGGAGGTTTTGTTGAGTTTTGTGTGATTGAAGTTTTCATGTTTTTGGTTATCTTACAATGGATGAAGGAAGGATAGAAGAGCCTAATCTTGGGGATGCAATGGCATCCCAAGCTATTATCGAAAAATGAGCAACCAACTAAGCTTGGGGATGCCCCCGAGTGGCATCCCCTCTTTCTTCCAAGAACTATCGGTATTTTACTTGAAACTATATTTTTATTCGTCACATGATATGTGTTTTGCTTGGAGCCTCTTGTATGATATGAGTCTTTGCTTGTTTTATTTTGTGTTTTAAGTCATCAATCCTTGCTGGACACACCTATTTGAGAGAGCCAAAATTATGTCATGACTTGTTAGAATTGCTCTCTATGCTTCACTTAAATTTTTATGAGCAATGGACTTGCTCTAGTGCTTCACTTATATCTTTTTGAGCACGGTGTGCTTTATTATTTTTAAAGAAATGATCTCTTGCTTCACTTAGATCTATTTGAGAATTAGTAAAATTTTCAAGAAATTCTCTCTTTCTTCACTTAAATCATTTTGAGAGAAAGAAAAAAGAATTATGCTCATGATCTTCACTTATATTTGTTTGAGCTTATGAAAAGCAACACATGAAAATTAGTCCCAAAGTGATAGATATCCAAGAAGGATATAATAAAAACTTTCATGAAGATCATTGGACAAAATAAACTTGATTCTTAGTAATAGTTTTGAGATATGATGATGTGATATGTGAGTTATGTTGGTGAGTAATTATGCTTTAGTAAGAATATTGGTGTTAAGGTTTGTGATTCCCTATGCAAGTATGAAAGTCAATAGTCATGCAATGAAATTATATCCTACTTGTGGTGCATTATTTGGTGTTATTTATGCTTAATGCTTGCTTATGGGATTATTCGTTTCTTGGTTGGTCGCTTCCCAATCTTTTGCTAGCCTTCATTTTGCACTAAGTATGATCTCTACTTGTGCATCCAAAAACCCTTAAACCATTTTTGCCACATGAATCCACTATATCTAGCTATATGCGGTATTCTTTTGTCATTCTAAACAAATTTGCATGTTCCATCTCTAATTTAAAATAAACTTCTCTTTTGTGTGTTTGTTTCGCTCGCGGAGCGGTGAAGGGTGGCTAATATTTTCCATGCTAGATGTGTTATTATCAAGATGAGTGTTTATTCACTTGTCATTACACGAGAGTAAGGCAAAGGTATTAGGGATGCCCAGTCCCGAAATGCAAAAAAAGAATTGAATTTACTTTATGTTGTCAAATAATAAATTCCTTGGAAGTGTTGGTATGGAGGGCACCCGTGGATACGGTTAGCCATGGAAAGTGAAAGTATGGTGGAAAAAGGAATAAACTTTATTTTTTGTTTGGGAACCGCCTATGGCATATCTAGCATGGAAAGTGTTCGGAACTCTAAGTCGTTTTCGTTGGTGGGATGGATACACCTCCCAAAATGTTTTTATCTCTAAATTTTTCGCTTTGAGCTCTGGCACCTCTACAAATCCCTACTTCCCTCTGCGAAGGGCCTTTCTTTTACTTTATGCAATTTTTATTTTGATTCTCCATCTTCTCTTATAAAAGCACCAACTAGGAGGCAATATGATCGTACTTAAGTATTGGGTGTAGCTAATATTCGAGTGTGTTTCATGAATGGATCAATGTTTGAGCATGATGGGCTAGGGATAACTTATTTCAGCGTTGATATTTTGAAAGACATGGTTGCTTGTTGATATGCTTGAGTATCTAAATTATCATGTCAAAACGAGACTATTGCTTTCAACAACTAAAATTCCAAATGTCCATGCTATAAAGAAAATAAATATGATATGACATGTTATGCAGCATTCCACATCAAAAATTATGTTTTTATCACTTACCTACTCGAGGACGAGTAGCAGTTAAGCTTGGGGATGCTGATATGTCTCCAACATATCTATAATTTTTTATTGTTACATGTTGTTATATTATCAATCTTTGATGTTTTACAATCATTTATAGTCACTTTATATCATTTTTTGGTACTAACCTATTGACATAGTGCCAAGTGCCAGTTGCTGTTTTTTCCATGTTTTTTACATCGCAGAAAATCAATATCAGACGGAGTCCAAATGCCCCGAAACTTACGGAGAATTTTTATGGGCCAGAAGGAACACAACGGGCCCTGGCTGCGCCTGGGGGTGCCCCGAGGGGGGCACAACCCACCAGGGCACGCCAGGAGGCCCAGGCGCGCCCTGGTGGGTTGTGCCCACCTCGGGTGCCCCCCGGACCGCCTCTTTGCTCTATAAATACCCCAATATTCCAGAAACCCTAGGGAAGTCGATGAAATATTCATCCAGCCGCCGCAGAGTCCAGAACCACCAGATCCAATCTAGACACCATCTCGGATGGGGTTCACCACCTCCATTGGTGCCTCTCAGATGATGCATGAGTAGTTCTTTGTAGACCTTCGGGTCCGTAGTTAGTAGCTAGATGGCTTTCTCTCTCTCGCTGGATTCTCAATACAATGGTCTCTTGGAGATCCATATGATGTAACTCTTTTGCGGTGTGTTTGTTGGGATCGATGAACTTGGGTTTTATGATCAGATCTATCTTTTTATATCCATGAAAGTTATTTGAGTTTCTTTGATCTCTTATATGCATGATTTCTTGTAGCCTCGTATTTCTTCTCCGATATTTGGGTTTTGTTTGGCCAACTTGATCTATTTATCTTGCAATGGGAAGAGGTGCCCGGTAGTGGGTTCGATCTTACGGTGCTTGATCCCGTGATAGAAAGGGAAACAACATGTATGTATCGTTGCTACTAAGGATAAAATGATGGGGTCTGTCTCTACATAGATAGATCTTGTCTACATCATGCCATCGTTCTTATTGCATTACTGTGTTTCTCCATGAACTTAATACACTAGATGCATGCTGGATAGCGGTCGATGTGTGGAGTAATAGTAGTAAATGCAGGCAGGAGTCGGTCTACTAATCTTGGACGTGATGCCTATATAATGATCATTGCCTGGATATCGTCATAACTATTTGAAGTTCTGTCAATTGCTCAACAGTAATTTGTTTACCCACAGTTTGCTATTTTTCTCAAGAGAAGCCACTAGTGAAACCTACGACCCCCGGGTCTTCTTTCTCATATATTTGCCTTTGCGATCTACTTTTTCCTTGCATTTATTTTCAGATCTATTAAACCAAATATACAAAAATACTTTGCTGCAGTTTATTTTATTTGCGATCTATTTATTCAATCTATTACAACTTTCACCCATCCACGCATCGTTTCTGGCGCCGTTACCCGAATGGGATTGACAACCCCTTTAACACGTCGGGTTGCGAGTGGTTGTTATTTGTGTGTAGGAGCTGTTTAAGTTGCGTTGCTTGGTTATCCTACTGGTTCGATAACCTTGGTTTCATATCTGAGGAAAATACCTACCGCCATTGTGCTGCATCATCCCTTCCTCTTTGGGGAAATACCGACGTAGCTTCAAGCGACATCATCTCTTTACTCGTTCCATAACACATGATCCCGTGACTAACTCCTTGATTAGTCACATTGAGCTCATTATGATGATGCATTACCGAGTGGGCCCAGAGATACCTCTCCGTCATACGGAGTGACAAATCCCAGTCTCGATCCGTGCCAACCCAACCGACACTTTCGGGGATACCTGTAGTGCACCTTTATAGTCACCCAGTTACGTTGTGACGTTTGATACACCCAAAGCATTCCTACGGTATCCGGGAGTTGCACAATCTCATGGTCTAAGGAAATGATACTTGACATTAGAAAAGCTCTAGAAAACGAACTACACGATCTTGTGCTATGCTTAGGATTGGGTCTTGTCCATCACATTATTCTCCTAATGATGTGATCCCGTTATCAACGACATCTAATGTCCATGGTCAGGAGACCACAACCATCTATTGATCAACGAGCTAGTCAACTAGAGGCTCACTAGGGACATGTTGTGGTCTATGTATTTACACATGTATTACGGTTTCCGATTAATACAATTATAACATGAACAATAGACAATTATCATGAACAAGGAAATATAATAATAACCATTTTATTATTGCCTCTAGGGCATATTTCCAACAGTCTCCCACTTGCATTAGAGTCAATAATCTAGTTACATTGTGATGAATCGAACACCCATAGAGTTCTGGTGTTGATCATGTTTTGCTCGTGGAAGAGGTTTAGTCAACGGATCTGCGACATTCAGATACGTGTGTACGTTACAAATATCTATGTCTCCATGTTGAATATATTCACGAATGGAGTTGATGTGGCGCTTGATGTGCTTGGTCTTCTTGTGAAAATTGGGCTCCTTGGCAATGGAAATAGCTCCAGTGTTGTCACAGAAGAGAGTCATCGGGCCTGACGCATTGGGAATCACTCCTAGGTCGGTGATAAACTTCTTTATCCAGACTCCTTCATGTGCTGCTTCCGAAGCAGCTATGTACTCCGCTTCACATGTAGATCCCGCCACAATGCTTTGCTTGCAACTGCACCAGCTGGCTGCCCCACCATTCAAAATATACATGTATCCGGTTTGTGACTTGGAGTCATCCAGATCTATGTCAAAGCTAGCGTCGACGTAACCCTTTACGATGAGCTCTTCGGCACCTCCATAAACGAGAAACATATCCTTAGTCCTTTTCAGGTACTTCAGGATATTCTTGACCGTTGTCCAGTGTTCCATACCGGGATCACTTTGGTACCTCCCTACCAAACTTATGGCAAGGTTCACATCAGGTCTGGTACACAGCATGGCATACATAGTAGAACCTATGGCTGAGGCATAGGGGACGACACTCGTCTTTTCTCTTTCTTCTGCCAAGATCGGGCGTTGAGCTGCGCTCAATCTCACACCTTGCAATACAGGCAAGAACCCCTTCTTGGGCTGATCCATATTGAACTTCTTCAATATCTTGTCAAGGTATGTGCTTTGTGAAAGACCAATGAGGTGTATCGATCTATCTCTATAGATCTTGATGCCTAATATGTAAGCAGCTTCTCTAAGGTCCTTCATTGAAAAAAACTTATTCAAGTAGGCCATTATGCTTTCCAAAAGTTCTATATCATTTCCCATCAGCAGTATGTCATCCACATATAATATGAGAAATGCTATAGAGCTCCCACTCACTTTCTTGTAAATACAGGCTTCTCCATAAGTCTGTATAAACCCAAACGCTTTGACCATTTCATCAAAGTAAATGTTCAACTCCGAGATGCTTGCACCAGCTGAAAGAACATGCGGTGCCCCCATGTTTGGTTTTGGTAATTGATGACAATCTCTATGGACTAATGGTTGCCTTGAGTTATATTTGAAGGATTTGTCCATAGGCATTTCTTGAAGTTCATGTGTTGGTTTCAAGGAGTTTATGTGGTGACCAAGGTGTTATTAAGGAATTATCCAAAGATTGGTCATGTGAGAGTTGAGCTTATTGCAAGCATGTCTTGGAGAAGAAGATTGTGTGATCATTCATGTATATCTTCAAGTCATCATCCAAATGAAGAGAGTTGAAAATATTCATGGTTGATCAAGACTAAGTCAAGAGTGAATCAACTTGATCAACTCACAAAGCGTAGAAGATGTACCGAGAGGGATCAAGCGATCCCATGGTGTGGTGAGCATTGTCAATTACGCTTTGTGTACTAACCCATGATCTTCGTGAGAGTTCTTTGTGGGGTTAGGTTGCGGTGTGCAAGTTCAAGTGAAGCATCACGAAGAGATCAAATGCTTGAAGCTTGCCGTCCATTGTGGTGACAATGGACTTGTGAAGATGTTGCGGTGTGCAAGTTCAAGTGAAGCATCATGAAGAGATCAAATGCTTGAAGCTTGCCGTCCATTGTGGTGACAATGGACTTGTGAAGATTTGCGGAAGAGTGGCTCACCCATAGTGGAGCATGGGGGAGCAATCAACTAGTCTTCATCGAGCCAACGCAACCAAGAAAGGTGGTCCAACTTGAGGGAGTCAAGATCGTCATCATCTAGCTCAAGTGGACCATGTGCAAGGCAAAGGTTTGCTCTTGATAGGTTTTCTATTTTACCGGTCTCATGATGGTAGGTGGGAGACCGGGTTATAGGATCGATTGCCGTACTATCAAGGGGGGCTCTCGATGAGTAGCTTGATCGTATCGTTCATAGAGAGCTCAAACCATTGCATCCTTGCATCATCTTTATTGGTTCTTGTTTGGTTCTTCTCTTTGTGAGTTTTGGAGCTTATGGTCATCTTGATGACAAGCTCGAGTTCAATGAAAACGGAGTTCACTCGCATCTTCTATGATGTTTTCGATGTTGGAGGTTATGCCGGTTCTTCTCGGTTGGAGGTTTCACTCCTCTATTTGTTGGCATACCTCCCCTGCCTCTTCTTAATATAACCAACAAGCTACTCGTCTTCCTCTATCCAACAAGCTTGAGTTTGCTCAATTCGGAGCTCATATGCAGAAGTTATGGCAGTTTTGGTTTCCTAGCGGTAGTACCGCGGGCCGGAGCGGTAGTACCGCTTGGGTGCTACAAGCGGTAGTACCGCTCCAGAGCGGTAGTACCGCTGGTAGCCCCCAGCCGTAGTACCGCTGCGGTCTCGTGCTAGTACCGCCTCAATTCGAGGGGTCTCTTTTCGTGTCGGGTTTTACGGTACTAGCCGCGGCAGTGGGGGCCGTAGTACCGCTCGTTTGCGGTAGTACCGCCCTGCCACCGCGGTAGTACCGCTCTGGGCCCAGCGGCAGTACCGCGAGGGGGAGCGGTAGTACCGCTTATAGGGGCAAGCGGTAGTACCGCTGGCCAAGCGGTAGTACCGCTCTCTGCGGGGCTGAAGTGGGGGTAACGGTTGGATTGTTCCCCCCACTATATAAGGGGGTCTTCTTCCCCATTCTACCTTATCCTTTTAGCTCGTGTTCTTCCCCCATTGTTGACCTTCTTCGAGCTTGCTAACTCTCAATCCCTTCATGGATTCTTGCTAGTTTTTGAGGGAAAAGAGAGAGGAGATCTAGATCCACATTTCCACCAATCACTTTCTCCTCTATGTGAGGGGAACCCCTTGGATCTAGATCTTGGAGTTCTTGGTGTTCTCCTTCTTGTTCTTCCTCTTTTTTTTCTCCCTAGCATTAGTTGCTTCGGTGGGATTTGAGAGAGAAGGACTTGGGCACTCCGTGTGCCCTTGCCATTGCATTTGGTGCATCGGTTTGAGTTCTCCACGGTGATACGTGGAAGTTACAAGTTGAGAAGCTTATTACTCTTGGGTGCTTGGTGCCCTTGAGCTTGTTCCTCTTGGGTGCTTGGGCGCCCTAGACGGTTGGTGGTGTTCGGAGCTCAATCATTGTGGTGTAAAGCTCCGGACAAGCGTCGGGGTCTCCAATTAGGTTGTGGAGATCGCCCCGAGCAATTTGACGGGTACCGGTGACCGCCCCCAAGGGTTGCCACAGTGTACGGGTTCGGTGACCGCCCCCAAGGGTTGCCATTTGTACGGGTTCGGTGACCGCCCTCAAGGGTCCCTTAGTGGATTCACGGCATCTTGCATAGTGCGAGGGCGTGAGGAGATTACGGTGGCCCTAGTGGCTTTTTGGGGAGCATTGTGCCTCCACACCGCTCCAAACGGAGATTAGCATCCGCAAGGATGTGAACTTCGGGATACATCGTCGTCTCCGCGTGCCTCGGTTATCTCTTATCCGAGCTCTTTACTTACGCACTTTACTTTGTGATAGCCATATTGCTTCTTGTCATATATCTTGCTATCACCTAGTAGTTTATCTTGCTTAGCATAAGTTGTTGGTGCACATAGGTGAGCCTAGTTGTTGTAGGTTTTGTTCTTGACAAATTAACCGCTAGGTTTATTCCGCATTTGTTCAAGCCTAAACCGTAATTATTTTAAAGCGCCTATTCACCCCCCTCTAGGCGACATCCACGATCTTTCACCAGCCCATAGATGGAGCGCTGGAGCTTGCATACCTTGTCAGCATTCTTAGGATCGACAAAACCTTCCGGTTGCATCATATACAATTCTTCCTTAAGGAAACCGTTAAGGAATGCCGTTTTGACGTCCATTTGCCAGATCTCATAATCATAGAATGCGGCAATTGCTAACATGATTTGGACGGACTTCAGCTTCGCTACAGGTGAGAAGGTCTCATCGTAGTCAACCCCTTGAACTTGTCGATAACCCTTAGCGACAAGCCGAGCCTTATAGACGGTCACGTTACCATCCGCGTCGGTCTTCTTCTTAAAGATCCACTTATTCTCTATGGCTTGCCCATCATCGGGCAAGTCCACCAAAGTCCATACTTTGTTTTCATACATGGATCCTATCTCGGATTTCATGGCTTCAAGCCATTTGTTGGAATCCGGGTCCGCCATTGCTTTTCTTCATAGTTCGAAGGTTCACCGTTGTCTAACAACATGATTTCCATGACAGGGTTGCCGTACCACTCTGGTGTGGAACGTGTCCTCGTGGACCTACGAAGTTCAGTAGCAACTTGACCCGAAGTTTCATGATCATCATCATTAACTTCCTCTATAGTCGGTGCAGGCACCACAGAAACATCTTCCTGAGTTGCGCTACTCTCTGGTTCAAGAAGGGGTATCTCATCAAGTTCTACTTTCCTCCCACTTACTTCTTTCGAGAGAAACTCTTTCTCCAGAAAGGATCCATTCTTGGCAACAAAGATCTTGCCTTCGGATCTAAGGTAGAAGGTATACCCAATAGTTTCCTTAGGGTATCCTATGAAGACGCACTTTTCCGATTTGGGTTCGAGCTTTTCAGGTTGAAGTTCCTTGACATAAGCATCGCATCCCCAAACTTTCAAAAACGACAGCTTAGGTTTCTTCCCAAACCATAATTCGTATGGTGTCATCTCAACGGATTTAGATGGTGCCCTATTTAAAGTGAATGCGGCAGTCTCTAAAGCATAACCCCAAAATGATAGCGGTAGATCTGTAAGAGACATCATAGATCGCACCATTACGCTGAGGTGTTCCAGGCGGCGTTAGTTGTGAAATAATTCCACATTTCCTTAAGTGCGTGCCAAACTCGTGACTCAAATATTCTCCTCCACGATCTGATCGTAAGAACTTTATTTTCCTGTCACGTTGATTCTCTACCTCGCTCTGAAATTCCTTGAACTTTTCAAAGATCTCAGACTTGTGTTTCATTAAGTAGACATACCCATATCTACTTAAGTCATCAGTGAGGGTGAGAACATAACGATAGCCACCGCGAGCTTCAACGCTCATTGGACCGCATACATCAGTATGTATTATTTCAAACAAGTTGGTTGCTCGCTCCATTGTTCCGAAGAACGGAGTCTTGGTCATTTTTCCCATGAGGCATGGTTCGCACGTGTCAAATGATTCATAATCAAGGGACTCCAAAGGTCCATCTGCGTGGAGTTTCTTCATGCGTTTAACACCAATATGACCAAGGCGGCAATGTCACGAGTATGTGGGACTATCATTATCAACCTTACATCTTTTGGCATTCACACTATGAATATGTGTAACATCACGTTCGAGATTCAATAAAAATAAACCATTGACCAGCGGGGCATGACTATAAAACATATCTCTCATATAAATAGAACAACCATTATTCTCGGATTTAAATGAGTAGCCATCTCGCATCAAATGAGATCCAGATACAATGTTCATGCTCAAAGCTAGCACTAAATAACAAGTATTGAGGTTTAAAACTAATCCCGAAGGTAGATGTAGAGGTAGCGTGCCAACGGCGATCACATCGACCTTGGAACCATTCCCGACGCGCATTGTCACCTCGTCCTTCGCCAGTCTCCGCTTATTCCGCAACTCCTGTTTTGAGTTACAAATATGAGCAACCGCACTGGTATCAAATACCCAGGAGCTACTACGAGTGTTGGTAAGGTACACATCAATAATATGTATATCATATATACCTTTGGCGTTGCCGGCCTTCTTATCCGCTAAGTACTTGGGGCAACTCCGCTTCCAGTGACCATTTCCCTTGCAATAAAAGCACTCAGTCTCAGGCTTGGGTCCATTCTTTGGCTTCTTCCCGACAACTGACTTACCGGGCGCGGCAACTCCCTTACCGTCCTTCTTAAAGTTCTTCTTACCCTTGCCTTTCTTGAAACTAGTGGCGCTAATTTCAGCATCGAATATAACTCAGGAATGGAATTCTCCATCCCTTGCAAATTGTAGTTCATCACAAAGCTCTTGTAGCTAGGTAGAAGCGACTGGAGGATTCTGTCAATGGCCGAGTCATCTGGAAGATTAACTCCCAACGGAGACAAGCGGTTGTGCAACCCAGACATTTTGAGTATATGCTCGCTGACAGAACTGTTTTCCTCCATCTTACAACTGTAGAACTTGTCGGAGACTTCATATCTCTCGACCCAGGCATGAGCTTGGAAAAGCATTTTCAGCTCTTGGAACATCTCATATGCTCCGTGTTGCTCAAAACGCTTTTAGAGCCCCTATTCTAAGTTGTAAAGCATGTCGCACTGAACCAGGGAGTAATCATCACTACGCGACTGCCAGGCGTTCATAACGTCTTGAGTTGCTGGGAAAATGGGTGCGTCACCTAGCGGTGCTTCAAGGACATATGCTTTCTTGGAAGCTATGAGGATGATCCTCAAGTTACAGACCCAGTCTGTATAGTTGCTTCCATCGTCTTTCAGCTTGGTTTTCTCTAGGAATGCTTTGAAGTTGAGGGCAACATTAGCGTGGGCCATTGGATCTATAGGATAGATTGTAAAGACAATTTTAGACTAAGTTCATGATAATTAAGTTCATCTAATCAAATTATTTAATGAACTCCCACTCAGATAAACATCCCTCTGGTCATCTAAGTGATACATGATCTAAATTGACTAGGCCGTGTCCGATCATCACGTGAGACGGACTAGTCATCAATGGTGAACATCTCCATGTTGATCGCATCTACTATACGATTCATGTTCGACCTTTCGGTCTCTCGTGTTCCGAGGCCATGTCTGTACATGCTAGGCTCGTCAAGTCAACCTAAGTGTTTCTCATGTGTAAATCTGGATTACACCCGTTGTATGCGAACATTAGAATCTATCACACCCGATCATCACATGGTGCTTCGAAACAACGAACCTTCGCTACGGTGCACACTTAGGGGGAACACATTTCTTGAAATTTTTAGTGAGGGATCATCTTATTTATGCTACCGTCATTCTAAGCAAATAAGATATAAACATGATAAACATCACATGCAAATCATAAAGTGACATGATATGGCCAATATCATCTTGCGCCTTTGATCTCCATCTTCGGGGCGCGGCATGATCACCATCGTCACCGGCATGACACCATGATCTCCATCATCATTTTCTCCATCATCGGGTCTTCATGAAGTTGTATCGCCAACTATTATTTCTACTACTATGGCTAACGGTTAGCAATAAAGTAAAGTAATTACATGGCGTTTATATTGACTCGCAGGTCATTCAATAAATTAAGACAACTCCTATGGCTCCTGCCGGTTCTCATACTCATCGACATGCAAGTCGTGATTCCTATTACAAGAACATGATCAATCTCATACATCACATATATAATTCATCACATCCTTTTGGTCATATCACATCACATAGCATACCCTGCAAAAACAAGTTAGACGTCCTCTAATTGTTGTTGCATGTTTTACGTGGCTGCTATGGGTTTCTAGCAAGAACGTTTCTTACTACGCAAAAGCCACAACGGTAATATGCCAATTTCTATTTACCCTTCATAAGGACCCTTTTCATCGAATCCGATCCGACTAAAGTGGGAGAGACAGACACCCGCTAGCCACCTTATGCAACAAGTGCATGTCGGTCGGTGGAACCTGTCTCACGTAAGCGTACGTGTAAGGTCGGTCCGGGCCGCTTCATCCCACAATGCCGCCGAATCACGATAGGACTAGTAACGGCAATCAAATTGACTAAATCATCGCCCACAACTACTTGTCTTCTACTCGTGCATAGAATCTACGCATAGACCTAGCTCATGATGCCACTTTTGGGGAACGTAGTAATAATTCAAAAAAATTCCTACGTGTCACCAAGATCAAGCTAGGAGATGCTAGCAAGAAGAGAGAGGGAGTTCATCTTCATACCCTTGAAGATCGCTAAGCGGAAGCGTTACAAGAACGAGATTGATGGAGTCGTACTCGCGGCGATTCAAATCGTGGAAGATCCGATCCAAGCGCCGAACGGACGGCGCCTCCACGTTCAACACACATACAACCCGGGGACGTATCCTCCTTCTTGATCCAGCAAGGGGAGAGGAGAAGTTGAGGGAGAACTCCGGCAGCACGACGGCGTGGTGGTGGAGCTCGTGGTTCTCCGGCAGAGCTTCGCTAAGCACTACAAAGGAGGAGGAGGAGTTGGAGGGGGGAAGGGCTGCGCCATGGGCTGAGGTGCGGATGCCCTCCCCCCCCCCCCCCCCACTATTTATAGGGTGAAGGGGAGAGGGGGCGGCCCCCTAGACGCATCTAGATGGGGGGCGGCCAAGGGGGGAGACTTGCCCCAAGCAGGTGGGAGGCGCCCCCACCCCCTAGGGTTTCCGACCCTAGGCGCCTTGGGCCCTTTGGGGGGCGCACCAGCCCACTAGGAGGGCTGGTTCCCATCCATATTCAGCTCATTTGGTCCCCCGGGGCAGGTGGCCCCACCCAGTGGACCCCCGGACGCCTTTCGGTGGTCTCGGTACAATACCGTTAACCCCGAAACCTCCCGGCGACTGAAACTGGACTTCACATATATAAATCTTCACCTTCGGACCATTCCGGAACTCCTCGTGACGTCCGGGATCTCATCCGGGACTCCGAACAACTTTCGGTAACTACATACAATTCCCATTACAACTCTAGCGTTACCGAACCTTAAGTGTGTAGACCCTACGGGTTCGGGAACCATGCAGACATGACCGAGACATCTCTCCGGCCAATAACCAATAGCGGGATCTGGATACCCATATTGGCTCCCACATGTTCCACGATGATCTCATCGGATGAACCACGATGTCGGGGATTCAATCAATCCCGTATACAATTCCCTTTGTCCATCGGTATGTTACTTGCCCGAGATTCGATCGTCGGTATCCCTATACCTTGTTCAATCTCGTTACCGGCAAGTCTCTTTACTCGTTCCATAACACATGATCCCGTGACTAACTCCTTAGTCACATTGAGCTCATTATGATGATGCATTACCGAGTGGGCCCAGAGATACCTCTCCGTCATACGGAGTGACAAATCCCAGTCTCGATTCGTGCCAACCCAGCAGACACTTTCGGAGATACCTGTAGTGCACCTTTATAGTCACCCAGTTACGTTGTGATGTTTGATACACCCAAAGCATTCCTACGGTATCCGGGAGTTGCACAATCTCATGGTCTAAGGAAATGATACTTGACATTAGAAAAGCTCTAGAAAACGAACTACACGATCTTGTGTTATGATTAAGATTGGGTCTTGTCCATCACATCATTAATGATGTGATCTCGTTATCAACGACATTCAATGTCCATGGTCAGAAAACCACAACCATCTATTGATCAACGAGCTAGTCAACTAGAGGCTCACCAGGGACATGTTGTGGTCTACGTATTCACACATTTATTACGGTTTTCAGTTAATACAATTATAGCATGAACAATAGACAATTATCATGAACAAGGAAATATAATAATAATCATTTTATTATTGCCTCTAGGGCATATTTCCAACAATTTGGGCTGTGCAACACAATTGCATTGATCGGTGCACCAGGCACGTATATATGATGTACAGAGGAGGGCCACAACTTCAACTATACAGATAAACTAGGAGGTGGGCCCAAGACACAATATACACGTACACAATATATTCAACATGTTCAACTAGTTAGTTTCTTGGAGATCAACTTGTTGGCGGCCGGTAGAGTAACTTGTTCGTTGGATAAATGCAAACTCGCCTTGCACGTAATGTACTTAATTCATTTTTTCTTTTGCGAGGAATAATGTATATGTATTTAATTCATTTATCATGTTTGATCGATCCATGCCATATCACAGCACTTTGAAGTTGGGAACACACACACAGATATGTGGCCGCCGGCGACGTGGACGCACGTGCCGACTTGATTTGGTTCCAAGTTACAAGCGGGACGGCATGACGCCGAATTTGTCGGCCTCGGTGACGACGTGGTTGCGGGTGATGTCGGCCAGCGAGTTGCAGCCGCTGAGCGCCATGGTCAGCTCGAACTCGTCGCGCAGCATCTTGAGCACGTTGCTCACCCCGGCCTCCCCGGCCACCGCCAGCGAGAACACCACCGGCCTTCCGATCTGCATGCCATGCACACAGTCACATCACACCTAATATCATGACTCGCTGAATTCGCTAGCTAGCTAGCTAGCCCAGGACAAGAGCATGCGCTGCACTGCACTGCACTTACGAAGACGCCGGCGGCGCCGAGAGCGAGCGCCTTGAAGACGTCGGTGCCGCGGCGCACACCGCCGTCCAGGAAGACGGGGATCTGCCCGCCAGCACCCTTCACGACCTCTTCCAGGGCGCTGATGGTCGCCGGGACGTAGTCCAGCTGCCGGGCGCCGTGGTTGGACACGATGATTCCGGCCGCGCCGTTCTCCACGGCGAGCCTGCTGTCCTCTGCGGTGATCACTCCTTTCACCAGGATCGGCATCGTGGTGATGGACTGCAGCCACTTCACATCCTGCACCACAAGGCTACATCTTCAGTTCAGAGCCACGGTAACTAGAACAAATTTCATACACGAATGGAGTTAGTTGTCAAGTTCAACTAAGACTTTCTTTCTTCTTGGTTTACCTTCCAGCTCAGTGTGCGGTCGATCTGACCGGCGACATATGAAGCTAGTCCTGAATCGTTAGCCTGCTTGGAACACAGAGACCCCATGAGAATTCAGAGAGACATGCAGAGTTTGCATTGTCTTCTGTAAGATGAATTACGCACCTGGTCCATTTTCCCGAGGTCCAAACCTTCAAAGTTCTTGAGTGTCAAATTTGGTGGCAAAACAAATCTGCAGCCACAAGCAGGTTGCTTAGTATAAATCCTGACAGATGTGCTTTATGTTGCTTCAGTGTATCATTGTCATGTTCACCACATTGCCTGTCGATATTATTATTGCACCATCACATATGATTCTATGGAGAATATGAGGGGCGGATACCTGTTCTTGATATCAGCTTCCCTGCGGCCAAGTCGCGGGGTGTCCACGGTGAGCGCTATCGCCTTGAATCCAGCCTTTTCCGCTCTCCTCACAAGCTGCTCGACCACCTTCCTGTCCTTGTACACCTACAAAGTTGACATGAACTATGATCATTCACAAGCCTGAGTAACAAAATGAGAGAGACAAGGATTCTGCAAGTAGCACTTGTTCAACAAACATAGTATTTACATAGAGTTGGAAGAAACGGATCCCTGGTCCGGTTGAGGCAACCTCCTCAACACTCGAAGTAGCCCAGGACGACAATGTCTGAAAGAAAAATACAGCATCTTTCTTTAGCACCTCATTCTACTTGGTCACATAGGATTGTTCCGCTGCAAGGGACTGAATGGACATACCATTATAGTGCCTGCTGCTGATGCTGCGCGGGCAGTTGCATACTCTCCTGAGAGTAGGATGGATATGCCAATGTTAGGTCAACAATGTGCAGCAGACAAAGCAGGAATCATTTCAAAATTCCTACAATGAAATGACATTTCAGAGAGACAATACCATCTGGGTGAGCCATCTTCTGCATGGCAGTGGGGGAAATCATGATGGGCATTGAGAGCTTGAACCCCAGGATAGTTGTTGTCATGTCGATTTTGGATACATCGATGAGAATGCGCGGGCGGAACCTACCCGAAACACATGCAAACAATGATGGGTAAATCAGTAGTAGGATTAGTAAGTCTAGCTCTGAAAGGATGTATTGGGAAATTACTTGAGCAACCTATTATGCTACTGTACGTAAATAGGAACTTGATAGCTGTTCCTAAACTAGCAGGAGAATATTAGACAAATAGCATGGATTTCCGGAACATTACATGACAAACTGATTGACTTGAAACGGCATACACGCTATATATCGAAAACATCAGAATCGTCCTCTTTAATTATTGCTTATAGTTTGTTGTCTCTGGTGAATTATATGCGCTCTAAGGTAGTACATCAAACTCCGAAACCCCGAAATTCAGTTGGTACGGAGGAGCATAACGTTAGCAAGCTGTACGGTTGGTGCTCTTACGCATTTCTACAAACAAAACAGACACGGAGATACGGTGGGAAGAAAACGTCAAGGATGGGCAGGCAGCTTACAGGATCCTGGCAAAGGCCTCTCTGTTCTCCTGGAGCGTCCACTCGTCCTCGGCGCCGGAGGCGTAGTAGTCGTAGATCATCTTGGGAAGCTTCTGCTTGGCGATGGCCTGGTACTCTGTGACATTGGTGATCTCCATTTGTCTGTGCAAATCACCACCTGCACCGCTCCATACAAACAACAAGAGGCGTGGTTAGTCACCTGAAGAAAAGAAAATTACTACGTACATGCAAGTGGGTGAAACACCTTGTGACGAAGATTACATGATCAAGACAAAGAAAGAATATGGGCTAATAACATAGTAACAGCGTCCAAGAACTGGAGCATCATAAACTGGTAAATTACTCTGAAACTCCTTAGGTTTTTACCTTGTATGAGGAGGCTGTGGCTGACTGTCCCCTCAAGGCTGAGGGGAAGGAAGGAAGGATGGAACTAGGGGTTGTGGTGGGGAAGGGGATGGATGCAATATAAGAGATGAGGCGGCGAGTCCTCAAGGTTTCTGTGCATGCAGACAAACAATACAACGGAGAATAATTGAGCAGTTGAGGGAGGGAGAGATGGGGGGTTGTATGGATGAGATGAGCAATTGGAGGTGGGAAGAGAGGGCGGCTCTCCTACACTGCTTCCTCATCCACTTGCAACCCTCCCTTCCCTACAAAATCGCCAGATTTATCCCCTCGCGGAAAATGCCCTCCGCTTTCGTCATTTCTTCTCTTCCTCTTCCCTACGGTTTCGGATCCGTTGCAGACGAGGCCACCGTGCCACTTTGCGTTTCAGGATTTATTCTGGTTGATTGATCGACCAGGGGTGCTTCAGACGTGTTTCCTGGGGGTACTTTCTTTCTTGGGGACAATCGTCAGAATCTTCATCCTCAACTGTCGCCAGAATCTTCAAAGCCAACTTCATCAGTTATTAATTAAAAAAATAGAGAGAGAATGTTGGTCATGTCACCAACAATTAAAGTTATTTTTTAGCTTAACCCATGTCAATGTTTCAACATTTTGGCTGCTTTGACTTTTTGTACACAATACATGTACCTCAGTCAGCTGGACAAAACTTTTTTGTTCAGGTCTGTACTTCTGTGACACACTTGCTGAGAAGATGAAATGTTTGCACTTCATTTACCATCTTCAATGCCACCTTCAGTTGAAAATCAAACTAAGAAATAGGATGACAACACAATACACTTCGCTTCATTCTTTTCAAGATAAAAGGTATTATTTACCCCACATAGATACAAACAACAGAAATACTTGAACAACACTGCATCCTCCAGCAAAGCAAACTGGACATCATTAGGCTCACAGCAGATTAAGCCATGAAAATCAGAAAGAGCAGCCCTTGTGTTCTTTCGCTAACTACAACAGACAATTCTTCCGACTGGGCGCTCTTCTTCGCTTTAAGATTGATTGCTGACATGCATGCTTTGATAATGTTTCCTTCGCTAATTGTATGTTTCTATAAGTTCAACGGCACATAAAAGGGCAAGGTGTCTTAGTTTCCCCAAACATTGTCCCATGAGTTGTTGGCGGCTTTTGGTGCCTCAAAAAGCTGCTGGCCAGGTCCCTCGAATGCAGGGGCCTCAGCGCCCTGAACACGGCCTTTCTTTGACTTTGTTCGGACTCCTAGCAGGCGCAAGACAAATCTCGCAAGCTCACCGTAAAGCATCCCAGACCGATCAAAGAGCTGTGGCAATCAGATACAAACAATGCAAGTACAGCTGTAAGCATGCTATTCAAACCCAAGACAAGCAAGGAGAACGTAAAATAACAGTACCTGCAACATAGCTGTAATGAATAAATAGAAGGCTTGTGTGTTTTGTTCAACGAGAAATGCAACTCGCCCAAAGAAACTGACAGCACCATGCATCTGTAGCAAATCCAGGATTAGTTATGAAGAATTGTATTCAAAAGATTAAGCATGTGTTAAACCGTCAAAGTGATGAGGGAACTATTATAATTCGGCTGTGTTTGATAGCAAAGTATTGTACAGCAATTTAACCTGTAGGTACAAAAACCACGGTTTTGACATAAGAAAGTATTTTGGAGTATTCAGAAAACTGCAGACCTGTTTGGCAAGACCTTATATGCATCAACTAAAATTAACTAGCTAGCCGTTTGAAGCAGTTGCACCGTTTGAAGCAGTTGCAAACGCTAGCGTTGTTAGCTAGCTAGACGTTGCAAGCTGATGAACGGACATGCACAGAGCACCGGCATGCACAAACTAGTACGACCAGAGACTAATTGAACGACGCACAAGCTCGATGTCACACTCATCAAGGAGGAGCAATCAAACTTACAACGTACTGACATGGAGCAAGGACCACGCTCTGCAACACGGCTACACGGATATGCCGGCGGTGCACCACGCGAGGTGGAGCTGCGGGTTGACGGGAACGGCCTGGTCATCCCGGCCAGGCCAGTCCATCATGCACAGCGAAAAACAGGAACGAAATCCCCCCACACACCTTCGCTATATAAGATCTAGTAACGGAGGGAACACGGACTGGGCGGACGCGGCTTCAGGGAAAATAGGAGGAAGCAGCAGGAGGAACCTTTTTGATTTGTCCATGGCCGCTGACCAAGACACCATCCACACACAACAGGGCGGCGACGGCTGCTTAGGATGGGCTCGTTCTTTTCGCGTGCTCGGTTTTTAAAAAAGAGGTCCAGGGTTGTTGGTGTTTTATCCAGAGAAAATGCCATGGTTTGCGGAATACCGTTGTATTGATATTACAGTTTTTTGTGGTTGCCAAACAGCTCACAGTAATTAAAACCGTGGTAACCTAAAAAAACTGTAGTATTTTCATAATACACTGAGCTATCAAACGGGGCCTTCATGTGTTGTATGAATGACATGTAACTTCACACATGTCTATCTATAAACTTTGATATACTTGATGATAAGATCTCTACACCAAAAAACAAATGTGAACAAGCATGGCCAAATGTTTAACATTACCATGATGACACACTAAATGTAAATTAACTAAAACCTACTTAACTACACATATCAAAATAGGTACAACATAGAAACTGACAACAGCCTGAGCTTCAGAGTAAAATAAAGTGGACAACTGGATGAAGAAACTGTAAACAAAGATTGGGTTGCTTTAGGCAGAAAATGTTCGTAACCAAACATTTCACATTAGACATTAATGAACATTCGGAAAGTTATGGCATGCTTCAATGTGTACTGGACGGCTGGACCAATTGAAACAGAACACAATCATGATCAGTGAAAAAGTAGGAGAAGTATTATACCACGCGTAGGAAGGACACCCAGAAACCCGGTGGTGCTGCGGGAGGGCCAAATGAATTTGGATCCGGATTGCCGTAAGGACCCATACCACCCATACCGCCCATGCCACCCATGCCGCCCATACCACCCATGCCGCCCATGCCACCCATGCCGTAACCACCATAAGAGCTTCCCATGCCACTGTTGTACATGCCTCCTCCATACATCCCGGAACCTCCATAGAGGCCGCCACCTCCTCCATAGCTCGAGTACATGCTATTCCCATAGAGCCCGCCACTACCATAAGTACTGCCATATCCACCAACCGAACTATACATATTGGATCCGTATCCTGTTCCTGTATAAGAGGAAATGAACATTCTCAGGACAACCACTGTTGGCAAGATATCCCCAAAAGGCAGACAAGCTTCAAATAGGCTCTAGGTCAGTACAGTAGATTACCTCCATAGGAATTTCCATAGCCTGTTTGCTGCCAAGGACGTTGGGGCATAGGCCTCGAGATGGAGTTATTTACATTGGCCGACATGTTCCTCTCTGTAGCAGCAATGGTTTCTCCAGGTTTAGCTGTACCAGAAGCTTCGACGACATCGCTAGTGCTGCCACCAGATGGTGGTTTGAAAGGAGACGGACCGGATGTTCCCTCAGCCCCAGCACGTTCCCACGGTTTTGGTGGTGCACCTGGAAATTTAACCGAGTGAAGATCAGAATTGATCTCAACCACTTAGAAATCAATATGTGAGGCATAACATCAGTGAGTTGAGTTGAGAGGCATTACAAAACCCCATAATCGGATAATGAAAAGCACTTGACTGGCAGTGAGCTAGCAGCAAACTACAATACTGAAGAATGGCCAGCACAACTGGAGTGCAGAAATAGAAGATCAATGAAAGGCACCAACAGAAGATGCACAAGTAGGTGAGCTATCTTTCAGCCAAGAATATCGTTTAGCCAAATAAGCAATTTCTGTCGTATAAAACGGAATGGGTTTATAAACAAGAAAACAAGAGGTATATGATCAAATGAACAATGTTAGGCTGCCTCCCAGGAAGGAGTAGTTACTTTGTTACACCTCAAATGAACCGTGTACTTTGACAAACTAGTAAGCCTGTAAGGGCTCAGGCACGGACATTAACCAATCATGGAACGTCAAGAGCCGCAGGGTATGCAAAACTCTGGTCGATAAGCTCTCTCGAGCTAACCAAACCCTCTTGAATCATGCCAATCAACATAGAATCAAGCTCAGAGCTACAAATTAGCGGGTACTGGCACATCAAGGCATCTCCCGGGACAGCTCGAGCTACTAACCGGCCGAAAATTCTCAAGGCCACATCCTCGCACGAACCGCCAACGCCAATTCCTAACAAATCGGTAAAATTGACGCCAGTTCCACCGTCCTTCATCCACGTCAAGATAGCTGAAGCAACCCGGCAACGATTCATCGCGTTGCAAGCTCCAAGTTCGTACAGAAGCACGACCCCTCAACCTCAAATCTGCCCTCCAACTGCGGGAAACATCCCTAAACAACATCTCGCCCCAAAGTTCGCGGTCGAAATCTCAAGCGGAACTGAGCAAGAATACCCGAATCGGACCGAATCCTCCGCTACGGGGTGGACTTGGCATGGAATCGGAGAAATTAATCGAGGAATCGAGAGTTTGTTGGGGGATCTATCTAGGGTTGGAGGGGAAGGGGAAGGGGAAGGGCGAACCTGCCATTGGCGTGCGAGGCCTACTCTGTTCTCTTCACCGGCAAAGGGTCGTGCGATGCAAGCCGGCCCACGCTCGCCCGCAGCCGATTTTATATCAGATTTGCTATTTCACATCTGCCTGAGCCGTTGGATCTAGCCTCTCTAATATTCGCGCAAACGCAGGCTCGCGACTCGTTTGTCTGGCGCGCGGCCCGTTCCACGTCGTTGTTAGTTGGGGGCGGGCCGTGTTTTTTTTTCTCTCAGATTTTTGGGCTGGGGCCTTTGTTTTGTCTGTCCTCGCCTCGCATTCTTCTGCAGAGAGCGCCCATCGAGTTTTCCCTCTCGCATTCATTCGCCCGTTTCCCATTCCTCTCCAGGGCAAGCAGGCGACGGCGATTTTGGAGAGGGAGAAGGGAAAAGGGGGTAGAGACCCGGTGAATTAAGTTTCTCTTCTTGATTCTTGTAGTTTTTGTTCGATTTTTAGTACTATTCCCCTCTGCTTGTGTTGTATGTACCGCATGTTCTAGGGTTTGTCTCCGATCCCATCCAGATTTTCATCTGCTTGTTAATGGGGATCCTTCTGCGCCCCCCCCCCCCCCCCGGCGTCCCCGTGAGGGAGGGGCGATTTTATCAGCGATCTTGGATCCACGCAGATGTGAGGGAGGGGGATTTTATCAATGGTAGTTTTGTCTGTGTTCAGTTCATTTTCTTGTCATTTTTTGCTATATTCAGTAGAAGTAGGTGTAGGTTCCAGTAGCTGATTAGGTTTTGATTGTACGAATTGAGGTTCAAGTTGTTTTGTTGGTTGTACGAATTGAGGGTTAACCATTTTTCTTAGGAGGATTAGGTGTGGGGAGCACTTTGTAAGAATGCGTTGTGTTCCAGATGAGTTCTCAGAACTGTACTAGTAGGATTGTTTTTCCGACCATATACTGTTGTTCTTCTTGATACCATTGTTTGTAGATTTGTCTTTTGTTTTTGTCTGGCTGCGCGCCAATAGCTAGTAAGTAAATTTTGTGAGACTGGTGGCACATTCAATTGGTAATTGTTTGCTTTTCTCGTGGCATTTTTTTAAGTAGGGGGTGAACTAGTCGTTTGATGGTTAACTGTTTTTTGTGGGTGTACTGTCGTGATAGATTGTGTTCCATTTTTCCTAACAGATCAAGTAGGACTTTTCTCTTATGTGGATGTTTATCTGTCATGGTATATGCTTGTACTTTCCAAGGCTGTATATAACCTTTATACACGTTTTTTTTTCATGTATAGTATATGAACATCAGTTATCAAAAAATGGGGATCCATCATAGGGGTGGGGAGCACTTGTAATGATGTGTTTGTGCTCCAGATGAGTTATCAGAACTGTACTAGTAGGGATTTTTTTTAACCATATACTGATGTTCATCTTTGATACTGTTTGTTGTAGATTTGATTTTTTTTTAACTACCAGATGATGAGTCATTTTAAAATGGATGCAGAAACTGTACATGATATGTTCTATCATGTTTATTTTATAGTTTTTCATGGATGCAGAAACTGTACAGGATCAGTATTTTTTTCTGTAGCTTTTCATGGATGATGTGAGTCATGATATGTTTTTGTTGCAGGCCCATGTCTTTTTCCATCATTTATCTTTTGTGTAATTGGTATTCTTTAGGAACTCACGTTCTCTTTATTTATTTTTTTGCCTTTTCAGCTCCGAAACCAGGATGTTGTGCTCAGTTTGCTTCGTTCATTGTGAGATGAACAACGGCAGGAGCTTTGGCATGTTTTTTCGGGATGTCAATGAAAGCTTTGCGGTAATGTCTGCTGCCACATTTTTTTGCTGTTTTTCATGTGCTCTGGATGTTAATGAAAAATCCACCATCGACTCGCAACTCGGATACCCGCCCTAGTTGCAAGTCCACTATTGACTCGCAACTCGAGGTTTTTTTTGTTCTTTGTCTCATGACACTTGCAAATCGACCCTTGGCTTGCAACTAGCGGTTTTTTTCCGTCGGCGAGTTGCAAGTCTACTATCGAGTCGCAACTAGTGGACTTAGTTTTGTAATTGCCCCAGTTTGCAGGTCCACGATTGACTTGCAACTTGGTAACCGCCCCTAGTTGCAAGTCCACCATTGACTCGCAACTCGAGGGCGTTTATTTGTCTCATGCCACTTGCAAATCGACCGTCGACTCACAACTAGGGGGGTGGGGGTTTCCGTGTTCTTTTTGTAACCACGCCCGAGTTGCAAGTCGATGGTCGACTTGCAACTCGGGGGGGGGGGGGGGGAGGGGACCGTAGTTTGCATTCGCCCCAGTTGTAAGTCCACCATCGAGTCGCAACTCGGGACATAGTTTCTTTTTTGACTTGTAAATGTGGTTCTTTTGCCTAGTTTGCAATCGCCCTACTTGCAAGTCCACCATCGACTCGCAACTCGGTACCCGCCCTAGTTGCAAGTCCATCACCCCCTTGCAACTCGGTACCCACCCTAGTTTCAAGTACACCATCGACTCGCAACTCGAGGGCTTTTTTGTTCTTTTTGTCCCATGTCACTTGCAAATCGACCCTCGGCTCACAACTAGCGGTTCTCTCCGTCGGCGAGTTGCAAGTCTACCATCGAGTCACAACTTGGTGATGTAGTTTTGTAATCGCCCCAGTTGCAAGTCCACCGTTAACTCGCAACTCAGTACTCGCCGCGAGTTGCAAGTGCACCATCGACTCGCAACTTGAGGGCTGTTTTTTGTTCTTTTGTCTCATGCCACTTGCAAATCGATCCTCGACTCGCAACTAGAGGGGGGTGGGGGTTTCCATGTTCTTTTTGTAACCACTCCTAGTTGCAAGTCTACAATCGACTCGCAACTCGGGGGGAGGGGGCGTGTAGTTTGCATTCGCCTCAGTTGCAAGTCCACCATCGACTCGCAACTCGAGATGTAGTTATTTTTTGACTTGTAAATGTGGTTCTTTTGCCTAGTTTGTAATCTTCCTACTTGCAAGTCCACCATCGACTCGCAACTCGGTACCCGCCCTAGTTGCAAGTCCACCATGGACTCGCAACTCGGTACCTGCCCTAGTTGCACGTACACCATCGACTCGCAACTCGGTACCCGCCCTAGTTGCAGGTCCCCCATCGACTCGCAACTCAAGTTTTTTTTCCTTTTGTCTCATGCCACTTGCAAATCGACCCTTGGCTCGCAACTAGCGGTTTTGTCCGTCGGCCAGTTGCAAGTCTACCATCGAGTCGCAACTTGGGGACGCAGTTTTGTAATTGCCACAGTTTGCAAGTCCATCGTTGACTTCCAGTTTGGTAACCGCCCCTAGTTGCAAGTCCACCATCGACTCGCAACTCGAGGTCGGTTTTTTTTGTCTCATGCCACTTGCAAATCGACCCTCGGCTCGCAACTAGGGGGTGGGGGTTTCCGTGTTCTTCTTGTAACCACTGTTGGGGAACGTAATAATTTCAAAATTTTCCTACGCACACGCAAGATCATGGTGGTGCATAGCAACGAGAGGGGAGAGTGTTGTCTACGTACCCTCGTAGACCGTAAACGGAAGCGTTATATCAACGCGGTTGATGTAGTCGTACGTCTTCACGATCCGACCGATCCAAGTACCGAAAGCACGGCACCTCCGAGTTCTGCACACGTTCAGCTCGATTACGTCCCCGCCTTCTCGATCCAGCAAGAGGGGCGAAGTAGTAGATGAGTTCCGGCAGCACGACGGCGTGGCAACGGTGTTGGTGAAGAACAATCTCCGCAGGGCTTCGCCTAAGCACTACGAAAACTATGACGGAGGATAAACTAGAGGGGACGGGGTTGCCGGCACACGGCTTGGTGTTTCTTGATGTGTCTTGGGTGCTAGCCCTACCCCTCTATTTATATGTTGAGCCTAGGGGTCGAAACTTGGAGTAAAAGCCTCCACAAAGTCGGTTTCACCCGAAAGGCAAGAGTCCTTCTCGGACTCCAGGGCCAGACGCCAGGGTTTCCGACGTCTGGACCCAGACGCCAGGGACCCTGGCGTCTGGCCCCCGGACTCCGCAAAACTTCCTTTTGCGCTTTCCAAAAACCTTGTGGGCTTTCCCCTTTGGCCCAAATAAAGTGTTCTTGTGCCCAAACATTTCGGGAAACATCCGGAACCCCTTCTGATGGATTCTGGAACCTTTCCGGAGATCAAACACTACTATCCACATATCAATCTTTACTCCGGACCATTCCGGAGTTCCTCGTCATATCCGTGATCTCATCCAAAACTCCGAACAACATTCGGTCACCAACATACATAACTCATAGTACTATATCGTCAACGAACGTTAAGCGTGCAGACCCTACGGGTTCGAGAATTATGTAGACATGACCGAGACACCTCTCTTGTCAATAACCAATAGCGAGACCTGGATGCCCTACATATTCTACGAAGATCTTTATCGGTCAGACCGCATAACAACATACGTTGTTCCCTTTGTCATCGGTATGTTACTTGCCCGAGATTCGATCGTAGGTATCTCAATACCTAGTTCAATCTCGTTACCGGCAAGTCTCTTTACTCGTTCCGTAATACATCATCCCGCAACTAACTCATTAGTTGCAATGCTTGCAAGGCTTATAGTGATGTGCATTACCGAGTGGGCCCAGAGATACCTCTCCGACAATCGGAGTGACAAATCCTAATCTCGAAATACGCCAACCCAACAAGTACCTTTGGAGACACCTGTAGAGCACCTTTATAATCACCCAGTTACGTTGTGACGGTTGGTAGCACACAAAGTGTTCCTCCGGTAAACGGGAGTTGCATAATCTCATAGTCATAGGAACATGTATAAGTCATGAAGAAAGCAATAGCAGAATACTAAACGATCGAGTGCTAAGCTGATGTGATCCCATTAATCAAATGACAACTCATGTCAATGGCTAGGAAACATAACCATCTTTGATCAACGAGCTAGTCAAGTAGAGGCGTACTAGTGACACTCTGTTTGTCTATGTATTCACACAAGTATTATGTTTCCGGTTAATACAATTCTAGCATGAATAATAAACATTTATCATGATATAAGGAAATAAATAATAAGTTTATTATTGCCTCTAGGGCATATTTCCTTCAGTCTCCCACTTGCACTAGAGTCAATAATCTAGATTACACAGTAATGATTCTAACACCCATGGAGCCTTGGTGCTGATCATGTTTTGCTCGTGGAAGAGGCTTAGTCAACGGGTCTGCATTCAGATCCGTATGTATCTTGCAAATTTCTATGTCTCCCACCTGGACTAGATCCCGGATAGAGTAGCGTCTCTTGATGTGCTTGGTTCTCTTATGAAATCTGGATTACTTCGCCAAGGCAATTGCACCAGTATTGTAACAAAAGATTTTCATTGGACCCGATGCACTAGGTATGACACCTAGATCAGATATGAACTCCTTCATCCAAACTCCTTCATTTGCTGCTTCCGAAGCAGCTATGTACTCCGCTTCACACGTAGATCCCGCCACGACGCTTTGTTTAGAACTGCACCAACTGACAGCTCCACCGTTCAATGTAAACACGTATCCGGTTTGCGATTTAGAATCGTCCGGATCAGTGTCAAAGCTTGCATCAACGTAACCATTTACGACTAGCTCTTTGTCACCTCCATAAACGAGAAACACATCCTTAGTCCTTTTCAGGTATTTCAGGATGTTCTTGACCGCTGTCCAGTGATCCACTCCTGCATTACTTTGGTACCTCCTTGCTAGACTTATAGCAAGGCACACATCAGGTCTGGTACACAGCATTGCATACATGATAGAGCCTATGGCTGAAGCATAGGGAACATCTTTCATCTTCTCTCTATCTTCTGAAGTGGTCGGGCATTGAGTCTTACTCAACTTCACACCTTGTAACACAGGCAAGAACCCTTTCTTTGCTTGATCCATTTTGAACTTCTTCAAAACTTTGTCAAGGTATGTGCTTTGTGAAAGTCCAATTAAGCGTCTTGATCTATCTCTATAGATCTTGATGCCCAATATATAAGCAGCTTCACCGAGGTCCTTCATTGAAAAACTCTTATTCAAGTATCCCTTTATGCTATCCAGAAATTCTATATCATTTCCAATCAGCAATATGTCATCCACATATAATATCAGAAATGCTACAGAGTTCTCACTCACTTTCTTGTAAATACAGGCTTCTCCAAAAGTCTGTACAAAACCAAAACTCCGAGAGGCTTGCATCGGTCCATAAATGGATCGCTGGAGCTTGCACACTTTGTTAGCTCCCTTTGGATCGACAAAACCTTCCGGTTGCATCATATACAACTCTTCTTCCAGAGATCCATTCAGGAATGGAGTTTTTACATCCATTTGTCAAATTTCATAATCATAAAATGCGACAATTGCTAACATGATTCGGACAGACTTAAGCATCGCTACGGGTGAGAAGGTCTCATCGTAGTCAATCCCTTGAACTTGCCGATCATCGGGCAAGTCAACCAAAGTCCACACTTTGTTCTCATACATGGATCATATCTCAGATTTCATGGCCTCAAGCCATTTTGCGGAATCTGGGCTCACCATCGCTTTTTCATAGTTCGTAGGTTCGTCATGGTCTAGTAACATAACCTCCAGAACAGGATTACCGTACCACTCTGGTGCGGATCTTACTCTGGTTGACCTACGAGGTCCAGTAACAACTTGATCTGAAGTTTCATGATCATCATCATCAACTTCCTCACTAATTGGTATAGACGTCACAGGAACCGGTTTTTGTGATGAACTACTTTCCAATAAGGGAGCAGGTACAGTTACCTCATCAAGTTCTACTTTCCTCCCACTCACTTTTTTCGAGAGAAACTCCTTCTCTAGAAAGGATCCATTCTTAGCAACGAATGTTTTGCCTTCGGATCTGTGATAGAAGGTGTACCCAATAGTCTCCTTTGGGTATCATATGAAGACACATTTCTCCGATTTGGGTTCGAGCTTATCAGGTTGAAGCTTTTTCACATAAGCATCGCAACCCCAAACTTTAAGAAACGACAACTTTGGTTTCTTGCCAAACCACAGTTCATAAGGCGTCGTCTCAACGGATTTTGATGGTGCCCTATTTAACGTGAATGCAGCCGTCTCTAAAGCATAACCCCAAAATGATAGCGGTAAATCAGTAAGAGACATCATAGATCGCACCATATCTAGTAAAGTTCAATTACGACGTTCGGACACACCATTACGCTGTGGTGTTCCGGGTGGCGTGAGTTGCGAAACTATTCCGCATTGTTTCAAATGTAGACCAAACTCGTAACTCAAATATTCTCCTCCATGATCAGATCGTAGAAACTTTATTTTCTTGTTACGATGATTTTCAACTTCACTCTGAAATTCTTTGAACTTTTCAAATGTTTCGGACTTATGTTTCATTAAGTAGATATACCCATATCTGCTTAAATCATCTATGAAGGTGAGAAAATAACGATATCTGCCGCGAGCCTCAACATTCATCGGACCACATTGTAACAGCCCCAAAATTGGGTTATCAATTTTTGTGCTGTTATTCTCTCCTGGCACTCATTTTCAAAATGTTCTCCTGAGTTTGCTGGATGACCCTGAGAAAATTTTGTCATTTCCAACCTTTCAAAATCCTGCTCATGTCTTTTTCAGTGGGCAAGACCTCATTTGCATCAGCTCAATTCCTCTTAAACCCTAATTCCAAATTTTTGGAATTTGGATATGCCCTTATGATTACAAAGGAGCCACCATTTTCCTTATTCTGTTGATCCTCGCAATTGATCCCAGAGATCATCCTATCTTTCTTAACCTTGGATATGCAAAAATATTGCTAAGTCCAATGCAATATTTTTGAATTATGATTTATTCCTTTTCTTGCCTTTTCGAGGAATAAAATCCAAAGGCATATCTAGCCATCTCCTAAATTCATGAGAATTGGTGGAGTTGATCTTATGCCTAATCCAAGCTCTGGCAAGTATATTGGCCATAATTAAATAAGGAAAATTGCCTTTTCCTATTTAATGCCAATGTTGCATTTCTGCCAATTTCCAAATGAACTACTATTTTTATACTAGAGAAAATTCCCACATAAATTGTGGAGCTTGTCCTTGCTATATAATCACTAGTTCCGTCCTAATATCATGATTCCACAGTTCAAAATTTGGCACATGATCCAATGCAAGTTTCTGCCTTCTCTGAAATTTTGCAAAGGAAGTGCTTTATTGCTAAGTCCAATTGAGCTGAAATAACCCATGGATACCAAAGATGAGCTCAATCCATTCACCCTAGCTCCCTGTGCAATTTTTCAAAGTTTCTGACCAGAACACAAGTTTGTGAAGGAAGTACCTTGATAGTGTTTCCAAATGGGATGAAACTTTTCCATCCTCTCAAGTGTCTCAAATCATTATCCTCCACCCAAATTCAGTTCATTTAACTGAACTATGTGAGCACAGGAGCAATTCTTGTTTTCTGTCCAAATTTTCAGTTTGTGAAGCAAGTGTACTTTATCTTGCTCCATTATGGCTGATAATTTTTCCAGGCCTTCTCCTACTCATATAACCTATCTCCACAAGATTGTGGCTCATTTCACTTGACCAATTGCCCTGAGGATTTTTTGAAGTTTTTGGACAGAAATGATAGCTGTGAAGGAAGTACCATTTTGGTGAGTCCATTTGGTATGAACTTTTTACAGCATCATGGTATGTTCAAATCATCAGGCTTTGCCAAGTTATAGCCCAATCCATCACTCCTAGTGAGTGTTTCATCATGATTAAGTTTTTGGGTCAGTTTTGGTGGTTGTACAACAACTATGGTAAATAGTTGTCCATTTTACCTCAAAACTCCCAGGACCGTAGTCCTTTCTACCCCAAGCCTCTCGGACATCTAGTTTACCATTTACCCTCTCTGGTTTAATCTCTAGGATGTTGCCAAGTTTGCAACAGCAAACTTGTGGAGCTTGTTTCACTCATCTCCATTTGTCTCTGCCCGATCTTTCACCATGGTAACACTCTACGCTGGAAGGACTACGCGGTAGACATGAATTTACATCAGTTAAAACCCCAAAGCGTGCCATGCCAGTGGTGACCACGCGTGTAACCAGCCAAAACGTTGGTCTAGCCACTGTGGTCGTCGGCATCGCTGCCCCGACCGCCTCTGGCCTCGCCATTAATGTCGAGTAGCCCCTCCCCCCTCGTCGTCGTCTTCCCTCTGGACCGCTGCCCCCCTTCGTTTTCTTCTCCGGAGAGCTGTGCCAACGACTGGAATAGTGCGCTCCTGTGCATCGTCGTCTTCCTCGTCGATGTCTTCTTCCTTCGTTCGTCCGCACGCCTTCCTCGTCTCCATGACCCTCTGGCGTTCGTCTTGATCCCCCTCGTCGCCTTCCCGTGCCTCCCCGTGAGCCTTGGCCGCGCCTGCGCCCTCGCCGGCGCACGGACACGTCGCACGCCGCGTGCCACCTCGCCCCCCCCCCCCTTCCCGAGCTCTCCCGTGGCTATAAGTAGAGCCCTCGAGCTCTTCCGCGGCCACAATGCCTCTCAAATCCTCCCCACTCGCCTCGAAGCTCCACATCCCCCTCCATGGCCGAATGGCCGCCGCCGATCCCCCTCGGCCATTCTCTCTCTCCGGCCGTCCCCTGCCTAGTCTGAGCCCATGGATGGACGCGCCACTCCCCGTCGATCCTCCCTGGCTCGCCGCCCCTCCGCTTCCCCCACCAGAACCCCATGCCCAACATAGCCCGAAGCCCCTCTCCGCCGCGTGCCCTGCTGCTTCTTCTCCCGCGCTCCTCGCCGGCAACCGAGCCCACCAGGAAATGCGCCTCGTTCTCCTGAGCTCGTGGGTAGGTCGGCCGTCGCGAGAGGTGGCCGGACGCGCCGACGATCGCCGTCGGGGCGATCCCCTCTCGCTGCCTCGCTCGACCCCGAGCGTGAGGAAGAAGAAGGCCAGGCGAGCCCCGCCCGCATTGACCCTGCCTCTGGGCCCCACCTGTCGGTGAGACGGGGAGCACCACGTTGGATAAGTGGACGCGCCCCAGGCGCGAAGTCGTTTTCCCCACGCGAAAGCGTATTGCTGGATAATGCGCTTTCAATCACCGAAAGCGTATTCTTCCTCTTCTTCTGGTTAGAATGCGCTTTCCTTTCTGGAAAGCGTATTTCTGAGAAAGACGCGATCTGTTTTTCTGCTAGGGCCCCGTTTGTAATGATTTTCTTTACAGATTGGTCCCTGATAGTTAAACGGTCATATCTTTTTATCCACAACTCCAAATGAGGTGAATCCAAAACCCACGTCTTTGTTTCGTCGAGCCCGTTCCGTTGATGTCATTTTCATAATATTTTCACACAGTGAAAATGACCTTTTTGCCCTTGCCCGTAAACAGCCCCCTTCGAGAAGGAACTGTTTCCGGCAAATCTTTTCGCGATCATTTCACACTTCTTCCCGGAGTATTTGTCGACCCCAGGCAAGCCAACCTCTTATCACGAGCCCCGAACTTGCATGTTGACTTTGCTTGCACCTTGTGTGTGTGTGTAGTTGCAGTTGTTTTATATCGTTTTCATCGGCAGTTATTTCTTTATGCCCATCTTGCATGCTTGTGTTTCATGATACCTTTGCCACGTTAATTAGAATGTTATTATTAATAATGCCATGCCACTACTCTACTTTATTTGCATGTCATCGTTATAAACTGTTATGAGGATTGTAATGCACCGTTGATATACTATTGTCGTGTCCTTTATGTTATAGTTGTGCACTTGAGGAGTTCAATATTTTGTTCGTGCATTTGTATGCGGCATGTTGCACTCATGTTAAATATGTTCATGATGATGGAGAAGGAAATAAAATGACTTAATAATAACAAACCTCCTCCGTCATTGATGGGATCGAGTCATAGTGCCGCCAAACCGAACTTTTTCAGTGCAGCCACATTTGCCTTATGGGAGGCCTTAATGCGAGCTATTGTCGTGACATCTCGCCGGTGCCTCCCACTAGGGAAGGTTATGGGCGTGCTTACCCTGATCAGGTAAGCGGACATAACCTTGTGTGCTCGTTTTTGAGATTTTTGGTACCGGTCCCCGAGTGGGAGTGTCCCCGAGTGGGAGTTGACCATGACGGTGGTCGGGGTGTCTTTGGTAGACACGGGGCCACCCAGGACCAGCCCGTTGGGGATTGGGTCGGAGTGGCCGGGAGAGCGTCATGGCAGTAGGTTGGTTTCGTCGGAATGCCGTTGGTCCACCCGAATGGGATGACGAGGCCATGGTTCCGTGGTGTGGGTACAGTGTGCTACCTCTGCAGAGTGTATAAAGCCTATTGATAGCAACAGTTCGTAGTAGGTCCCACTATCAGGTCTTGGTCAAAATGGAGGACAAACCGAAATAATTAAGTTGGTAAATAAATATGTGATAACAAGAATATGGTAACTTGAACTATGAGATAGTCGTGAGGAGTCACGACGATATTTTGATGATGAGATAAGTGGTTGTGATCGCCGTAAGGATCACGGGCCAAATATTGGTCGTGGTTGTGATCGCCGTAAGGATCACGGTTGGAGACCAAGTGTTGGTCGTGGTTGTGATCGCCGTAAGGATCACGAGTTGTTCTTGAGAAAGACCACTTTGGTGGTGTGTTTGTGATCCTGAGATGATCACAGTTGATAAGAGAGTCCGAGGGACTTGGTGCACAAGTTTGGTTGCATTGCTAGAATAATATATCATTATTTGCATTTAAAGAACCATGATAGAATAGAAGATGATTGCATAATGTTAACATGCTATGTCTGCATTGGATATTATTGGTAGTTTATTTTCAGCATAGTTTCTTGATGCCATGTTATGCTTTGATTGACATGTTAAGTTATGCCATGATTGAGATAAAATTCTATGTTTTGCTATTACAATGTTATAATCATGTTCTGATATGCCATGTCATTGCCATGTTAGTAGATGTTATGATTTTGTTCATGCTTAGTTGATTTTATCATGCCATGTTTAGTAATTGATATGAGATAGGGTGTTGCATGCGCTCGGTTCTTGCTTTGTCTGCAGCTTGTTTGGATGCTATGTATTTGGTTGTCTTGCAAGTACATTCAATGTACTAACCTGGTGTGTCATGCCAGTTTTGTAGGTCGTACCCGTATTGCTCGCTTGATCCGTCGTGCTAGGCCGTAATCTTGCCAGTCCTGTGAGTTGTGGAGCCCAGCTAGAGTTGTTATGCTACCAAATCAAGACTTACGCCGCCATTTTTATCAGACTTTCGCTGTCATTTAATAGCCTTAGGGCTATGCCAGATAATTGTATTCATCAATGATGTAATCTCATATACATGTATTTGATGAATATTTTTGTACCTGGAATGTTGTATTATGGACCTGTCGTGCGTCAGGTGTTATCCTGGGCTGACATGCGAAGGCCCCCTGCTCCATGCGGATCGGGGTGCTACAGGGCATGGTATCAGAGCAGCCAGGCTGGCATAGGTTATCCTAGTATTAGATCACCGCTACCATTAACCGGTAATGGCCCTAAGGGATTTGACCCATCCCTGCATACGGCATGGCCACTGTTAATCAACAGGTGGCGCAGTCGGGGCCGACACGTCCTCACCCCGCTGTCCCTGCCTAGTTATCCGTGGCGCGGATAGCAACCATATCCTTTCGGATCGGCCACACTGCTCACCCTTCGCCATTAAGGGAAAGGGGCCACACCATGCGGGCATGTCTCGCATAGCTGCCTATAAAAGCCCCCTTTTCGCTCGCTGTATCGCTCACCCCTCAGTCAACCATGTCCCTGTAGAGAAGCCTAGCTAGTAGCACTCCAGCCATGACTGGCACCTTCAAAGCTCCCAAGTTTCACAGCCGCACCGGTGCCGTCAACCACCCCGGCTTTCCACCCCTTCTTGCTGAGATGCTCACCAAAGCCTTTGGCTGTAAGGCTAACCCCGATTACTTGGTGTTCCAATCATCACCCGTCCCTCACCTTCATCACTTCGATGCAAGAGTGTGCATCAGCCTAGCAGCGGATGGCCAGCCGTTGGTTTTTCAGGGTAGAGCTATGCCTACCTCTGATTTAGCCATTCAGGTCGCTGCTGTGGAGGCTATGCTTCACCTCCGAACCAGATACCCGCATATGGCAGCAAGGCGTGATTTCTGCTTCTACCCCATTGTGACAGAGGTAGGAATGCAGCCTTCTCCCGCTAGCCAAGGAGATGACCCCGCAATCGCTCGCCTGGTGCAGTATATTACCGCCCAGGGGATGATGATTTCCCAGATGCTTGCCGAGTTTCGAACTCTGGACAACGATGTGGTGCGAGTCGTCAAGGAAGCTTACCGTGAGGCTCGTAAATTCGCATCTCAAGTCATTTGTCCAATGCCATTCGAACCAGTGTTGTCCTCTCAACCCGTGTTGTGGCCTAGACCCAACATCGTCACCCTCGACAAGGCTATTTTACAGATCCACCAGCAGCATTTGCTCGGATCAATTTCAGCCACACCCCCAGCAGCCGAACCCCAACCCATAGTAGTGTCGGATGATGAAGATGGAGATTGGCTCAGTCTTCGTCCTCTCGGAGAGCCCCAGCAAGGCTGCATGACCTCAGTCAAGCAGTAAGATGATCAGTCTGTCGGTTCATCCTTGATATGAGGGTAGAACTATGTATCCCTAGATGAGTTGCTTCGTTTAGCGCGTAGCGTGTTCGTGTTCTGTTGTCTGCTGGTACTGTTGTAGTCCGTATGCTGTGTTCTATGTATGTTTTTGTGCTTTTGTTTTTGTGTTGTTTTTGCTTGTCTCTCTGTCAAGCAGAAATGTTTGACTGGGTTGACACTGTGTTGCTAACAAGATTTTAATTAGTAGATCACATACACTAAATTAACCCTGACTCGTCTCGAGTCTATAATAAAATGCGCGCTGGTGTAGGTATATGTATACCAGGAGTACGTATATGTATACCAGGAGTACATATACCCACTAGCATTAAAACACCGTAGAATGATTTTGCCTGGTGTGTTTTCCGTTGCATGTTTATTGCCTCTGTTTGTTTGCTAGTTCAGATTTTTCTGCATACTGCACGCATACCCGGTTCACCCACGAGTACATTCGGGCAGTACTCGGGGAAATGCAAAGTCACATATCCCTATCTATCTGTGCGTACGCCGTGTGCCGGATTTCCAACTCTAGAAACCCCGCAGAGGCATTTCCGCTTGGAAATTCCTCGTCTCTAAATCTTTTTCCTGATTTCATTTCCGGAGAAACACTGCCAATTTTATTTCACTCGATCCAGTACATCTACCCCGATACAGGTTTCACCCTTGATTCTACCTCGACACCTACGTTTCGTGGAGGAATCCGCGAATTTTTTTTCTCGGTGCCCCCAACTCGTTTGAATTTAACCAAAGGATTAAAAATTAACCCCGAGGTTTTTCTCCGGAGTTGTTATTCTTTCGTTTGTGCTGTAACCCTAGGAATCTCGAGGACGAGATTTTATTTTTAAGGGGGGAAGAGTTGTAACAGCCCCAAAATTGGGTTATCAATTTTTGTGCTGTTATTCTCTCCTGGCACTCATTTTCAAAATTTTCTCCTGAGTTTACTGGATGACCCTGAGAAAATTTTGTCATTTCCAACCTTTCAAAATCCTGCTCATGTCTTTTTCAGTGGGCAAGACCTCATTTGCATCAGCTCAATTCCTCTTAAACCCTAATTCCATTTTTTTGGAATTTGGATATGCCCTTGTGATTACAAAGGAGCCACCATTTTCCTTGTTCTGTTGATCCTCCCAATTGATCCCAGAGATCATCCTATCTTTCTTAACCTTGGATATGCAAAAATATTGCTAAGTCCAATGCAATATTTTTGAATTATGATTTATTCCTTTTCTTGCCTTTCTGAGGAATAAAATCCAAAGGCATATCTAGCCATCTCCTAAATTCATGAGAATTGGTGGAGTTGATGCTTATGCCTAATCCAAGCTCTGGCAAGTATATTGGCCATAATTAAATAAGGAAAATTGCCTTTTCCTATTTAATGCCAATATTGCATTTCTGCCAATTTCCAAAGGAACTACTATTTTTATACCAGAGAAAATTCCCACATAAATTGTGGAGCTTGTCCTTGCTATATAATCACTAGTTCCATCCTAATATCATGATTCCACAGTTCAAAATTTGGCACATGATCCAATGCAAGTTTCTGCCTTCTCTGAAATTTTGCAAAGGAAGTGCTTTATTGCTATGTCCAATTGAGCTGCAATTTGGCAGGTTGTTTAACAATGTTAAACAACCCATGGGTACCAAAGATGAGCTCAATCCATTCACCCTAGCTCCTTGTGCAATATTTCAAAGTTTCTGACCAGAACACAAGTTTGTGAAGGAAGTACCTTCATAGTGTTTCCAAATGGGATGAAACTTCTCCATCCTCTCAAGTATCTCAAATCATTATCCTCCACCTAAATTCAGTTCATTTAACTGAACTATGTGAGCACAGGAGCAATTCTTGTTTTCTGTCCAAATTTTCAGTTTGTGAAGCGAGTGTATTTTATCTTGCTCCATTATGGCTGATAATTTTTCCAAGCCTTCTCCTACTCATATAACCTATCTCCACAAGGTTGTGGCTCATTTAACTTGAACAATTGCCCTAAGGATTTTTCTGAAGTTTTTGGACAGAAATGATAGCTGTGAAGGAAGTACCATTTTGGTGAGTCCATTTGGTATGAACTTTTTACAGCATCATGGTATGTTCCAATCATTAGGCTTTGCCAAGTTATAGCCCAATCCATCACTCCTAGTGAGTGTTTCATCATGATTAAGTTTCGGGGTCAGTTTTGGTGGTTGTACAACAACTATGGTAAATAGTTGTCCATTTTACCTCAAAACTCCCAGGACCGTAGTCCTTTCTGCCCCAAGCCTCTCGGACATCTAGTTTACCATTTACCCTCTCTAGTTTAATCTCTAGGATGTTGCCAAGTTTGCAACAGCAAACTTGTGGAGCTTGTTTCACTCATCTCCATTTGTCTCTGCCCGATCTTTCACCATGGTAACACTCCACGCTGGAAGGACTACGCGGTAGACATGAATTTACATCAGTTAAAACCCCAAAGCGTGCCATGCCAGTGGTGACCACGCGTGTAACCAGCCAAAGCGGTGGTCTAGCCACTGTGGTCGTCGGCATCGCTGCCCCGACCGCCTCTGGCCTCGCCATTAATGTCGAGTAGCCTCCCTCGTCGTCATCTTCCCTCTGGACCGCTGCCCCCCTTCGTTTTCTTCTCCGGAGAGCTGTGCCAACGACTGGAATAGTGCGCTCCTGTGCATCGTAGTCTTCCTCGTCGATGTCTTCTTCCTCCGTTCGTCCGCACGCCTTCCTCGTCTCCATGACCCTCTGGCGTTCGTCTTGATCCCCCTCGTCGCCTTCCCGTGCCTCCCCGTGAGCCTTGGCCGCGCCTGCGCCCTCGCCGGCGCACGGACACGTCGCACGCCGCGTGCCACCTCGCCCCCCCTTCCCGAGCTCTCCCGCGGCTATAAGTAGAGCCCTCGAGCTCTTCCGCAGCCACAACGCCTCTCAAAGCCTCCCCACTCGCCTCGGAGCTCCACATCCCCTCCATGGCCGAATGGCCGCCGCCGATCCCCCTCGGCCATTCTCTCTCTCCGTCCGTCCCCTGCCCAGTCTGAGCCCATGGATGGACGCGCCACTCCCCGTCGATCCTCCCTGGCTCGCCGCCCCTCCGCTTCCCCCACCAGAACCCCATGCCCACCAGAGCCCGAAGCCCCTCTCCGCCGTGTGCCCTGCTGCTTCTTCTCCCGCGCTCCTCGCCGGCAACCGAGCCCACCAGGAGATGCGCCTCGTTCTCCTGAGCTCGTGGGTAGGTCGGCCGTCGCGAGAGGTGTCCGGACGCGCCGGCGATCGCCGTCGGGGCGATCCCCTCCCGCTGCCTCGCTCGGCCCCGAGCGTGAGGAAGAAGAAGGCCAGGCGGGCCCCGCCCGCGTTGACCCTACCTCTGGGCCCCACCTGTCGGCCAGACGGGGAGTGCCACGTTGGATAAGTGGACGCGCCCCAGGCGCGAAGCCGTTTTCCCCACGCGAAAGCGTATTGCTGGATAATGCGCTTTCAATCACCGAAAGCGTATTCTTCCTCTTCTTCGGGTTAGAATGCGCTTTCCTTTCTGGAAAGCGTATTTCTGAGAAAGACGCGATCTGTTTTTCTGCTAGGGCCCCGTTTGTAATGATTTTCTTTACAAATTGGTCCCTGATAGTTAAACGGTCATATCTTTTTACCCACAACTCCAAATGAGGTGAATCCAAAACCCACGTCTTTGTTTCGTCGAGCTCGTTCCGTTGATGTCATTTTCATAATATTTTCACACAGTGAAAATGACCTTTTTGCCCTTGCCCGTAAACAGCCCCCTCCGAGTAGGAACTGTTTCCGGCAAATCTTTTCGCGATCATTTCGCACTTCTTCCCGGAGTATTTGTCGACCCCAGGCAAGCCAACCTCTTATCATGAGCCCCGAACTTGCATGTTGACTTTGCTTGCACCTTGTGTGTGTGTGTAGTTGCAGTTGTTTTATATCGTTTTCATCGGCAGTTATTTCTTTATGCCCATCTTGCATGCTTGTGTTTCATGATACCTTTGCCATGTTAATTAGAATGTTATTATTAATAATGCCATGCCACTACTCTACTTTATTTGCATGTCATCGTTATAAACTGTTATGAGGATTGTAATGCACCGTTGATATACTATTGTCGTGTCCTTTATGTTATAGTTGTGCACTTGAGGAGTTCAATATTTTGTTCGTGCATTTGTATGCGGCATGTTGCACTCATGTTAAATATGTTCATGATGATGGAGAAGGAAATAAAATGACTTAATAATAACAAACCTCCTCCGTCATCGATGGGATCGAGTCATAGTGCCGCCAAACCGAACTTTTTCAGTGCAGCTACATTTGCCTTATGGGAGGCCTTAATGCGAGCTATTGTCGTGACATCTCGCCGGTGCCTCCCACTAGGGAAGGTTATGGGCGTGCTTACCCTGATCAGGTAAGCGGACATAACCTTGTGTGCTTGTTTTTGAGATTTTTGGTACCAGTCCCCGAGTGGGAGTTGACCATGACGGTGGTCGGGGTGTCTTTGGTAGACACGGGGCCACCCAGGACCAGCCTGTTGGGGATTGGGTCAGAGTGGCCGGGAGAGCGTCATGGCAGTAGGTTGGTTTCGTCGGAATGCCGTTGGTCCACCCGAATGGGATGACGAGGCCATGGGTTTCGTGGTGTGGGTACAGTGTGCTACCTCTGCAGAGTGTATAAAGTCTATCGATAGCAACAGTTCGTAGTAGGTCCCACTATCAGGTCTTGGTCGAAATGGAGGACAAACCGAAATAATTAAGTTGGTAAATAAATATGTGATAACAAGAATATGGTAACTTGAACTATGAGATAGTCGTGAGGAGTCACGACGAAATGATGAGATAAGTGGTTGTGATCGCCGTAAGGATCACGGGCCAAATATTGGTCGTGGTTGTGATCGCCGTAAGGATCACGGTTGGAGACCAAGTGTTGGTCGTGGTTGTGATCTCCGTAAGGATCACGAGTTGTTCTTGAGAAAGACCACTTTGGTGGTGTGTTTGTGATCCAGAGATGATCACAGTTGATAAGAGAGTCCGAGGGACTTGGTGCACAAGTTGGTTGCATTGCTGGAATAATATATCATTATTTGCATTTAAAGAACCATGATAGAACAGAAGATGATTGCATAATGTTAACATGCTATGTCTGCATTGGATATTATTGGTAGTTTATTTTCAGCATAGTTTCTTGATGCCATGCTATGCTTTGATTGACATGTTAAGTTATGCCATGATTGAGTAAAATTCCATTGCCATGTTAGTAGATGTTATGATTTTGTTCATGCTTAGTTGATTTTTATCATGCCATGTTTAGTAATTGATATGAGATAGGGTGTTGCATGCGCTCGGTTCTTGCTTTGTCTGCAGCTTGTTTGGATGCTATGTATTTGGTTGTCTTGCAAGTACATTCAATGTACTGACCTGGCGTGTCATGCCAGTTTTGTAGGTCGTACCCATATTGCTCGCTTGATCCGTCGTGCTAGGCCGTAATCTTGCCAGTCCTGTGAGTTGTGGAGCCCAGCTAGAGTTGTTATCTGCCAAACCAAGACTTACGCCGCCATTTTTATCATACTTTCGATGTCATTTAATAGCCTTAGGGCTATGCCAGATAATTGTATTCATCAATGATGTAATCTCATATACATGTGTTTGATGAATATTTTTGTACCTGGAATGCTGTATTATGGACCTGTCATGCGTCAGGTGTTATCCTGGGCTGACGTGCGCAGCCCCCCTGCTTCATGCGGATCGGGGTGCCACACACATACATCTGTATGTATGATTTCCAACAAATCTGTTGCTCGCTCCATAGTTCTGGAGAACGGCGTTTTAGTCATCTTGCCCATGAGGCATGGTTCGCAAGTACCAAGTGATTCCAAAAGTCCACCAGTATGGAGTTTCATCATGCGCTTTACACCCATATGACCCAAACGGCAGTGCCACAAATAAGTTGCACTATCATTATCAACTCTGCATCTTTTGGTTTCAACATTATGAATATGTGTATCACTACTATCGAGATTCATCAAAAATAGACCACTCTTCAAGGGTGCATGACCATAAAAGATATTACTCATATAAATAGAACAACCATTATTCTCTGATTTAAATGAATAACCGTCTCGCATCAAACAAGATCCAGATATAATGTTCATGCTCAACGCTGGCACCAAATAACAATTATTTAGGTCTAATACTAATCCCGAAGGTACATGTAGAGGTAGCGTGCCGACGGCGATCACATCGACTTTGGAACCGTTTCCCACGCGCATCGTCACCTCGTCCTTGGCCAGTGTTCGCTTAATCCGTAGTCCCTGTTTTGAGTTTCAAATATTAGCAACAGAACCAGTATCAAATACCCAGGTGCTACTGCGAGCTCTGGTAAGGTACACATCAATAACATGTATATCACATATACCTTTATTCACCTTGCCATCCTTCTTATCCGCCAAATACTTGGGGCAGTTCCGCTTCCAGTGACCAGTCTGATTGCAGTAGAAGCACTCAGTCTCAGGCTTAGGTCCAGACTTGGGTTTCTTCTCTTGAGCAGCAACTTGCTTGCTGTTCTTCTTGAAGTTCCCCTTCTTCTTCCCTTTGCCCTTTTTCTTGAAACTGGTGGTCTTATTAACCATCAACACTTGATGCTCCTTCTTGATTTCTACCTCCGCAGCTTTTAGCATTGCGAAGAGCTCGGGAATCGTCTTATCCATCCCTTGCATGTTGTAGTTCATCACGAAGCTCTTGTAGCTTGGTGGCAGTGATTGAAGAATTCTGTCAATGACGCTATCATCCGGGAGATTAACTCCCAGTTGAATCAAGTGATTATTATACCCAGACATTTTGAGTATATGCTCACTGACAGAAACTATTCTCCTCCATCTTACAGCTGTAGAACTTATTGGAGACTTCATATCTCTCAATCCGGGCATTTGCTTGAAATATTAACCTCAACTCCTGGAACATCTCATATGCTCCATGACATTCAAAACATCGTTGAAGACCCGGTTCTAAGCCGTAAAGCATGGCACACTGAACTATCGAGTAGTCATCAGCTTTGCTCTGCCAGACGTTCATAACATCCGGTGTTGCTCCTGCAGCAGGTTTGGCACCTAGCGGTGCTTCCAGGACGTAATTCTTCTGTGCAGCAGTGAGGATAATCCTCAAGTTACGGACCCAGTCCGTGTAATTGCTACCATCATCTTTCAACTTTGCTTTCTCAAGGAACGCATTAAAATTCAACGGAACAACAGCACGGGCCATCTATCTACAATCAACATAGACAAGCAAGATACTATCAGGTACTAAGTTCATGATAAATTCAAGTTCAATTAATCATATTACTTAAGAACTCCCACTTAGATAGACATCCCTCTAATCATCTAAGTGATTACGTGATCCAAATCAACTAAACCATGTCCGATCATCACATGAGATGGAGTAGTTTCAATGGTGAACATCACTATGTTGATCATATCTACTATATGATTCACGCTCGACCTTTCGGTCTCCGTGTTCCGAGGCCATATCTGCATATGCTAGGCTCGTCAAGTTTAACCTGAGTATTCCGCGTGTGCAACTGTTTTGCACCCGTTGTATTTGAACGTAGAGCCTATCACACCCGATCATCACGTGGTGTCTCAGCACGAAGAACTTTCGCAACGGTGCATACTCAGGGAGAACACTTTTATCTTGAAATTTTAGTGAGAGATCATCTTATAATGCTACCGTCAATCAAAGCAAGATAAGATGCATAAAAGATTAACATCACATGCAATCAATATAAGTGATATGATATGGCCATCATCATCTTGTGCTTGTGATCTCCATCTCCGAAGCACCATCCTGATCACCATCGTCACCGGCGCGACACCTTGAACTCCATCGTAGCATCGTTGTCGTCTCGCCAATCTTATGCTTCTACGACTATCGCTACTGCTTAGTGATAAAGTAAAGCATTACAGGGCGATTGCATTGCATACAATAAAGCGACAACCATATGGCTCCTGCCAGTTGCCGATAACTTGGTTACAAAACATGATCATCTCATACAATAAAATTTAGCATCATGCTTTGACCATATCACATCACAACATGCCCTGCAAAAACAAGTTAGACGTCCTCTACTTTGTGGTTGCAAGTTTTTACGTGGCTGCTATGGGCTGAGCAAGAGCCATTCTTACCTACGCATCAAAACCACAACGATAGTTTGTCAAGTTGGTGCTGTTTTAACCTTCGCAAGGACCGGGCGTAGCCACACTCGGTTCAACTAAAGTTGGAGAAACTGACACCCGCCAGCCACCTGTGTGCAAAGCACGTCGGTAGAACCAGTCTCGCGTAAGCGTACGCGTAATGTCGGTCCAGGCCGCTTCATCCAACAATACCGCCGAACCAAAGTATGACATGCTGGTAAGCAGTATGACTTATATCGCCCACAACTCACTTGTGTTCTACTCGTGCATATGACATCTACGCATAAAACCAGGCTCGGATACCACTGTTGGGGAACGTAGTAATTTCAAAATTTTCCTACGCACACGCAAGATCATGGTGATGCATGGCAACAAGAGGGGAGAGTGTTGTCTACGTACCCTCGTAGACTGTAAGCGGAAGCGTTATATCAATGCGGTTGATGTAGTCGTACGTCTTCACGATCTGACCGATCCAAGTACCGAAAGCACGGCACCTCCGTGTTCTGCACACGTTCAGCTCGATGACGTTCCCGCCTTCTCGATCCAGCAAGAGGGGCGAAGTAGTAGATGAGTTCCGGCAGCACGACGGTGTGGTGACGGTGTTGGTGAAGAACAATCTCCGCAAGGCTTCGCCTAAGCACTACGAAAACTATGACGGAGGATAAACTAGAGGGGACAGGGTTGCCGGCACACGGCTTGGTGTTTCTTGATGTGTCTTGGGTGCTAGCCATACCCCTCTATTTATATGTTGAGCCTTGGGGTCGAAACTTGGAGTAAAAGCCTCCACAAAGTCGGTTTCACCCGAAAGGCAAGAGTCCTTCTCGGACTCCGGGGCCAGACGCCAGGGTTTCCGGCGTCTGGACCCAGACGCCAGGGACCCTGGCGTTTGGCCCCTGGACTCCGCAAAACTTCCTTTTGCGCTTTCCAGAAACCTTGTGGGCTTTCCCCTTTGGCCCAGATTAAATTTTTTTTGTGCCCAAACATTTCGGGAAACATCCAGAACCCCTTCCGATGGATTCCGGAACCTTTCCGAAGATCAAACACTACTATCCACATATCAATCTTTACTTCCGGACCATTCCGGAGTTCCTCGTCATATCCGTGATCTCATCCAAAACTCCGAACAACACTCGGTCACCAACATACATAACTCATAGTACTATATCGTCAACGAACATTAAGCGTGCGGACCCTATGGGTTCGAGAACTATGTAGACATGACCGAGACACCTATCTTGTCAATAACCAATAGCGGGACCTGGATGCCCATATTGGCTCCTACATATTCTACGAAGATCTTTATCGGTCAGACCGCATAACAACATGCGTTGTTCCCTTTGTCATCGGTATGTTAGTTGCCCGAGATTCGTGAAGGAAATATGCCCTAGAGACAATAATAAAGTTATTATTTATTTCCTTATATCATGATAAATGTTTATTATTCATGCTAGAATTGTATTAACCGGAAACATAATACATGTGTGAATACATAGACAAACAGAGTGTCACTAGTATGCCTCTACTTGACTAGCTCGTTAATCAAAGATGGTTATGTTTCCTAGCCATAGACATAAGTTGTCATTTGATTAACGAGATCACCTCATTAGGAGAATGACGTGATTGACTTGACCCATTCCGTTAGCTTAGCACCCGATCGTTTAGTATGTTGCTATTGCTTTCTTCATGACTTATACATGTTCCTCTGACTATGAGATTATGCAACTCCCGTTTACCGGAGGAACACTTTGTGTGCTACCAAACGTCACAACGTAAATGGGTGATTATAAAGGTGCTCTACAGGTGTCTCCAAAGGTACTTGTTGGGTTGGCGTATTTCGAGATTAGGATTTGTCACTCCGATTGTCGGAGAGGTATCTCTGGGCCCACTCGGTAATGCACATCACTATAAGCCTTGCAAGCATTGTGACTAATAAGTTAGTTGCGGGATGATGTGTTACGGAACGACTAAAGAGACTTGTCGGTAACGAGATTGAACCAGGTATCGAGGTACCGACGATCGAATCTCGGGCAAGTAACATACTGATGACAAAGGGAACAACGTATGTTGTTATGCGGTCTGACCGATAAAGATCTTCGTAAAATATGTGGGAGCCAATATGGGCATCCAGGTCCCGCTATTGGTTATTGACCGGAGACGTGTCTCGGTCATGTCTACATAGTTCTCGAACCCGTAGGGTCCGCACGCTTAAAGTTACGATGACAGTTTTATTATGAGTTTATGTATGTTGATGTACCGAAGGAGTTCGGAGTCCCGGATGAGATCGGGGACATGACGAGGAGTCTCGAAATGGTCGAGACGTAAAGATCGATATATTGGACGACTATATTCGGACTTCGGAAAGGTTCCGAGTGATTCGGGTATTTTTCGGAGTACCGGAGAGTTATGGGAATACGTATTGGGCCTTATTGGGCCATACGGGAAAGAAGAAAAAGGGCCTCAAGGGTGGCCGCACCCCTCCCCTTGGTCTGGTCCGAATTGGACTAGGGAAGGGGGGCGCCCCCTTCCTTCCTTCTCTTTTTCCCTTCCTCTTTTCCTATTCCATATGGGAGGTGGAATCCTACTAGGACTAGGGAGTCCTAGTAGGACTCCACACTTGGTGCGCCCCCTCCTAGGGCCGGCCTCCTCCTCCCTTGCTCCTTTATATACGGGGCAGGGGGGCATCCCAGAGACACAACAATTGATCCTTGAGATCTTTTAGCCGTGTGCGGTTCCCCCCTCCACCATATTACACCTCGATAATACCGTTGCGGAGCTTAGGCGAAGCTCTGCGTCGGTGGAACATCATCATCGTCACCACACCGTCGTGCTGACGAAACTCTCCCTCAACACTCGGCTGGATCGGAGTTCGAGGGACGTCATCGAGCTGAACGTGTGTAGACTCGGAGGTGCCGTGCGTTCGGTACTTGATCGGTCGGATCGTGAAGACGTACGACTACATCAACCGCGTTGTGATAACGCTCCGCTGTCGGTCTACGAGGGTACGTGGACAACACTCTCCCCTCTCGTTGCTATGCATCACCATGATCTTGCGTGTGCGTAGGATTTTTTTTTGAAATTACTACGTTCCCCAACAGTTGCATCCGAGCCTGGTTTTATGCGTTGATGCTATGCACGAGTAGAACACAAGTGAGTTGTGGGCGATATAAGTCATACTGCTTACCAGCATGTCATACTTTGGTTCAGCGGTATTGTGAGATGAAGCTGCCCGGACCGACATTACGCGTACGCTTACGCGAGACTAGTTTCACCGTTCGGAGCACTCGTTGCTTAAAGGTGACTGGCGGGTGTCTGTCTCTCTCACTTTAGTTGAACTGAGTGTGGCTACGCCCGGTCCTTGCGAAGGTTAAAACAGCACCAACTTGACAAACTATCGTTGTGGTTTTGATGCGTAGGTGAGAACGGTTCTTGCTAAGCCCGTAGCAGCCACGTAAAACTTGCAACAACAAAGTAGAGGACGTCTAACTTGTTTTTGCAGGGCATGTTGTGATGTGATATGGTCAAGACATGATGTGATATAATGTGTTGTATGAGATGATCATGTTTTGTAACCGAGTTATCGGCAACTGGCAGGAGCCATATGGTTGTCGCTTTATTGTATGAGATGCAATCGCCATGTAATAGTTTTACTTTATCACTAAGCGGTAGCGATAGTCGTAAAAGCAATAAGTTGGCGAGACGACAACGATGCTACGATGGAGATCAAGGTGTCGCGCCGGTGACGATGGTGATCATGACGGTGCTTCGGAGATGGACATCACAAGCACGGTGCTTCGGAGATGGAGATCACAAGCACAAGATGATGATGGCCATATCATATCACTTATATTGATTGCATGTGATGTTAATCCTTTATGCATCTTATCTTGCTTTGATTGACGGTAGTATTATAAGATGATCTCTCACTAAAATTTCAAGATAAAAGTGTTCTCCCTGAGTATGCACCGTTGCAAAAGTTCTTCGTGCTGAGACACCACGTGTTAATCGGGTGTGATAGGCTCTACGTTCAAATACAACGGGTGCAAAACAGTTGCACACGCGGAATACTCAGGTTAAATTTGACGAGCCTAGCATATACAGATATGGCCTCGGAACACAGAGACCGAAAGGTCGAGCGTGAATCATATAGTAGATATGATCAACATAGTGATGTTCACCATTGAAACTACTCCATCTCACGTGTTAATCGGACATGGTTTAGTTGCTTTGGATCACGTAATCACTTAGATGATTAGAGAGATGTCTATCTAAGTGGGAGTTCTTAAGTAATATGATTAATTGAACTTAAATTTATCATGAACTTAGTCCTGATAGTATTTTGCAAATTATGTTGTAGATCAATAGCTCGCGTTGTTGCTTCCCTGTGTTTATTTTTTTTTCCTAGAGAAAAATTATGTTGAAAGATGTTAGTAGCAAAGATGCGGATTGGATCCGTGATCTGAGGATTATCCTCATTGCTGCACAGAAAAATTATGTCCTTGATGCACCGCTAGGTGACAGACCTATTGCAGGAGCAGATGCAGACGTTATGAACGTTTGGCTAGCTCAATATGATGACTACTTGATAGTTTAGTGCACCATGCTTAACGGCTTAGAATCGGGACTTCAAAGACGTTTTGAACGTCATGGACCATATGAGATGTTCCAGGAGTTGAAGTTAATATTTCAAGCAAATACCCGAGTTGAGAGATATGAAATCTCCAACAAGTTCTATAGCAAAAAGATGGAGGAGAATCGCTCAACCAGTGAGCATGTGCTCAGATTGTCTGGGTACTACAATCGCTTGAATCAAGTGGGAGTTTATCTTCCAGATAAAATAGTGATTGACAGAATTCTCTAGTCACCATCACCAAGTTAGTAGAACTTCGTGATGAACTGTGGTATGCAAGGGATGACGAAAGTAATTCCCGAGCTCTTCGTGATGCTGAAATCGACGAAGGTAGAAATCAAGAAAAACATAAAGTGTTGATGGTTGACGAGACCACTTCAAGTGTTGATGGTTGACGAGACCGCTAGTTTGAAGAAAAGGGCAAAGGGAAAAAGGGGAACTTCAAAAAGAACGGCAAGCAAGTTGCTGCTCAAGTGAAGAAGCCTAAGTCTGGTCCTAAGCCTGAGACTAAGTGCTTCTACTGCAAAGGGACTGGTCACTGGAAGCGGAACTACCCCAACTATTTGGTGGATAAGAAGGATGGCAAAGTGAACAAAGGTATATTTGATATATAGATTATTGATGTGTACTTTACTAGTGTTTATAGCAATCCCTCGGTAATTGATACTGGTTCAGTTGCTAAGAGTAGTAACTCGAAACGGGAGTTGCAGTATAAACAGAGACTAGTAAAAGTGAACAAAGGTACATTTGATATACAGATTATTGATGTGTACTTTACTAGTGTTTATAGCAACCCCTCGGTAATTGATACTGGTTCAGTTGCTAAAGAGTAGTAACTCGAAAACGGGAGTTGCAGAATAAACAGAGACTAGTAAAAGGCGAGGTGACGATGTGTGTTGGAAGTAGTTCCAAGATTGATATGATCATCACCGCACACTCCCTGTACTTTCGGGATTAGTGTTGAAACTAAATAAGTGTTATTTGGTGTTTGCGTTGAGCATGAATATGATCTGATCATGTTTATTGCAATACGGTTATTCATTTAAGTTAGAGAACAATTGTTGTTCTGTTTACATGAATAAAACCTTTATGGTCATACACACCAACGAAATTGGTTTGTTGGATCTCGATCATAGTGATACACATATTCATAATATTGAAGCCAAAAGATGCAAAGTTAATAATGATAGTGCAACTTATTTGTGGTACTGCCGTTTAGGTCATATTGGTGTAAAGCGCATGAAGAAACTCCATACTGATGGGATTTTGGAATCACTTGATTATGAATCACTTGATGCTTGCGAACCGTGCCTCATGGGCAAGATGACTAAAACGCCGTTCTCCGGAACTATGGAGAGAGCAACAGATTTGTTGGAAATCATACATACAGATGTATGTGGTCCGATGAATATTGAGGCTCGTAGCAGGTATCATTATTTTCTGACCTTCACAGATGATTTGAGCAGATATGGGTATATCTACTTGATGAAACACAAAGTCTGAAACATTTGAAAAGTTCAAAGAATTTCAGAGTGAAGTGGAGAATCATCGTAACAAGAAAATAAAAGTTTCTACAATATGATCGCAGAGGTAAAATATTTGAGTTACGAGTTTGGCCTTCAGTTAAAACAATGTGAAATAGTTTCACTACTCACGCCACCTGGAACACCACAGTGTAATGGTGTGTCTGAACGTCATAACCGTACTTTATTGGATATAGTGCAATCTATGATGTCTCTTACCAATTTACCACTATCGTTTTGGGTTATGCATTAGAGACAGCTACATTCACGTTAAATAGGGCACCATCAAAATCCGTTGAGACGACGCCTTATGAACTGTGGTTTGGCAAGAAACCAAAGTTGTCGTTTCTTAAAATTTTGGGGTTGCGATGCTTATGTGAAAAAATTTCATCCTGATAAGCTCAAACCCAAATCGGAGAAATGTGTCTTCATAGGATACCCAAAGGAGACAGTTGGGTACACCTTCTATCACAGATCCGAAGGCAAGACATTCGTTGCTAAGTATGGATCCTTTCTAGAGAAGGAGTTTCTCTCGAAAGATGTGAGTGGGAGGAAAGTAGAACTTGATGAGGTAACTGTACCTGCTCCCTTATTGGATCACAGAAATCTGTTCCTGTGACTTCTACACCAATTAGTGAGGAAGTTAATGATGATGATCATGTAACGTCAGATCAAGTTACTACCAAACCTCGTAGGTAAACGAGAGTAAGATCCGCACCAGAGTGGTACGGTAATCCTGTTCTGGAGGTTATGTTACTAGACCATGACGAACCTACGAACTATGAAGAAGCGATGGTGAGCCCAGATTCCGCAAAATGGCTTGAGGCCATGAAATCTGAGATGAGATCCATGTATGAGAACAAAGTGTGGACTTTGGTTGACTTGCCCGATGATCGGCAAGCAATTGAGAATAAATGGATTGTCAAGAGGAAGACGGACGCTGATAGTAGTATCACTATCTACAAAGCTAGAATTGTCGCAAAAAGGTTTTCGACAAGTTCAAGATGTTGACTACGATGAGAGTTTCTCACTCGTATCTATGCTTAAGTCTGTCCGAATCATGTTAGCAATTGCTGCATTTTATGAAATCTGGCAAAGGGATAAACAAAACTGCATTCCTTGATGGATTTATTAAAGAAGAGTTGTATATGATACAACCAGAAGGTTTTGTCAATCCTAAAGGTGCTAACAAAATATGCAAGCTCCAGCGATCCATCAATGGACTGGTGCAAGCATCTCGGAGTTGGAATATACGCTTTGATAAGTTGATCAAAGCATATAGTTGTATACAGACTTGCGGTGAAGCCTGCATTTACAAGAAAGTGAGTGGGAGCACTACAGCATTTCTGATAAGTATATGTGAATGACATATTGTTGATCGGAAATAATGTAGAATTATTCTGCAAAGCATAAAGGAGTGTTTGAAAGGAGTTTTTCAAAGATAGACCTCGGTGAAGCTGCTTACATATTGAGCATCAAGATCTATAGAGATAGATGAAGACGCTTGATAAGTTTTTCAATGAGTACATACCTTAACAAGATTTTGAAGTAGTTCAAAATAGAACAGTCAAAGAAAAGAGTTCTTGCCTGTGTTACAAGGTGTGAAATTGAGTAAAGACTCAAAGCCCGACCACGGCAAAAGATAGAAAGAGAATGAAAGTCATTCCCTATGCCTTGGCCATAGGTTCTATAAAGTATGCCATGCTGTGTACCAGATCTATTGTATACCCTACACTGATTTTGGCAAGGGAGTACAATAGTGATCTAGGAGTAGATCACTGGACAGCGGTCAAAATTATCCTTACTGGAATAAGGATATGTTTCTCGATTATGGAAGTGACAAAAGGCTCGTTGTAAAAGGTTACGTCGATGCAAGTTTTGACACTAATCTAGATGACTCTAAGTCTCGGTCTAGATACATATTGAAAGTGGGAGCAATTAGCTAGAGTAGCTCCATGCAGAGCATTGTAGACATAGAAATTTGCAAAATACTTACGGATCTGAATGTGACAGACCCGTTGACTAAAATTATCTCACAAGCAAAACATGATCACACCTTAGTACTCTTTGGGTGTTAATCACATAGCGATGTGAACTAGATTACTGACTCTAGTAAACCATTTGGGTGATGGTCACATGACGATGTGAACCATGGGTGTTAATCACATGGTGATGTGAACTATTCATGTTAAATCACATGGCGATGTGAACTAGATTATTGACTCTAGTGCAAGTGGGAGACTGAAGGAAATATGCCCTAGAGGCAATAATAAAGTTATTATTTATTTCCTTATATCATGATAAATGTTTATTATTCATGCTAGAATTGTATTAACCGGAAACATAATACATGTGTGAATACATAGACAAATAGAGTGTCACTAGTATGCCTCTACTTGACTAGCTCGTTAATCAAAGATGGTTATGTTTCCTAGCCATAGACATAAGTTGTCATTTGATTAACGAGATCACCTCATTAGGAGAATGACGTGATTGACTTGACCCATTCCGTTAGCTTAGCACCCGATCGTTTAGTATGTTGCTATTGCTTTCTTCATGACTTATACATGTTCCTCTGACTATGAGATTATGCAACTCCCGTTTACCGGAGGAACACTTTGTGTGCTACCAAACGTCACAACGTAAATGGGTGATTATAAAGGTGCTCTACAGGTGTCTCCAAAGGTACTTGTTGGGTTGGCGTATTTCGAGATTAGGATTTGTCACTCCGATTGTCGGAGAGGTATCTCTGGGCCCACTCGGTAATGCACATCACTATAAGCCTTGCAAGCATTGTGACTAATAAGTTAGTTGCGGGATGATGTGTTACGGAACGACTAAAGAGACTTGTCGGTAACGAGATTGAACCAGGTATCGAGGTACCGACGATCGAATCTCGGGCAAGTAACATACTGATGACAAAGGGAACAACGTATGTTGTTATGCGGTCTGACCGATAAAGATCTTCGTAAAATATGTGGGAGCCAATATGGGCATCCAGGTCCCGCTATTGGTTATTGACCGGAGACGTGTCTCGGTCATGTCTACATAGTTCTCGAACCCGTAGGGTCCGCACGCTTAAAGTTACGATGACAGTTTTATTATGAGTTTATGTATGTTGATGTACCGAAGGAGTTCGGAGTCCCGGATGAGATCGGGGACATGACGAGGAGTCTCGAAATGGTCGAGACGTAAAGATCGATATATTGGACGACTATATTCGGACTTCGGAAAGGTTCCGAGTGATTCGGGTATTTTTCGGAGTACCGGAGAGTTACGGGAATACGTATTGGGCCTTATTGGGCCATACGGGAAAGAAGAAAAAGGGCCTCAAGGGTGGCCGCACCCCTCCCCTTGGTCTGGTCCGAATTGGACTAGGGAAGGGGGGCGCCCCCTTCCTTCCTTCTCTTTTTCCCTTCCTCTTTTCCTATTCCATATGGGAGGTGGAATCCTACTAGGACTAGGGAGTCCTAGTAGGACTCCACACTTGGTGCGCCCCCTCCTAGGGCCGGCCTCCTCCTCCCTTGCTCCTTTATATACGGGGCAGGGGGGCATCCCAGAGACACAACAATTGATCCTTGAGATCTTTTAGCCGTGTGCGGTTCCCCCCTCCACCATATTACACCTCGATAATACCGTTGCGGAGCTTAGGCGAAGCTCTGCGTCGGTGGAACATCATCATCGTCACCACACCGTCGTGCTGACGAAACTCTCCCTCAACACTCGGCTGGATCGGAGTTCGAGGGACGTCATCGAGCTGAACGTGTGTAGACTCGGAGGTGCCGTGCGTTCGGTACTTGATCGGTCGGATCGTGAAGACGTACGACTACATCAACCGCGTTGTGATAACGCTCCGCTGTCGGTCTACGAGGGTACGTGGACAACACTCTCCCCTCTCGTTGCTATGCATCACCATGATCTTGCGTGTGCGTAGGATTTTTTTTGAAATTACTATGTTCCCCAACAATTCGATCGTAGGTATCTCAATACCTAGTTCAATCTCGTTACCGGCAAGTCTCTTTACTCGTTCCGTAATACATCATCCCGCAACTAACTCATTAGTTGCAATGCTTGCAAGGCTTATAGTGATGTGCATTACCGAGTGGGCCCAGAGATACCTCTCCGACAATCGGAGTGACAAATCCTAATCTCGAAATATGCCAACCCAACAAGTACCTTTGGAGACACCTGTAGAGCACCTTTATAATCACCCAGTTACGTTGTGACGTTTGGTAGCACACAAAGTGTTCCTCCGGTAAACGGGAGTTGCATAATCTCATAGTCATAGGAACATGTATAAGTCATGAAGAAAGCAATAGCAGAATACTAAACGATCGAGTGCTAAGCTAACGGAATGGGTCAAGTCAATCACATCATTCTCCTAATGATGTGATCCCGTTAATCAAATGACAACTCATGTCAATGGCTAGGAAACATAACCATCTTTGATCAACGAGCTAGTCAAGTAGAGGCATACTAGTGACACTTTGTTTGTCTATGTATTCACACAAGTATTATGTTTCCGGTTAATACAATTCTAGCATGAATAATAAACATTTATCATGATATAAGGAAATAGATAATAACTTTATTATTGCCTCTAGGGCATATTTCCTTCAACCACCCCCAGTTGCAAGTCTACCATCGACTCGCAACTCGGGGGGGGGGGAGGGGCATAGTTTGCATTCGCCCCAGTTGCAAGTCTACCATCGACTCGCAACTCGGGACGTAGTTCTTTTTTGACTTGTATCTGTGGTTTCTTTTGCCTAGTTTGTAATTGCCCTACCTGCAAGTCCACAAATCGACTCGCAACTCGGTACCCACCTTAGTTGCAAGTACACTATCGACTCGCAACTCGGTACCCGCCCTAGTTGCAAGTACACCATCGACTCGCAACTCGAGGGCTTCTTTTGTTCTTTTGCCTCATACCACTTGCAAATCGACCCTTGGCTCGCAACTAGCGGTTTTTTTCCTTCAGCCAGTTGCAAGTCTACCATCGAGTCGCAACTTGGGGAAGTATTTTTGTAATCGCCCCAGTTGCATGTTGACCGTTGACTCGCAACTCGGTACCCTCCCCGAGTTGCAAGTCCACCATAGACTCGCAACTTGATGGTTGTTTTTGTTCTTTTTGTCTCATGCCACTTGCAAATCGACCCTCGACTCGCAACTAGGTGGGGGTTTCTGTGTTCTTTTTTGTAACCACCCCCAATTGTAAGTCTACCATCGACCCGCAACTCGGAGGAGTGGGGGGACCCATAGTTTGTATTCGCCTGAGTTGCAAGTCCACCATCAACTCCCAACTCGGGATATAGTTATTTTTTTGACTTGTAACTGTGGTTCTTTTGCCTAGTTTGTAATCGCCCCGTAGTTTTATTTTCTTATCACTTGCCAGTCAACCCCTCGTCTCTAAACTTTTTGGTGTTTTGTGTAGGAGTGTAATTGCCCCAGTTTGCAAGTCCACCGCCGACTCGCAATTATGCGCCAATAGTTCTTCGTTTCATGTCACTTTGCAAGTCAACCCTCGTCTCGCAACTTCAGGTGTTTTTTTGAAGCTATAACTACCCTAGTTGCAAGTGCACTTTTGACTCGCAATTTTGTGGCCAATTTCTGTTGCAATACGACCGTTCACTCGCAAGTGTGGGCCCGTAGTTTTTCTTTTCCATGTCACTTTTTGCAAGTCATCCCCCTCAACTTTTTGCAACTAGTTTTTTGTATATAGTCAGAACCATTTTTTGGTATCTTTTTTGAAGATAGACTTGCAAGTGGATGCCAACCAATAACTCGAGAGCCCCGAGCTGCTACTCATCAATAAACACAAAACTATGCTTTTATTTTTTTCATTTTTGTTTTTTTGTTGATTTTTCGTAGCTGTCCTAGTGTTTTCAGTGACCTATTTTTTTCAGATCACAGTTTTGAGTTCACAAATTTTTGCAAGGCAGACCCTCAAAATGCCTTTGCTTTTTGTAGGGGTACTCAACACAGGATTCTGCACTGAACTGCCCGTTTTGAACTTTCTGTAGGAGGCTTTCTGCAAGATCTCCAAAATAACAACGGCTTTCCAATAATTATCCACACCGACAGAGTTTTTTTGTCCGCGCACTGGTTGAATCGGTGGAGCAGAGGAGGAAGAGATGGGGGCGACAAGCTCGAAGCCCATGGCGACCGAAATCGCAGGCGACGAGCCCCCCGTTCGCACCTCTGCTCGGCGCACGAGGCACCCGCTGTGGACACGGGGGGCGAGCGCTGCGCGGCCGTCGAGGCCTGCGGCATCCACACCGCCGACGACCTCTGTGTTGCCGATAAGGCACCGTCATTCGGCCCTGCCCGCGAGCTCTGCGCGGCTGACGGGATCATCGGTGTCGGCACCGTCCCGGAGTTCTCCGCAGCTGATTCTTGGCAAGAGGCAGTGAGTAGCTCACTTTTCCCCTCTTCTCCTGCCTGATTTTTGTTGGTGCGACACGCTCAAAATTACTGCCGCACAGCTCGAATTTCCGTGCTCTGGGTGTGCACAAGTAGGTATGTACGTTATTTTGAGCCACTGCGGCCCTGGATTTTTTGTGAGGGCAGCGACCCTGTGCCTGTGTTGCCCTATGTTTTGGGCTAGCCAGAATTTTGTATTTTCAGTGCTGTGATTCGTTAGGATTTGTTGTTGCATAGGGGGTACAAGAGTTGAGGATGCACAATGAACTCACAGCAAAGAAGGCATGCCGTGCTAGTTGTTTTTCATTTTTGTTCAGTGCATATGTTGAGAGAGCATGCATCATGTTTTCAGTTTTCTATTTTTGTTCAGAGAGCATGCATCATGTTCAGAGAGTTTGAGTTATGAGCCAATGTTCAGAGAGTATGCAGCATGTTCATAGAGTTTGACTCATTATCTTCAGTAATTGTTCGTAGAGCTTGCATCGTGTTCAGAGAGTTTGACTCATTATATTCAGTAATTTCAGATCGTCGTCACATTTTTTACTGCTAGTCTTTCATCTTCAGAGGTTGACTAATCAGTCATTGTTCATTTTTGTTCATTCACAAAAACTGTCTGGGTTTTTGCACTTTTTCCTGAGTCATCTAAGCTTCTTTCTTGCAAAAAAAACTTCTACTAACAAGGCCAGGTCTGCGTGCACATGTGGCCTTTTTCGTGTAAAAAAACAAACAAACAAAAAAGCCCAACAAAAACAAGCTCAGGTGGCGGGGGTAGCTGGCTGGAAGGGATGGGCTGCCCACACGACAAACAAACTGGCCGACGCAAACAAACAAGCATCCTTGTGCGGGGGTGATCGGGAGCAACCAAGCTTATTGTTTGTCAACAGGTGGGGACATATTAGAGGATGATGTCAGTTTAGATGTGAGATATTATCTCACATCTAGATGTGACATAAACAGACCCATTTTATATATGTCCCCTCAATTTTTGCAGCGGATAAAAATAGGCAGCAATACTACATCAGCAGTGGACTGGACCGAGTTGCACCTTTCTCTACTCCGAGCGCGTGTAGTCCTGCTTCTCGGCTGGTTCGTCTCGGTCACGTTGCCGAATCAAATCAACCAGAGCATCTCTTCCCTTCAACCAAAAAAAAGCAGCATCTCCCCTTGGATTGAAAACATGAATCTTGGCGCACGTTGACCCTCCACGTCGGCAGCGCACGCTCGCCGAGGGGGAGGTGCATGGTGAACGAGACACAACGCAGCCCACTTCTTTTCCACCCACTCGCCGATGCTGCCTCATCTTATCCATTCCCCACCGCATCTTGCCACGGTGATTCCCTTTCTGGGCGTTTTCGCCCGAGCACTGCACGGGTGGCTCCGCCGCCACCACGTTGTTTCCTCTACGGTCCGGCGGATCTAGGAGGCGCGTCGTCATTTCCACCGCAAACCCTCGGCATCTAGTCGTCGCTCCACTGGGAGGAGGCCCAGGAGACAAGGCGGTGATGAGGCGGGCGGCGTTTGCGGCAGAGATGAGGGGGTTGCGGAGACGAGGTAGGGGTGGCGGTGGCGGAGATGAGGCGACCGGCGCTACCGACGAGATAGAGGGTGATGGGGTGGTGTGCTGCAGGGGCGGCGCCCGCGCAGCCGGCCGCCGAGGCATGGGAGGAGGTGCGTGATGCTACAACCGCCTTCATCGAGGTCCTCAATGAGCGGCCCTCACTGGACCCATCGAGACGCTTGGCGGCTGAGCCAGCGGCTCCACGCTCCTCGCCGTCGAAGTGACCCTACTTTTTCTCCAGTTCGAAGTTCCTTGGTACGTCCATTTTGCATCATGTTTTCCTACTGTTATTTAGAATATCTTTTATCAATATAATACCTTGTGGTGCAATTCTAATGTCTTTTCTTTCTTAATTTGCAAGATTTACACGAAGAGAAGGATTGTCGGCAGCTGGAATTCTGGACCTGAAAAGGCTATGTCAGAGATACCTATTCAGCACAACTCCAAATGAGCTGAAATTTCATGGAGAATTATTTTGGAATATATAAAAATATACTGGAGAAAATAAATATTAGAGGAGGCCACCCAGGTGCCCACGAAGCACCAGGGCGCGCCCTGGTGGCTTGTGGGGCCCCTGGCCAGCCTTTGTGGCCCATCTTCTTCTATATGAAGTCATTTGCCCTAGAAAAAATAAGGAGAGGGCTTTAGGGATGAAGTGCCGCTGTCTCGAGGAGGAACCTGTGGGGAACACTTTTGCTCTCCGGCGGAGCGATTCCGCCGGGGATACTTCCCTCCAGGAGGGGGGAATCAAAGCCATCGACATCACAAACAACCCTCTCATCGTGGGAGGACCAATCTTTATCAACATCTTCACCAGCACCATATCATCTCAAACCCTATGATGCGGAGCATCCTAAGGTCATCTCCATGGACCTACCATCGTCTCACCAAGTGCCAAGTGGACCCATGACACGAGCACGTGCAAGAGCTCTCGAAACCGAGGTGACATCTCTCCTCTCACGATTCCTCTTCGAAACACATGAGACATGGCTACTACCTCAAACGGAGACACTTTGCATACTCGGGTACCAAGGAGTTAGCCATGGAGAAGCTACGGGGCAAGGAGGATCGATGGAGGAAGACATACGTGAAGATGGAGAAGAAAACGGACAAGTTAGCACTTGCCCGGATGATCCGGACCTCCGTCTGGACGATCCGGCCCCAGCACGGACGATCCGGATCCCGGCCCGGATGATCCCGATAATGTGCTCGAAGACACCCGAAGGCCTCACGCTGAAGCTGGATCATCCGGACCCCGGCCCGGATCACCCGGACGGACCCGGACATCCGTACCAGGTCCCGGACAACCGGACCCCCAGCACCTCCACGACATGTCTGGATCATCCGGACCACCAAAGCCCGGATCATCCGGACAGTGCCTGCGTGCATGATGATGGGCCAAGGCCCATGTACCCATTCGTCCCTCTAGCCTACACATATGACTCCACCTCCACTTTTCTAAGGTTAGCATTATTTTAGCTCACATGAGAGATAGAGCTTTGCTCATCCACTTGATACCTACTCCATTGGAGGCCAAGTCCTCCATCTAGGAAAAGACCCCCAAGTGGATTCAAGCCCTCCATCTGGGAGAATATCCCCTAGTGGATTCAAGACATCCTCTTGGAGAAGAACTAGCTACTTGTATCTTTCCTTTGTTGGATTTGAATCATGTATCTCTCTTTGTGTTCATGGATCTAGCACATGTGTGATCGTTTCTCGTTGGTTTGAGTGTTCTCTCTTGTTTCCCCTCTCGTGTGTTCTCCGTGTTCTTCGTGGGACCCCCTCCAAATCGTGAAAGATCGGCCTTAGGGTTTCCACCCTACATCATCTTAGTATCATGAGCCAAGGTTGATCATGAATTTGGAGTCCTACCCCTCGTTTTCTAGCCTAATTTTGTTGATTTTGTCCCAATTTAAAAAAATCCCCACAAAAATAGCCCCAATTTTTTTTGTGATTTGTTTGTGCGATGAAGTTTTGTTGATTTTGATCCGTGAATTCTTTGTGTTGCAAGTGGATCTCACCTTTCCCCACCATCTCCACCACGAAATCCATAAAAATCCCCGAAATCTTCGAATTTCTCCCCGTTTTCGAGCTCATCCCGAGCCTCACCCACGCGCAGTTGACCTGCCCGGATCATCCGGACCCTGACCAGGATCATCCGGCTCCTGGCCCGGATCATCCGGCTTCGCGTGACGAAACTGCATTTCCTGCAGTTTTCAACCACCACCACTTCCGCCACCGCATACCACTTTGACAACCGTACCACCGCTTTCCGCTACTGCCATTTGGTCATTTGCTTTGAGAATTTGAGTTGTGGTTCTCCGTTTCCTAGGGTGTTTCGGCTAACTAGGAACAGTTCGGCTTCGACATCACCACCGCTCATCTTCGCCAATGACTCGACATCGAAACGACCACTTCACAATCTTGACAACCTCGACCGTAAGCAAGGACGGTAACTTCGACGACACACTGGTACGCGTCGGTGCTATACAAACGGTTTTTAACCCCTTTCTGTGACGGCATTTGGAACCGTCGCCAAGTGAGTGTGGGCGATAGGGGGGGTCCTTCCCACACGACCCAAAAACCGTCGAGGATAGGTGTTGTAGGGTGGAACCCTAAGTGAAGATCTTTCACGAATTGGAGGGGGAATCCCCAAGAACGAGATGAACACAAGAGAGAAAACAAGAGGAACACTCAAGAACAAGTCCAATCACACATCCACTAGACCAACAAACACACAAGATCCACAAGGTACATGAACAATCAAAGGGAAACAAGATACATGGTAGAGTTCATCCCAAATCCTATGAAGGAGATGTGGGCTTGATGATCTAGGTAGATCCTTCCCTCAAGGGGGGCTTGAATCCCTAGGGATCTTCTCCAATGGAGGTCTTGTACTCCAATGGAGTCTTCTCTCTCAAGAGGAATCCCACAAGGGGAGGTACATGAGCTAAGCTCTATGATTTGTGTCTATTCTTAGCTATCCTCTAAATGAGCTAGGTGGGAGGTACTATAGTCTAGGGACGAAATAGAGGGAGAGGGGGATACAAAGGTCCAAAATGACTCTCAAAACGCACACACACTCGGATGGGTCCGGGCACCCGGACCGGTCAGAGGCGAAGGAGGACCGGGCACCCGGGGCGCGAGGGGCCGGGCACCCGGACTAGGCCGAGGCCGGCTGGAGCTGGGCCGGGCACCTGGGGTTGATGGCCCGGGCACCCGGTGGGGGGGGGGGCTGGGCCGCGCCAGGGGGAGTCCGGGCACCCGGGCAAGCATGGGTCGGGCACCCGGACCGGGCCGGTGGCCGGCTGGAGGGGACCGGGCACCCGGGGGTGGAGCAGCAGCTCCCAGCGCAGGGGGGACGGGCACCCGGGGCCAGTTGACCGGGCACCCGGGGCGCCTCCCAGGTTTGGCCGGGCACCCGGGGCACACGGGGCCGGGCACCCGGGGTGTGCAAAGGGCCTGCCCGGGGTGGTGGCTGGAGGCCCGGGTACTTGTGCCTTCTCCGTCTTCTCTCTTGTCGCTCCTCTCCTCCTTCTCCTCGACCGTAGGTGCTTGGGTCTTCGCGCTCGCCTATCCATGGTCAACACCTTGACACCTAATCATGCATAGTACTTCCATTTGAGGTAGGACCCAATTCTCGTGTGAATTAGAATGGAGTTTGAAGAGGAAGGAGTCAACCTCGGTTTCGACGGTGCGTGCGCGAGCTCTCGTCGTAGTACGTCTCCGTGTTTGCGGTGTGACGTCCATGGGGATGGTCGAGGGATGCTCATCATCTCCCTCCCTTGGGAGAGGTCCGTCCACGGATCGTGATCTTCATCACCATGGGAAAGAGAGGGCGTCGCCGTGTAGAAGTGGTCAACCACCAAGGACTTGTCATGTGGAATTTGGAAATGGGCACTCTCCAATGTCGCACCGTCTTGTGATTCCTTCGAAAGGAGCAAGTACAACAAACACTTGGAAAAACAAATGTGGTTAGCATTAGAGCAAAACCAAGCATTCAAGAGGTGAGTCACCAAACAAGTGTCGTCATCAAGCATAGCATATGGTTTGACAAAGAAGAGTGGCATGGCATGTAAGAACATAAATTGAGCACAAGCAAAGACATCAAGGAAACAAGCATGGAAATGTGAGGTAGCGATGCAAATATGTTTGACAAGATAGCAAGCATCGACCTCAAGATCATAGCAAACATGCATAAAGCGCTCGACAAATGGTCTATGGTAGGCATAGGAATCATTCATAACACCAAGAGAAATGAAATGCCTAAACACATGGGGCAAGTTTAAGACAATCCAAGCATAATGTGCATATGGTGTTGTGAAGAAAGTGAGGCACTCAAGACAAATGATATAGCAATTTTGCAACATTTGCAAGGCAATCAAGTCATGAGAGCAAATAGTAGGCATAGGCATATGTGAAGTAATGACATTGTTGCAACCAAACATGTGATAATAGCAAGTAATCCAAGAATTGGATGCAACATGAGAAAGCATAGCAATCAAGTCGAGCCAACTAGTGGAGCGAAGATGCAACACACTAGAGGAATTCATGGCAATCATGTCATGTGTGCAAGTAGTAAGCATAGGCAATGCACATGGCATATCGCAAGCACGAACACAAAGCAAGATCATAGTATCATCGTAGGAATGTGGCATAAATGGAACATGGCAGTAACAACCAATATCTCCACCAAGCTTGCAAATACACATACAAGTAGTAGAATCAATCATCATGTGTAATGCAAAGCATGGGTAAAAAATGCATGGCAAAGGCATAGGAATGAACGTATCATGCAAAGTGAACATGGCAGGATGGGCATATAATATGCAATGGACGATAACCCATAACCATGTGAGAGCCATGTAGAAGAAATGCACGAAGTCTTTGCGCGAAGAGAGCGGTGGGAAATGCAATCCATGGGATCCCAAGTCATCATTGCTCTCTAGAGCTCGTTTTGTCAACTCGTGGGATTGCGAGGTTGACAAGTATTCATGGGTACCTACATAAAAGAGACACAAACCAAAGAAATTGTGCGCGTGGTAAATGTACACATCATCCATCATGATGTGTATGTGCTCGTGAGAGTTAGCACAAGATAAGCATCGCTCAAAGAAATTTGATGCATGGTATAAGAACATGTCATCCATCATGAAAGAATAGTTATTATGTATGACACGATGAGGACACAAATTGAGAATGCAAGTATACGGCACATCAACATCATTGTCATTCATGGGGAGCATATGGTGCACACAAGTATTGGGATCATGCAATGGATAGGATGAATCAAAATCTCCTAACATGTATGAGGAAACTATGGGGGTCTCCTCATGAGCAATAGTGGAAACATTATATGAAGAATATTGACAACATCCAAAACAATGCATATTTGGAACAATGTGATCATGGCATGGCATAGTAGATGAATTGCGCAAATCATGTAAGGGAAGCATGGCAATATCATCACAAGAAAAACAAATGCCAATAACCATGGGCTTGTCGTGTATGCCATATGTGCAAATTGGGTTAATGTGAATGGCATATGCATAGTCACTACGATGAGATTGCAAATATGACATATTGTTGATCTCATGCATAGCATATGACAAGTCAAGCGGATTGTCAAACATGATATGGCCGAAAAAATTATGACAAGGAATCCTATGTAACATGGCATCACAACTAATAGACTCCTCATGGCAATCATCAAACTCATCATAAATGGGTAAATCATCGCATGGAGAAATCATACTAGCATGAAGCATGACAATAGGTGGATCAACATCATGCAAGCAATCAATGTCGAGAATGTCCACTAGTGGGACTAGAGCATCACCTTCACCTATGTTACCTTTTTCATTCCACTCAAGTGGTGTAGGTGAGGTGGCAAAGACCAAATGGTGGTCATCATCTTCATCTTGATGGAACCATGTGGGGGGGGGGGGGGGGTGCATCATATTCCACCATGGCCATCGTCTTGTCCATAGGAAGGACGAAGTCGTCGCGGATCGGCGCATCATCATATATGGGACCTAGCACCAAATGAGAAGACACAATAGAGGTAGAGGTTAAGTTGTTAGAAATCGAAATGGCTCACGTGCCCTATCAACTTCCTCACTCTCTCTATGTGGTGGTGGCTCACTCACTCCCTCAAGGTAGGTGCACTCAATGTCACATATGGTGGAGTCACTCATCTCACTCAAGTGGTGGGGGTTGTGGCTCTCCTCACATGGGAATTGTGGCAACTCATCATATATGGGGCTAGTGGTGAAGTCACTCTCACTTTCCATATGGTGGCAAAAGTCACTCAAGTCATCATACGTCGCCGTGGTCGAAGGGAAAATCCCATGCTCAACCATCTCGTCATCGTCGCCGTGGATGAAGACCGAAGATGGCACATCATCGCTCTCCTCCAAGACCGAAGGGAAAAATCTCATGCTCGATCATCTCGTGGAGCTTGGTCGTCGCGAAGTGAGCTTGGGGTGGAGAAACCTTGGCCTTCATGAGTTCTTGTTCCGCCTTGAGAGAACCAATGTAGTCGTCGAGGGACTTGTAGTTCTCGAGGAAGATAGTCTTGGAAATGTCGTTGTTCAATCCCATCATGAAGTGGAACTTCATCGAAATGGGGTCGTCCATGCCGGCTCGTCGCAAGGCAATCTTCATCTCCTTGAAGTACTTGTCGATGGACTTGGATCCTTGGATGGTGTTCTCCAATTGGCGTAGAAGATGTTCCGTGTAGGTTGGAGGCACGAACTCTCGCCGCAAAGCTCTCTTCGTCTTGGGCCAACTCATGTCATAGCCCTCCGAAGGTGTGTGAAGCCACCATGTGGACGCGTAGTCGTGGAAGTTCCTTGTGGCGCACTTCACTTGATCTTCAGAAGGAACTTGATGTAGCTTGAGGTAGTCGTCCATTAAGCGCTCCCACTCGAGATACTCCTCGGGTTCTTGAGTCCCATAGAAAGGAATCGCGTGGTCGATGTCGAGGTCATAGTAGCTCGTGGAAGTCGCGGACTTGAGCTTGGGGAGCTTCTCTTGAGCGTAGTCTTGAGGTGCTTGTTGGCGAAGATGCCATATGTCCGTAGGCGAAGATGCCTTGTAGTTGCTTGGAGAAGATGCCAAGTGAGATGGTCAAGCCATAGAGCAGTTGTTGGTGTAGAGCTCTTGACCTTCACGTTCTTGGTGGTGATGGTGTCGATGCCAATGTGATCTTGCCGTAGATGGTAGCTCGGAAGCATGAGCTCTTGAGCGTCTTCTCGAAGATGAGGAAGATCGCTTGTAGGACTTGATGAGGGCTTTGATCTCCTCCATTTGAGCATGCATCTTGGCGTCGTTGGTGTTGCTCGTGGCATCGAACTCGTCGTTGTTGTTGTCGACCGAAGGTGAAATGCCTTGCCTATCCATCACAACACTCGAGTAGAGGTGAGTAGGAAATGAGATAAACAATACCAAGTTACCTTTTCCCAAAGTTGAGGATGTATCCCGTTTCACTCAATGTGAGATGAAAGAATAGTGGAATTGGTACCGGACTTGTTCACTCACACCTATCAAGTAAAGCTTATGGTGGAGCTCGGTGAGGATAGTGGCACAAAAATTTGATGCAAAATGTTAGCAAGAGTCAATAATGTTGGAAAAGATTCACAAATTCACAAGTGAAACAAGTAGACCGATAGCAATATGTGGCACACGGAAACACACACACGGATAGATAAATGGGGTCGTGCAACCAAGGAATGAGCACAAAATGTGGAATCCACGGAAAACGCTCGTGTTGTACAACTCAAGAGAGACGCTAGCACGATTGCTCAATAGGCGGATACGACACTTGTGCACAACCTATAAGATGCAAAATGTATCAACTTTCTATCCCAAGTATTCTATATATGTATGATGTTCCGGTGTTTCACACACGATGATCCGAGATGATCAATATGGTAGTATGATATGCAATGTGGTGATGCTATGGCTATTGCTTACAAGCTCTTTGCTCTCTTTTTCCTTTTTGCTTAAAAGCTTGTTCTTTTTTTTTTGATATGGCCACTATGCGAAATGCACAAACCAAGATAGCAATTGTGTATATGCGGGAACAATCTTGTGACACAAGGGATGATATGATGATACCAAGATGATACCAATATGATATGGTATATATGCAATGGAAGGTACGGATCACTAATGTGCACAAGTAGCGTTGCCGGCAATACTCAAAGGCTAGTCTCGATAGGTAAGTGACGCAAAATGGGCTAAGGGGTTAACAATATAATGGCAAGAATGTACAATGATGGGATACCATGATACCAAGATGATATAGTGGTTACCGTTCTTGCTTACGGTTAGGGTGTCAAAATGGTGAAGTGGTCAATGTCGAAGACGACCTCGTGGCGATGATGAGTGGCGGTGTTCTTGATATAGATACCAAGATGATGTAGACCCGTCCCTAAGTAGCCGAAACACCTTAGGAAACGGTAAAAACCGCAAACTCAAAATCTCCAAAGGCAAATGTCAAATGGTGATAGCGGAATGCGTTGGTGGTTCCGGAGTTAGCAATGCGGAAGTGGTGGTGGTGGTTGATGACGAAGTGACCGTCCCTAAGTATCCGAAACACCTTAGGAGACTCAAGTCACCCCTCAAGCAACCACAAATGCTATATGGATCGAAAATGGGTTAGGTTGCGGAAAGCTAAGGTGGTTTTGCGTATGATATGGTGGATGGCCTATGCAAAGATGCAAAAATGCCAAAATTTTGATGGAGTCAAATGGTGTTGGAACCTATCTAGATGGATGGGGGGTGTCAATAGCTACTCAACGAGCTAAAGAACGCGAAAATCGGACTCCGGGAGTGAAAGTTATGGCCGAAACGGTAAAGTGCACGCGACTGGTTCTGGGGGGTGCGGGTGCCCGGGGGTGGAAGGTGCGGGCACCCGGGGTGGTCCGAGGCAAACAGCCCGGGGGTGCGGGTGCCCGGGGTTTGTGGTGCGGGCACCCGGGGCGGTCAGCGGGGGTGGGCGGGGGGGTCCGGGTGCCCGGGGTTTGAGGTCCGGGTGCCCAGGGGTGTCGGATTTGGGCAAAAATTCGTGGGAAAGTGGAAGAAATTGGTGGATTTCGTGGAGGGAAAGGTGGAGATGGATGGGGGAAGGCTAGATCCACTCGAAACCAAGAAAATCCATGGATCAAATCCAACAAAACTTCATCAAACCAACAAATCACAAAAAAATTGGGGCTATTTTTGGTGGGGAATTTTCGAAATTGGGGAAGAACACAACAAAATTAGGCTAGAGAACAAGAAGGGGGCTCCAGTTTCGTGAGAAACCATGGCTCATGATACCAAGATGTTGTAGGGTGGAACCCTAAGTGAAGATCTTTCACGAATTGGAGGGGGAATCCCCAAGAACAAGATGAACACAAGAGAGAAAACAAGAGGAACACTCAAGAACAAGTCCAATCACACATCCACTAGACCAACAAACACACAAGATCCACAAGGTACATGAACAATCAAAGGGAAACAAGATACATGGTAGAGTTCATCCCAAATCCTATGAAGGAGATGAGGGCTTGATGATCTAGGTAGATCCTTCCCTCAAGCGGGGCTTGAATCCCTAGGGATCTTCTCCAATGGAGGTCTTGTACTCCAATGGAGTCTTCTCTCTCAAGAGGAATCCCACAAGAGGAGGTACATGAGCTAAGCTCTATGATTTGTGTCTATTCTTAGCTATCCTCTAAATGAGCTAGGTGGGAGGTACATATAGTCTAGGGACGAAATAGAGGGAGAGGGGGATACAAAGGTCCAAAATGACCCTCAAAACGCACACACACTCGGATAGGTCCGGGCACCCGGGGCAAAGGGGGCCGGGCACCCGGACCGGTCAGAGGCGCCGGGTGAAGGAGGACCGGGCACCCGGGGCGTGAGGGGCCGGGCACCCGGACTAGGCCGAGGCCGGCTGGAGCTAGGCCGGGCACCCGGGGTTGATGGCCCGGGCACCCGGTGGGGGGGGGGGCTGGGCCGCGCCAGGGGGAGTCCGGGCACCCGGGCAAGCATGGGACGGGCACCCGGACCGGGCCGGTGGCCGGCTGGAGGGGACCGGGCACCCGGGGGTGGAGCAGCAGCTCCCAGCGCAGGGGGGGCGGGCACACGGGGCCGGGCACCCGGGGTGTGCAGAGGGCCTGCCCGGGGTGGTGGCTGGAGGCCTGGGTACTTGTGCCTTCTCCGTCTTCTCTCTTGTCGCTCCTCTCCTCCTTCTCCTCGACCGTAGGTGCTTGGGTCTTCGCGCTCGCATCTCCATGATCAACACCTTGACACCTAACCATGCATAGTACTTCCATTTGAGGTAGGACCCAATTCTCGTGTGAATTAGAATGGAGTTTGAAGAGGAAGGAGTCAACCTCGGTTTCGACGGTGCGTGCGCGAGCTCTCGTCGTAGGACGTCTCCGTGCTTGCGGTGTGACGTCCATGGGGATGGTCGAGGGATGCTCTGCATCAATAGGGAGCCAAGATGCATATACAGTACTCCTACTCATTTGTGCTTGCATTGCCATCGCAATCGGTATTCTGTGGTGCTACGTTTACGATGCGCGGCCCATCACAAATGGTTTACTATTATAGAACGTGTATGATAAGCATACAATCACACACATTCGCTTTTCCCAAACCGTATGCGATAACTAATTAAGAAGATTAGCTAATCGTCGTATGAGTGTCGGACAGGATGACGAAACGTCGGACCGTCGTAACATCGTCGTACACGACAACTATCGCACACACTATTCTGTGGTGCAACGTTTACGATGCATACTTCATCAGAAACAGTTCATGGTTGCGAATCGTGTACGATAAGGCAACTATCACAAACATTTAGTTTGCTCGCACCGTTTGTGATATTGTCTGACATCGCACACGCTTTGCAAACAGCAACTGTGTGCATGCTTGCACACGTTTCCTTTTTGTGAACTGTGTCGGATTATGGTGTATATCGCAAACGTTTGTGTTTTACCAACCGTGTGTGCCGTAACGACCCGGAGAGCGTAATTTCACTATAATTTAATTGCTGCTATTTCAAATTGTATCGGAGTTGAATTTGAATTTGAATGTATGCTATAGCTTTATTCATATCCATCAGGTTCAAACAACCAATGCATTATTCGATTCATAGGTACATATGTTCAAGAATTACATAAGAACCAAATAAACAATGATGAACCACAGTTGTATACTTGTACTATTAAAGACGGTAAAGAAAGAGGCGAAATACATTCTGGTTGCAGAACAAGGTGAAGCGGAATGCCCATATTGTGCCCTCCTCCATGCAGAAGGCACGCACGACTCTAGTCCAACCCCTTGTGATGGCCGTCTGCCCATCCTTCACGGTCTTCATGAAAACATCTAGATAATCATCGTGTTCTGGTAGAAATACTTTAACCTTTGCATGCCCACCAATCATGTAGTTTGAGAGGTAATCTTGAGTAAACTGCTTTGGCAACCACTGCGAAGGAAAAAGATCCAAACATTGTCATCTAACACAACTCATTATGGGCAGTAAAAAGAAGGCTACAGAGTTCTTACTTACCATCCTGCAGTTCGCTGTTGTCTTGGATAAAGTGTAAACAAATAGTTTAATTGCCATCTCTTGACCCATTTTACTAGCAATCTTTATCAGCTTCCTCATTTGATGCTGGTTCATCGATATCTCATTGCCCCATACATAGAAAGGGTCGAAGAGCGGATCTTTACCAATGACATATGTACCTAAAAGCACCAAGTTAATATTAGAAGCTAAACAACAATTGCACAATGATGTAGTACAACACTCTTTTATAATATCTTATAACATCCAATATACTCACATATTATATGAATTAACATCTTATATTATGCGCCGGAAGGAGTTTATTGCATTCTTACAAATTATCGGCTGATTAACTATTGTTGTATCCATGGGTTAGAGTTAGTTTGAGCTAGTTTGGGCTCAAATAGCCCTAAAGTATATCCAAACATGAGGGCTAGTTTGAGCTAGTTGCATTTAACCCACCCAAAAAAACTATCCAACCCAAGAGGTGCTAATTGGAGGTAGTTCTCCTAGTGCATTTATTGTCAATCTAACTCTGTCATCCAAACACCTCTTTGGATGGAGTTAGTTCAGGGTTAGTCATGAGCTAGAAACTAACTCTAACCTCTAGCTAAGTTGAGTATCCAAACAGGGTTGTGTTGTTGTTGTTGTTGTTGTTGTTGCTGTTGCTGCTCTTCTACGTATATCTAGACATCATTAGAACACTAAGGTAACACTCTTCCTTGTTGCTATGTAGCCTATGATTGCATATTTAGACATTAAGTATAGTGCATGTTGCTATGTAGCCTCGGGTATATTACATATGGCCCTAGTTAACCTAACGATAAATGGGTTACAGATATAATCAGTTAAAAGTCCGATTCATCGATTAGTCCCTTATCAGCCCCCGGCCTATATGGTACCAGCTACCGATATCCTGAACAGTGTGTATATATAAGCCATGGGATGAAACTAACCTCGATGGAAAACAGCGGTCGTTCCCAAAATTGTCCTGTGTAGATACATCGAGAGGCATGTTAAGCACAACAGGCTAAACATCAACCAAAATTATCCATGGCAGGCAAAATAATCTCCAAAAGATAGCTTCAGTGTGCAGGTTTAAGCATGCTAGTAAAGCAAAACAAGTGGAAAGGTGTGTTAACTGCAACATGCCTAACATTTAACAACAAGCAAACATAGTCATTCAAACTGGTATTGTGCCGATCTAAGTACACTTGTTATTGTTAAATAAAAATGGAAAGGCGTGTTAACTACAAGATGCAGCAACCAAATGTAGTCATTCATAGTGGTATTGTTGAAACTGGTACTGATGAAATTGAACTGCACAGTTCATACTTGCACATATAGAACATCACGTTCTGAATAACTGGAATAAACAAGGCATACTACGAACAACCAAAGATAGCATTTGAAACTGGACATATGCTAACTACAAACAATCGAACAATCAAAAGACTTTAGAAGAGGCATATGCTAGCTATGCAGGCTTAACAGCAAGCAAATATATGCATTCCTATCGTATGTTTAAAACTGGATTGATGAAATGTACTGCACAGTAGATAATTGCACATATGGAGCATCACATTGTGAACAACTGAAATAAACAAGGCATACTGCAAACAACCAAAAATATCAATTAAAACTGGACATATTCTCACTACACTACAAAAGGGACTCGACAAAACAAATCATGGGTTTCCCCCTGTGAAGAGGCACGACAAAAAAAATCATGGGTTTCCTCACCTGTCACAGATGGGCTCGTTCCTGTGGGAAGAGCACGGACCCTGGATGCGCTCCATGTTGTCGCAGATGGGCTCCTTCCCCTTGGAAGAGCACGACTGTAGGGTGCCCTCCCTGATGTCGCAGACGGGCTCTTTCCCCTTGGAAGAGCAAATGGGCTCTTTCCCCTTGGATGAGCCGGAGAGGGTGCCCTCCTCGTGGTCGCCGTCGATGAGGTCTAACTTGGAAGTTGTGGATCCCAAGCCAGCGTCGCAAAACGTGTCCTTCAGAAATGACAAAAGGGCTTGATGGTGATGTAGGATGGCAAATTCTTGACAGCGAGCCAGAGGAGGTTAGCGCCGGGGCCATGGATGAGATCGACGGCGGTTGAACCCGAGGGGTTGGGGGTGGTCCACTTAACCTGTGACATAGCCCGCCTCAGGCCGTCGTTGTCGACGACCTCAATGTCGTAGCCGGCGTCCGCGACATACCCGCACACTCTAGCCCACTGATTGAGTGCCTGCGGCCAGTAATGGTCATCATCTTCCTCGGCGACGTCGGGTGAAGAGACCACGATACACCTCTTTTGGGCTAGTCGCTCCTCGAGCTCCACGGGAAGCGTAGCCGGGCTTAGGCTGCGACGCTCTAAAGTGGTGGATGGGGATCTGTGGGAAAGGGGGCGTTTGGCAGGCGTCATCTAAGAAACTCAGGGCAGCCTGGGTATGGAGATCGATGGGTAAGCTGAGGCAAACCGGCAGATGTTGACAATGGAGGCCTTGCGGCGGCTGCGGCAGTGGCGGGGACCTTGCTAGGGTTTTGAGCGAGGGAGGGTGTGTGTGTGTGTGTATGCGCCTGAGGAGGTTTTGGTGTGTGTGTGTGTGTAGGGGGCGGGGGGGGGGGGGTGTTTGAGGAAATGACGTGGGTACTGAAAATTTTACTACGCGGAAGTCAAACACGGGAGTGAAATGCTGGGGCTATTGAAAATTTTGATGATGGTGCATCGCACATGGTCCAGAGATAACAACCGTGTGTTATGAAACAGAAAAACCCTCGAGGCAGGCAGATATTTTCGAGGGATGCGGGTGGGATTGGGAACAAGAAACATCACACATGGTCGAAACACAATAACTATGTGTTATCGAACAGAAAAAAAGCTGCAGGCGGGTAGATATTTTTGAGAGGGGAAGCCTCATTGAGCCCAATGTACTGTGCGGATGTGTGTGTGACATGGGCACCGGCATGGCACACGGTTATTTTGAGTGAACCGTGTCTGTTGCGTCATCCGACTTGTCTAATGTTCATAAATTTGGCGGCGGGAGAGGGTCATAACATGAACATGCTTGCATGTGGACCAAATTTATGTATGAAAAGGGTGGGTTGATGTTCAAATACCAAACGCAACTTCGATGTGGCACCTATCTCGCAAAGCGCACGGTATTGCTTGCCCCCTCGTGTCGGCACGAAGGGAATCCTAATCTATGAATGCATCCCCCCAACCGAGGTTCACCTAGGAAAGTGCGAAGTAGCTAGCAGCCCCCCTCGTGTCGGCACGAAGGGAATCCTAAGCTATGAATGCATGCCCCCCCAACCGAGGTTCACCTAGCAAAGTGCGAAGTAGCAGCCCCCCTACACACTTTCAGTCGGCGGGCCCGAGAGGCATCTCCCCAAGATGGTTCATAAAACGGACCAAGAATAATCCACCTTGGTCGTACAACCTCTCTCTTGTTGTTGGTCAAAGTGATGGCCGTCCATGCGACCCTGGAGATGGGTTAGCTCGCCAATAATCACACAAGTAGCTAGTCCCCGAAGACAACAACTACATGCGTGTGGCCCAAACTTATGTATGGAGATATGTGTCTTTTAATACACAATGGAACAACTTTGATGTGGCACTGTGATTTCGAACTAGAAATCCCCACACTGAGTGAGGGTTAGGTTGATGATGCATATGTATGTTACACCACACTTCAAGCCGACAACGGGGATTCATGCATGCATGTGTGCATAGTATATGCGCTCAGACTTAATTAGGTCTGAATCTCACCATGACCTATAAAATGATAACACGAACCAAAGGAAGAATCCGCCTTGGTAACCAATCTTGTTGTCGGTCAAGGTGATCATGGATGTCCACGCGGGCCCACAAATATATAGGCTTGTCGCCGATAACCATGCGAGGGAGTGTGCCTTTCGAAGACAACCACTGCATGCATATGTATGGAGGTGATGCGTGCATGCATGTTTGAATACCATTTCACAACACTGTTGTGGCACGTGCGTCGAAAATCATACAGTCCCCACACAGAGCGAGATCGGTTCATGACGTGTCGTTGTACTAGTCACTTTGACTCGATGGAGGGATTCATGCGTACACATGCATGTGTGTGTGCTCAAACTGTATCATGACATCCTAGAGCATGACCTATATATATACCGTATTAATTACAAGCAAAAAAATAATCCCCTCCTAAGTCAAATTAACCTCTCTCTTTGTAAGGCAAAAAGTAGTGATGGACCAAGCGGGCCCACAGATGGAAAACATCGATATCGCTGATAACCGCTTAAGTGGGTGCGAGAGGACAACCACCATCGCTTTGCATGTGGGCCAAACATATGTTGAATACCCAAAATGCACAACTTTGATGTGCCACATGCCTCAAAAACCGTAAACCCCCCACACGGAGTGAGGTTCATGAAGCGTACTACATATGATGGTCCCCTTCCCCCTCTTCGACGCATACTATATGCTCCTACTGTAATACAACCCAAAAAAGAATCCTCCTCGATGTTGAAATTAATTAACCTCTCCCGATGTAGGTCAAAGTGATGCATGCATCGACGATGGCCTCGTGGGCTGATGTCGCTTGAAGCTACGTCGGTATTTCCCCAAAGAGGAAGGGATGATGCAGCACATCGGCGGTAGGTGTTTCCCTCGGATATGAAACCAAGGTTATCGAACCAGTAGGAGAATCAAGCAACACAACGTAAACAACCCCTGCACACTGAAAGGATCGATATAGTTGACTAGAGGGGGGTGAATAGGCAACTAACAATTTTTAGCTTTTCTTTACCAATTTAAACTTTGCATCAAAGTAGGTTGTCTAGATATGCAACTAGGTGAGTAACCTATATGATGCAACAATAACAAGCACACAAGCAAGCAAGAGATGCAACACAATATAAGCTTGCACAAGTAAAGGTACGAGATAACCAAGAGTGGAGCCGGTGAAGACGAGGATGTGTTACCGAAGTTCCTTCCTTTTGAGGGTAAGTACGTCTCCGTTGGAGCGGTGTGGAGGCACAATGCTCCCCAAGAAGCCGCTAGGGCCACCGTATTCTCCTCACGCCCTCACACAATGCGAGATGCCGTGATTCCACTATTGGTGCCCTTGAAGGCGGCGACCAGACCTTTACAAACAAGGTTGGGGCTCTCTCCACAACTGAATTGGAGGTTCCCAACGAAACCACGGAGCTTCACCACAATGGAATGTGGCTCCGAGGTGACCTCAACCATCTAGGGTGCTCAAACACCCAAGAGTAACAAAATCCACACAAGAAAGTATGGGGGAAGCAAATATCCTTTGGTGGAAGTGTAGATCTAGGTCTCCTCCTTCAATCCCTAGCAAATCAACAAGTTTGAGTGGCTAGAGAGAGAGATCGGGCAAGAGAGCTTGAGTGGCATTAATGGTGGAGTGAGAGAGGTAAGAGGTAGGTGTGGTGGGTGGAAGAACCACCCTTATATAGCAAACCCTAAAATCCAATCGTTGCTGCGAAATCAGCACTGCACCGGTACAACCGCTCCTCGTCCCGGTACAACCGGGACTCACGATTTACCTACAGAACCCTACCAGGTGGTACAACCGGGCGAGCAGGCGGTAGTACCGGTTGGTGTGAACAACCGGAACAACCGCCCAGCCACCGCTCAACCACCGCATTGAAACAGTAGGGTGTCACTCCTGAGTGCAGTAATCGAGCGGTATAGGACCGGTGCAACCGCCTGGCCCTGGACACTTTGGGTGGCTAAGTCCCAAGCGGTAGAACCGCTTGGGGCACCGGTAGTACCGGTTTGCGGGGCACAACAAGATCAACTGGGCCAACCGGTACTTGGCCGGTACAACCACCAGAACACCCGCAGTCAATTTTAGGCATGATGGCGGTACAACCGCCCGGGAGCAGCGGTACAACCGCTTGGTTATGACTGGGTAGTTCAACCCCAGGGTATCACCCCTGGGGCGGTGGTTGGGTAAGAGCCAGGAGCCAACAGTACAACCGCTCGTACAAGCGGTACAACCGCTGGGAGAAGACTGTAAGCAGTTGAAAAGAAGGGGATCTCTCTCTCACAAAACACGGAAGGCAACAGAGGGGGTGGCAGAAGTGTACGTGCGAGGATTTCCCCCAACTCCTTCCAAAGTGGATTCCCTCTTAATAGTACGGGTTCCCTACGACCAAAGAGATAAACACGTAGAAAAACTCCGTCTTCGATCTTTTCCTTCCAGAGAGACTAGCCAACCAATGTAAAGCTAATCACCAAGAACCTGAGGCACTTAGCACACGATTAGACCAACAAAGGGTTGTCATCATCATCCAAAACAGAAAGTAGGGAAATGCCCTTACACACACAAATAACAAACACTCACAACCCGACGTGTTAAAGGTGTTGTCAATCCCTTTCGGGTAACGGCGCCAGAAACGATGCGCGGACGGGCGAAAGTTGTAATAGATTAAATAAATAGATTGCAAATAAAATAAAGTGCAGCAAAGTATTTTTGTATTTTTGGTTTAATAGATATGAAAATAAATGCAAGGAAAAAGTAGATCGCAAAGGCAAATATATGAGAAAGAAGACCCGGGGGCCGTAGGTTTCACTAGTGGCTTCTCTCGAGAAAAATAGCAAACAGTGGGTGAAAAAATTACTATTGGGCAATTGATAGAACTTCAAATAATTATGAAGATATCCAGGCAATGATCATTATATAGGCATCACGTCCAAGATTAGTAGACCGACTCCGCCTGCATCTACTACTATTACTCCACACATCGACCGCTATCCAGCATGCATCGAGTGTATTAAGTTCATGGAGAAACAGAGTAATGCAATAAGAACGATGACATGATGTAGACAAGATCTATCTATGTAGATATAGACCCCATCATTTTATCCTTAGTAGCAACGATACATACGTGTCGTTTCCCTTTCTGTCACTGGGATCAAGCACCGTAAGATCGAACCCACTACCGGGCACCTCTTCCCATTGCAAGATAAATAGATCAAGTTGGCCAAACAAAACCCAAATATCGGAGAAGAAATACGAGGCTATAAGCAATCATGCATATAAGAGATCAAAGAAATTCAAATAACTTTCATGGATATAAAAAGGTATAACTGATCATAAACTCGAAGTTCATCAAATCCCAACAAACACACCGCAAAAAGAGTTACATCATATGGATCTCCAAGAGACCATTGTATTGAGAATCAGCGAGAGAGAGAGAGAGAAAGCCATCTAGCTACTAACTACGGACCCGAAGGTCTACAAAGAACTACTCATGCATCATCGGATAGGCACCAATGGAGGTGGTGAACCCCATCCGAGATGGTGTCTAGATTGGATCTGGTGGTTCTGGACTCTGCGGCGGCTGGATGAATATTTCATCGACGTGCCTAGGGTTTCTGGAATATTGGGGTATTTATAGAGCAAAGAGGCGGTCCGGGGGGCACCCGAGGTGGGCACAACCCATCAGGGCGCGCCTGGGCCTCCTGGCGTGCCCTGGTGGGTTGTGCCTGTTGGGAACGTAGTAATTTCAAAAAAAATCCTATGCACACGAAAGATCATGGTGATGCATAGCAACGAGAGGGGAGAGTGTAGTCCACGGACCCTCGTAGACCGTAAGAGGAAGCGTTATGACAACGCGGTTGATGTAGTCGTACGTCTTCACGATCGACCGATCCTAGTACCGAAAGTACGGCACCTCCGCGATCTGCACACGTTCGGCTCGGTGACGACCCACGAACTCACGATCCAGCAGAGTGTCGAGGGAGAGCTTCGTCAGCACGACGGCGTGATGATGAAGCTACCGGCGCAGGGCTTTGCCTAAGCACTACGACGATATGACCGAGGTGGATCATGGTGGAGGCACTACAAAAAAGACACATCAGTGACATTTTGGGCCGAACGAAAAAAAATCTGTCATACTTATGACACTTCTATGACAATAATTGTGACAAAACCCGGTATCATCATAAATGTGGTGGGATCCTACTTCTATGACAAAAACTCATGACAGAAAATGGGCTTTTTGTCCTGGGCGGGCCGGAGACGCAGCCGCATGACATTCTTTGGGTCATCCATGACGGAAAAAACCGTGGTAGAAGCGAGGGCGAGGAAAATATCGGGGAGTTCCCGGTTACGGTGGGTGGTCGGGGGCCGAGCGATGCGCATTTCTCTCGTACATACGCGCGTGTGTGCGAGGCGTTGGGCTCTAACCGAACCCGAGCGAGGCATGGGGCTCTAACTGAACCCGAGCGATTGCAGTGCAGGCTACGCGTTACTGAACCCGAGCGATCGATCGATCGCTTGCTGTTAACTGAACCCGAGTGATTCCTTCGCTACTGCTGCTAACTGAAGCCGATCGAACACTGCTGCCTCCTTCCCTGGATGAATAGTGAGTGTTGTTGAGGGGGTTTGGATGAACAGTTCTTGGTGGGGGGTTGGATGAACAGGACCCCGTGGTAGTAGAGGCCGTTGCCGCTGGATGAATAGTACCCCGATTGATCGAGCCGGTGGATGAACAGGACCCCGTGGAGGGCTGGATGAACAGGACCCCGTGGAGGGCTGGTTGAACAGTAGCCGGTGGAGGGCTGGTTGAACAATAGCCGATGGAGGGCTGGATGAACAGTAGCCCGTGGAGGGGTGGTTGAACAGGACCCCGTGGAGAGGGCTGGTTGAACAGTAGCCGGTGGAGGAGCGCGCGATGGAGGCTGGATGAATAGGAGCCCATGGATGAACATCCGCACGTGGAGGCTAGAGGAGGTCGACGGTGGATGAACAGTAGCCCGTGGAGGCTGGAGGAGGTTGACGGTGGAGATGAACATTATCCCGTGGAGTCCCGTTTTGCGGTACGCCGCACCCCTCCCGATGAACAGGACCCCCGTTTCAATCGTAGCGCTCCAACACAAGTCCGTTTCCTCCGTTTTGCGGTACGCCACACCCCTCCCGATCAACAGGACCCCGTTTCGACCGTAGGAGGTCCGTTTCCTCCGTTTTGCGGTACGCCAGACCCCTCCCGATGAACAGGATCCCGTTTCCACCATGGCCAATCGAACACAAGGCCATTTCCTCCGTTCTGCGGTACGCCAAGCCTCGTTTCCATCGGCTGTTCAGTCCAAGCCGGTTGGCTCCCGATGAACACGACGACGACGACGCAGTTTCTCCATTCCGACCCAGCCATGTACACGAGCCCAGGCCGTACGTATGCGCGAGTAGGCGTTCGAGACCCCGCCCGTATGTACGTACGTGGCCGTATTTACTTTCTTGCATCATGGCCGCTGTGCGCATGTGTACATGCTACGTGCGCGCCTCTACTACGACACGCGAGCGCCTCTACTACAACATGTGCCCTTCCTTACACGGCCACGGTTCATCGCTGCAGCCTGCAGACAGATCGATCGTATGTACGTACACGTTCGCGACCAGAATGACAACGCTAGGTACGCTTCGACCAGGTGGGTCCCGACTGTCAGGCACTTCCTTGCGTGCGAAGATGTAGCTGGTGGGTCCCAGTAGTCAGGGGGGAACTTTTTTTCACGAAATACGGTAGCCCGTCCGGTGGGTCCCTGCTGTCAGGTGGAGGAATCATTGTTTTGCGCGTAATAAGGAGGCACTTCCTTGCTGCGGCCGTGGACCCAGCTGTCAGCCTCTCCACGTATAGTACTCTTCCGATGGAAGTCGTTCCTTGACCACGTTGACCACGCCGCGCCGAAAGCACCTGGGCGGTGGACAACGGCGAGGCCTAGAAAGGGGACGACACGGAGCGGGAAAGACGCGGCAGTGGAAGCCCACGCAGAGAGGAGTACGAGGGTTCACTGGTTCGGCTGCGGTGTGAGGCTGCAGTCGCCGCAGGGCTTGGCTAGCGGTGGGAGTAGTAGGGGGCGGTGAGGCCTCCACGGCAGCACAGCCGGCCACGGGAGGCAGGAGGAGGCTGTTGGGAATCGTAGCATAATTTTAAAATTTTCCTACGCTCACCAAGATGCATCTATGGAGTATACTAGCAACGAGGGGAAAGGAGTGCATCTACATACCCTTGTAGATCGCGAGCGGAAGCGTTCCAATGAACGTGGATGACGGAGTCGTACTCGCCGTGATCCAAATCACCAATGACCGAGTGCCGAACGGACGGCACCTCCGCGTTCAACACACGTACGGTGCAGCGACGTCTCCTCCTTCTTGATCCAGCAAGGGGGAAGGAGAGGTTGATGGAGATCCAGCAGCACCACGGCGTGGTGGTGGATGTAGCGGGATGCCGGCAGGGCTTCGCCGAGCTTCTACGAGAGAGAGAGGTGTAGCAGGGGAGGAGGGAGGCGCCCAAGGCTGAGATGTTGCTGTCCTCCCTCCCCCCTTTATATAGGCCCCCTGGGGGGGGGGCGGCCAAACCCCATTTAGGGTGGGCGGCGGCGGCCAAGGGGGTGCCTTGCCCCCCAAGGCAAGTGGGAAGCCCCCCACCCTAAGGTTTGCAACCCTAGGCGCATGGGGGGAGGCCCATGGGGGGGCGCCCAGCCCACTAGGGGCTGGTTCCCTTCCCACTTCAGCCCACGGGGCCCTCCGGGATAGGTGGCCCCACCCGGTGGACCCCCGGGACCCTTCCGGTGGTCCCGGTACAATACCGGTAACCCCCGAAACTTTCCCGGTGGCCGAAACTTGACTTCCTATATATAATTCTTTACCTCCGGACCATTCCGGAACTCCTCGTGACGTCCGGGATCTCATCCGGGACTCCGAACAACTTTCGGGTTTCCGCATACACATATCTCTACAACCCTAGCGTCACCGAACCTTAAGTGTGTAGACCCTACGGGTTCGGGAGACATGCAGACATGACCGAGAAGCCTCTCCGGTCAATAACCAACAGCGGGATCTGGATACCCATGTTGGCTCCCACATGTTCCACGATGATCTCATCGGATGAACCAGGATGTCGAGGATTCAATCAATCCCGTATACAATTCCCTTTGTCAATCGGTATGTTACTTGCCCGAGATTCGATCGTCGGTATCCCAATACCTTGTTCAATCTCGTTACCGGCAAGTCTCTTTACTCGTACCGTAATGCATGATCCCGTGACTAACGCCTTAGTCACATAGAGCTCATTATGATGATGCATTACCGAGTGGGCCCAGAGATACCTCTCCGTCACACGGAGCGACAAATCCCAGTCTCGATCCATGCCAACCCAACAGACACTTTCGGAGATACCCGTAGTGCACCTTTATAGTCACCCAGTTACGTTGTGACGTTTGGCACACCCAAAGCACTCCTACGGTATCCGGGAGTTGCACGATCTCATGGTCTAAGGAAAAAATACTTGACATTGGAAAAGCTCTAGCAAACGAAACTACACGATCTTTTATGCTATGCTTAGGATTGGGTCCTGTCCATCACATCATTCTCCTAATGATGTGATCCCGTTATCAACGACATCCCTTGTCCATAGTCAGGAAACCATGACTATCTGTTGATCAACGAGCTAGTCAACTAGAGGCTTACTAGGGACACGTTGTGGTTTATGTATTCACACATGTATTACGATTTCCGGACAATACAATTATAGCATGAACAATAGAAAATTACCATGAACAAAGAAATATAATAATAACCATTTATTATTGCCTCTAGGGCATATTTCCAACAGTCTCCCACTTGCACTAGAGTCAATAATCTAGTTACATTGTGATGAATCGAACACCCATTGCGTCCTGGTGTTGATTATGTTTTGCTCTAGGGAGAGGTTTAATCAACGGATCTGCTACATTCAGGTCCGTATGTACTTTACAAATATCTATGTCTCCATTTTGAACACTTTCACGAATGGAGTTGAAGCGACGCTTGATATGCCTGGTCTTCCTGTGAAACCTGGGCTCCTTCGCAAGGGCAATAGCTCCAGTGTTGTCACAGAAGAGAGTCATCGGGCCCGACAGATTGGGAATCACCCCTAGGTCGGTAATGAACTCCTTCATCCAGACTGCTTCCTGTGCTGCCTCCGAGGCTGCCATGTACTCCGCTTCACATGTAGATCCCGCCACGACGCTTTGCTTGCAACTGCACCAGCTTACTGCTCCTCCATTCAAAATATACACGTATCCGGTTTGTGACTTCGAGTCATCCAGATCTGTGTCGAAGCTAGCGTCGACGTAACCCTTTACGACGAGCTCTTCGTCACCTCCATAAACGAGAAACATATCCTTAGTCCTTTTCAGGTACTTCAGGATATTCTTGACCGCTGTCCAGTGTTCCATGCCGGGATTACTTTGGTACCTTCCTACCAAACTCACGGCAAGGTTTACATCAGGTCTGGTACACAGCATGGCATACATAATAGACCCTATGGCTGAGGCATAGGGGATGACACTCATATTTTCTCTATCTTCTGCCGTGGTCGGGCATTGAGCCGTGCTCAATTGCACACCTTGCAATACAGGCAAGAACCCCTTCTTGGACTGATCCATATTGAACTTCTTCAATATCTTGTCAAGGTATGTACTCTGTGAAAGACCAATGAGGCGTCTCGATCTATCTCTATAGATCTTGATGCCTAATATATAAGCAGCTTCTCCAAGGTCCTTCATTGAAAAACACTTATTCAAATAGGCCTTTATACTTTCCAAGAATTCTATATCATTTCCCATCAATAGTATGTCATCCACATATAATATGAGAAATGCTACAGAGCTCCCACTCACTTTCTTGTAAACACATGCTTCTCCATAAGTCTGTGTAAACCCAAACGCTTTGATCATCTCATCAAAGCGAATGTTCCAACTCCGAGATGCTTGCACCAGCCCATAGATTGAGCGCTGGAGCTTGCATACTTTGTTAGCATTCTTAGGATCGATAAAACCTTCCGGCTGCATCATATACAACTCTTCCTTAAGGAAGCCGTTAAGGAATGCCGTTTTGACGTCCATCTGCCATATCTCATAATCATAGTATGCGGCAATTGCTAACATGATTCGGATGGACTTCAGCTTCGCTACGGGTGAGAAAGTCTCATCGTAGTCAACACCTTGAACTTGTCGATAACCCTTAGTGACAAGTCGAGCCTTATAGATGGTCACATTACCATCCGCGTCTGTCTTCTTCTTAAAGATCCATTTGTTTTCTATGGCTCTCCGATCATCGGGCAAGTCAGTCAAAGTCCATACTTCATTTTCATACATGGATCCTATCTCGGATTTCATGGCTTCTAGCCATTTGTCGGAATCCGGGCCCGCCATCGCTTCTTCATAGTTCGAAGGTTCACCGTTATCTAACAACATGATTTCCAGGACAGGGTTGCCATACCACTCTGGTGCGGAACGTGTCCTTGTGGACCTACGAAGTTCAGTGGCAACTTGATCCGAAGCTTCATGATCATCATCATTAACTTCCTCCCCAGTCGGTGTAGGCACCACAGGAACATCTTCCCGCGCTGCGCTACTTTCCGGCACGGAAGGGGTGACTATCACCTCATCAAGTTCCACTTTCCTCCCACTCAATTCTTTCGAGAGAAACTCCTTCTCCAGAAAGGACCCGTTCTTGGCAACGAAGATCTTGCCTTCGGATCTGAGGTAGAAGGTATACCCAATGGTTTCCTTAGGGTATCCTATGAAGACGCATTTCTCCGACTTGGGTTCGAGCTTTTCAGGTTGAAGTTTCTTGACATAAGCATCGCATCCCCAAACTTTTAGAAACGATAGCTTAGGTTTCTTCCCAAACCATAATTCATATGGTGTCGTCTCAACGGATTTAGACGGAGCCCTATTTAAAGTGAATGCGGCAGTCTCTAAAGCATAGCCCCAAAATGAGAGCGGTAAATCGGTAAGAGACATCATAGATCGCACCATATCCAATAGAGTGCGATTACGACGTTCGGACACACCATTTCTCTGAGGTGTTCCAGGCGGCGTGAGTTGTGAAACTATTCCACATTTCCTTAAGTGTGTACCAAATTCATGACTTAAATATTCTCCACCACGATCTGATCGTAAGAATTTTATTCTCCTGTCACGTTGATTCTCAACTTCACTCTGAAATTCCTTGAACTTTTCAAAGGTTTCAGACTTGTGTTTCATTAGGTAGACATACCCATATCTACTTAAATCATCAGTGAGAGTGAGAACATAACGATATCCTCCGCGAGCCTCAACACTCATTGGACCGCAGACATCGGTATGTATGATTTCCAATAAGTTGGTTGCTCACTCCATTGTTCCAGAGAACGGAGTCTTGGTCACCTTACCCATGATGCATGGTTCGCACGTGTCAAATGATTCGTAATCAAGAGACTCCAAAAGTCCATCTGCATGGAGCTTCTTCATGCGCTTGACACCAATGTGACCAAGGCGGTAGTGCCACAGATATGTGGGACTATCGTTATCAACTTTAAATCTTTTGGTATTCACACTATGAATATGTGTAAAATCACGTTCGAGATTCATCAAGAATAAACCATTGACCAGTGGGGCATGACCATAAAACACATCTCTCAAATAAATAGAACAACCATTATTCTCTGATTTAAATGAGTAGCCATCTCGAATTAAACGAGATCCAGATACAATGTTCATGCTCAAAGCTGGCACTAAATAACAATTATTGAGGTTTAAAACTAATCCCGTGGGTAGATGCAGAGGTAGCATGCCGACGGTGATCACATCGACCTTGGAACCATTCCCGACGCGCATCGTCACCTCGTCCTTCGCCAGTCTCCTTTTATTCCGTAGTTCCTGTTTTGAGTTACAAATATGAGCAACCGCACTGGTATCAAATACCCAGGAGCTACTACGAGTACTGGTAAGGTACACATCAATTACATGTATATCACATATACCTTTGGTGTTGCCGGCCTTCTTTTCCGCTAAGTATTTGGGGCAGTTCCGCTTCCAGTGACCACTTCCCTTGCAATAAAAGCACTCAGTTTCAGGCTTGGGTCCATTCTTTGACTTCTTCCCAGTAACTGGTTTACCGGGCGCGCAACTCCCTTGCCGTCCTTCTTGAAGTTCTTCTTACCCTTGCCCTTCTTGAACTTAGTGGTTTTATTCACCATCAACACTTGATGTTCTTTTCTGATCTCCACCTCCGCTGATTTCAGCATTGAATATATCTCAGGAATGGTCTTTTCCATCCCCTGCATATTGAAGTTCATCAGAAAGCTCTTGTAGCTTGGTGGAAGCGACTGAAGGATTCTGTCAATGACCGCGTCATCCGGGAGATTAACTCCCAGCTGTGTCAAGCGGTTGTGCAACCCAGACATTATGAGTATATGCTCACTTACAGAACTATTTTCCTCCATTTTACAGCTGAAGAACTTGTCGGAGACTTCATATCTCTCGACCCGGGCATGAGCTTGGAAAACCAATTTCAGCTCCTCGAACATCTCATATGCTCCATGTTTCTCAAAACGCTTTTGAAGACCCGGTTCTAAGCTGTAAAGCATGCCGCACTGAACGAGGGAGTAATCATCAACACGCTGCTGCCAAGCGTTCATAACATCTTGGTTTTCTGGGATTGGTGCTTCATCTAGCGATGCTTCTAGGACATAATCTTTCTTGGCTACTATGAGGATGATCCTCAGGTTCCGGACCCAGTCCGTATAGTTGCTGCCATCATCTTTCAGCTTGGTTTTCTCTAGGAACGCGTTGAAATTGAGGACAACGTTGGCCATTTGATCTACAAGACATAGTGTAAAGATTTTAGACTAAGTTCATGATAATTAAGTTCATATAATCAAATTATTTAATGAACTCCCACTCAGATAGACATCCCTCTAGTCATCTAAGTGAAACATGATCCGAGTTAACTAGGCCGTGTCCGATCATCACGTGAGACGGACTAGTCAAGATCGGTGAACATCTCCATGTTGATCGTATCTTGTATACGACTCATGCTCGACCTTTCGGTCCTCCGTGTTCCGAGGCCATGTCTGTACATGCTAGGCTCGTCAAGTCAACCTAAGTGTATTGCGTGTGTTCCGAGGCCATGTCTGTACATGCTAGGCTCGTCAACACCCGTTGTATTCGAACGTTAGAATCTATCACACCCGATCATCACGTGGTGCTTCGAAACAACGAACCTTCGCAACGGTGCACAGTTAGGGGGAACACTTTTCTTGAAATTATCATAAGGGATCATCTTACTTACTACCGTTGTTCTAAGCAAATAAGATGCAAAAACATGATAAACATCACATGCAATCAAACAGTGACATGATATGGCCAATATCATTTTGCTCCTTTGATCTCCATCTTCGGGGCACCATGATCATCTTCGTCACCGGCATGACACCATGATCTCCATCATCATGATCTCCATCATCATGATCTCCATCATTGTGTCTTCATGAAGTCGTCACGCCAACGATTACTTCTACTTCTATGGCTAACGCGTTTAGCAACAAAGTAAAGTAATTTACATGGCGTTATTCAATGACACGCAGGTCATGCAAAATAATAAAGACAACTCCTATGGCTCCTGCCGGTTGTCATACTCATCGACATGCAAGTCGTGATTCCTATTACAAGAATATCATCAATCTCATACATCACATATATCATTCATCACATCTTCTGGCCATATCACATCACATAGCACTTGCTGCAAAAACAAGTTAGACGTCCTCTAATTGTTGTTGCAAGTTTTTACGTGGTTTGTAGGTTTCTAACAAGAACGTTTTCTTACCTACGTATGACCACAATGTGATTTGACAATTTCTATTTACCCTTCATAAGGACCCTTTTCATCGAATCCGTTCCGACTAAAGTAGGAGAGACAGTCACCCGCTAGCCACCTTATGCAACTAGTGCATGTCAGTCGGTGGAACCTGTCTCACGTAAGCGTACGTGTAAGGTCGGTCCGGGCCGTTTCATCCTACAATACCGCCGAAACAAGAAAAGACTAGTAGCGGCAAGAAGAATTGGCAAACTCAACGCCCACAACTGCTTTGTGTTCTACTCGTGCATAGTAACTACGCATAGGCCTGGCTCATGATGCCACTGTTGGGAATCGTAGCATAATTTTAAAATTTTCCTACGCTCACCAAGATGCATCTATGGAGTATACTAGCAACGAGGGGAAAGGAGTGCATCTACATACCCTTGTAGATCGCGAGCGGAAGCGTTCCAATGAATGTGGATGACGGAGTCGTACTCGCCGTGATCCAAATCACCGATGACAGAGTGCCGAACGGACGGCACCTCCGCGTTCAACACACGTACGGTGCAGCGATGTCTCCTCCTTCTTGATCCAGCAAGGGGGAAGGAGAGGTTGATGGAGATCCAGCAGCACGACGGCGTGGTGGTGGATGTAGCGGGATGCCGGCAGGGCTTCGTCGAGCTTCTACGAGAGAGAGAGAGGTGTAGCAGGGGAGGAGGGAGGCGCCCAAGGCTGAGATGTTGCTGCCCTCCCTCCCCCCTTTATATAGGACCCCTGGGAGGGGGGGGGGGGCTCCGGCCAAACCCCATCTAGGGTGGGGGGCGGCGGCCAAGGGGGTGCCTTGCCCCCCAAGGCAAGTGGGAAGCCCCCCACCCTAGGGTTTGCAACCCTAGGCGCATGGGGGGAGGCCCATGGGGGGGCGCCCAGCCCACTAGGGGCTGGTTCCCTTCCCACTTCAGCCCACGGGGCCCTCCGGGATAGGTGGCCCCACCCGGTGGACCCCCGGGACCCTTCCGGTGGTCCCGGTACAATACCGGTAACCCCCGAAACTTTCCCGGTGGCCGAAACTTGACTTCCTATATATAATTCTTTACCTCCGGACCATTCCAGAACTCCTCGTGACATCCGGGATCTCATCCGGGACTCCGAACAACTTTCGGGTTTCCGCATACACATATCTCTACAACCCTAGCGTCACCGAACCTTAAGTGTGTAGACCCTACGGGTTCGGGAGACATGCAGACATGACCGAGAAGCCTCTCCGGTCAATAACCAACAGCGGGATCTGGATACCCATGTTGGCTCTCACATGTTCCACGATGATCTCATCGGATGAACCACGATGTCGAGGATTCAATCAATCCCGTATACAATTCCCTTTGTCAATGGGTATGTTACTTGCCCGAGATTCGATCGTCGGTATCCCAATACCTTGTTCAATCTCGTTACCGGCAAGTCTCTTTACTCGTACCGTAATGCATGATCCCGTGACTAACGCCTTAGTCACATAGAGCTCATTATGATGATGCATTACCGAGTGGGCCCAGAGATACCTCTCCGTCACACGGAGCGACAAATCCCAGTCTCGATCCGTGCCAACCCAACAGACACTTTCGGAGATACCCGTAGTGCACCTTTATAGTCACCCAGTTACGTTGTGATGTTTGGCACACCCAAAGCACGCCTACGGTATCCGGGAGTTGCACGATCTCATGGTCTAAGGAAAAAATACTTGACATTGGAAAAGCTCTAGCAAACGAAACTACACGATCTTTTATGCTATGCTTAGGATTGGGTCCTGTCCATCACATCATTCTCCTAATGATGTGATCCCGTTATCAACGACATCCCTTGTCCATAGTCAGGAAACCATGACTATCTGTTGATCAACGAGCTAGTCAACTAGAGTCTTACTAGGGACACGTTGTGGTTTATGTATTCACACATGTATTACGATTTCCGGACAATACAATTATAGCATGAACAATAGACAATTATCATGAACAAAGAAATATAATAATAACCATTTATTATTGCCTCTAGGGCATATTTCCAACAGAGGCGGTATGACCGGCGCTTCTCTGGGCGGCGGGAGCAAGAATACCAGAGGTTGAAGAAGCACTACGGCCGTTGGATGGACATCGTACGGTCACTGGAGCTAGAATCATTCATATTGACTAAGTTGACAAAGCCCTCCGTCCCCGACAACTTAGTAGGCCCACAAGTCAGCCTCCCACTATGCTGGGTCCCAGCTAGCAGGGGGAGTATTCATTTTTTTGTGCGCAATAAGGAGGCACTTCCTTGCGTGCGAAGATATAGCTGGTGGGTCCGAGCTGTCAGTGGGGGGAATGTATTTTTCGCGAAATACAGAGGCCCTTCCGGTGGGTCCCAGATGTCAAGTGGAGGAATTATTATTTTGCGCGTAATAAGGAGGCACTTGCTTGTGTGCGGCCGTGGACCCAGCTGTCAGCCTCTCCACGTACAGGCCACTTCTGATGGATGTCGTTCGTTGACCACTTTGACCACGCCGCGCCGAGAGCACCAGGGCGGTGGACAACGGCGAGGCCTATGAAGGGAACAACACGGCGCCGGGGAAGACACGACAGTGGCTGCCCACGCGATGGGGAGTACGAGGGTTGACTGGTTCGGCTGCCGTCGCCGAAAAATAACAGCAGGTGTGGGTGAGTAGAGGGATGGCTAGGCCAGCGATGGGAGTACGGTGGGGCGGTGATGCGTGCGCGGGAGGAGGGAGCAGGCAGTCCCGCCGGCGCTTGTTTGAGTGGCTGGAGCAGGAAGAGCAGAGATTGAAGAAGCACGACGGCCGTTGGATGGACATCCAACAGTCACTGCTTGTGCGTCAACCTTTTTTTAGGAAAGCCTCAAATCTGTGGGAAACAGCATACATCCCATCTGCCATTATTTCTAATAATTTACAGCTCATTTGCTAATTCTTAAGGTTTTTTTGGAGCCCATATTCTTTTTGTTAGCATTACTGCCCATATTGTGGCCACGGTTAAAAAATTATACGAAAATTTGCATATTTCGGTGCGGTCCGAACCGTTTTTAATCCCGAAATTTCGAGTCACATTCAAACTTATTTTAAAAATAAATGTATATCAATATAAAATCCAACAAATTGTCCACGCATAAAAATCGATGCAATTTAAAATCTCGAAATGAAAAATAAATAAATTTGAAACTAATTGCCGGTTTGATGTGTTTTAAAAATGTACAACCCATTTCTCATTACTGATAGGCCATTTTCTCGGCCAGCCGAATGAAGCTCTCCTTGTCTTGAAAGTTTGCAGCCCAACAGGCCTGACAAAGCGACTTACTTGACAAATCAAAAAAACTGGGCTAGCCATTTTCAGAAAGAACAAAAAAACTACTGGGCTGGTCTGTGGTAAACATAAAAGAAAAGGCTGTCTAGACAGGCCAGAGTGCCCCGCACATCCCAGTTGACACCCTGGTTCCGTCTCAAAAACAAATTAGATAAATGCCACTCCAATTATGGCGATTCATAAAAATGCCACTGCAATTTTCAAACTTTGAAAAATGCCACTGCAATTTTTGCAAACTTTGAAAAACGCCACTGCAATTTGCAAACTTTGAAAAACGCCACTGGAAATGGCATGAAATGGCATTTTTCAAAGTTTGGAAATTGCAGTGGCATTTCTCGGAATCACCAGATTTGGAGTGGCATTTATCAAATTAACCCAAAATAAAAATAACTGGGCGAGCTGCGGGGTCCCTGGTGTCAGTCGCTCGTTGTGCAATTCTCTCATTTATTGACTACGTTGACAATGGCATGGGACCCAGATGCCAGAAATCCATTAGGAGGAGCCATTTTTTATTGGCTTGAAATAAGGAGGCACTTGCTCGCGTACTGCCATGACCTTGGTGGGTCCCTGCTGTCATCCTCTCCACATACAATCATCTCCTGATTGTGTACGCGTCAACCTGGTAGGCCCACAAGTCAGCCTCTAAACGCGTGGCGGACAAATACAACCCATTTAAAAAAATAACAACCCATTCCATACGTTCAAACGGAAAGTTCAACATTCAGAGCAAAGTAACAGGTCTGATCCAGATATAGAGTAGTGAACTTCCACGTTGACAACCATCATAGCCAAGTTAACGCTCTACTCCCACTAATACTCTAGTAGTGTACAAGTACTAACTTACTCTTAGCTAACTAGACGATGCCGGCCGCCATCTGCGGTACACGCTAAACACCGTCATCATGAAAGCACAAGTGCTCCCTGGGTGACTTTGGTAATTAATGTCAACATATCTCTTGTTGGACTAATACTTCTACCTAGTATGTTTCAGATAAGTTCAACAATGGAGTGGCATGGACTAGAGGATGTGGAACCCCTTCAAAATGCTGAAGACAAAGGATTGGCTCAAGCTCAAAGCTCAGGACTCTACATTTTCTGTTTTAGCGGCCCAAGATCACATTGAGTCCATAGGAAAGCCAATACTATTAAGAGGGGATGAGGTGTTGCTTAATGGCCTACTTGCTCAAAGTGCTTAGTGATATGCTCCAAAGCCCTCAACCACTTTCCCATATCCACATATGTCCCAAACCAAAAAGTCCAACTCGGCCCCACCGAAACTTTCTATCCGGCGCCACTGAGTTCAAATGACATAGCCACTGCCAGAAACCCTAGTCAATTCGGTCTCACCGATGGGATCTCGGTCTCACCGAGGTGGGCTTGCAAACTCTTTGTTGCCTATTGCAATAATTTCGGTCCCACCGAGATATGCAATCGGCCCCACCGAGTTTGCTTGGCCAACTCTCTGTTTCGCTTATTACCCAAATTGGTCCCACCGAGTTTGAGTAATTGGTCAAACTGAGATGAGGATTTACCCTAACCCTAGCACATCGGTTCCACCGAGTTGATCCATTTGGTCCCACCGAAAAACCTAACGGTCACATTATGAACCAAATCGGTCTGACCGAGTTCTCTGAATCGGTCCCACCGAGTTTGGTGATTTGTGTGTAACGGTTAGATTTTGTGTGGAGGCTATATATACTCCTCCACCCACTCTTCATTCGTGGAGAGAGCCATCAGAACATGCCTACACTTCCAACACATATTTTCTGAGAGAACCACCTACACTTGTGTTGAGGTCAAGATATCCCATTCCAACCACATAAATCTTGATCTCTAGCCTTCCCCAAGTTGCTTTCCACTCAAATCTTCTTTCCACCAAATCGAGGACCTATGAGAGAGAGTTGAGTGTTGGGGAGACTATCATTTGAAGCACAAGAGCAAGGAGTTCATCATCAACACACCATTTGTTACTTCTTGGAGAGTGGTGTCTCCTAGATTGGCTAGGTGTCACTTGGGAGCCTCCGTCAAGATTGTGGAGTTGAACTAAGGAGTTTGTAAGGGCAAGGAGATCGCCTACTTCGTGAAGATCTATCCGAGTGAGGCAAGTCCTTCATGGGCGACGGCCATGGTGGGATGGACAAGGTTGCTTCTTCGTGGACCCTTCGTGGGTGGAGCCCTCCGTGGACTCGCGCAACCGTTATCCTTCATGGGTTGAAGTCTCCATCAACGTGGATGCACAATAGCACCACCTATCGGAACCACGGATAAAAAATCTTCATGTCTCCAAATTGCATTTGCACACTCCAATCCCATCCCTTTACATTCTTGCATCTTGCATGCTTTACTTTCCGCCACGCATATACTTTTTTTTCATGTTTGCTTGATATCTATTGTGAATGCTTAAACTTGTGCTAAGACTCCACATCAACCTAAAGAATTAAAAACAGCAACTTTTCTTGATTAGAGTCTATTCAGCCCCCTCTAGACACCTCTTCTCGATCCTTTCAATTGGTATCAGAGCCTTGGTCTCCATTGCTTTGGTTTAAACACCTTTGGAGGAAGATGGATGTGTCTACATTGGGGAGTCTTAGACATAGAGTGCCTATTCTTGATGGAGAGTTCTTTCATGAGTGGAAAAATGAAATGCTTGAGATTTTCAATGAATATCATTTGAACAAGTACATTACTAGCCCTTGTGCACCTCATATTGATCCTTTGCATCCTACACCCGAAGAGGATCTTGACATGATTCACAATCTTAGAACTATAAATCTTATCATTAGAGGATTGCCCAAAAATTTGATTGCTAGTCTACCTACTCTTGATTGTGCCTATACTATGTGGAGATTTCTTGAGGAACGATTTCCAAATTATTCCTTGAAAAATTTAGACAAAATTCTCCATAAGTCTATTGCCTTGAGTAAGATGAATTCCAGTGATCCTATCTTTGGTGACTGTCTATTTGAGCTCACAAATCTCATGCGTGCGAAAGGAGATGTTGGAATCATTAGCAATATCATTTCCGAAGCTATTAGAATTCATAAAGATAACCATAGGAATGATCATTTATCTAATGAATTACCCTCTCTAGGAGTTGATCAATCACAAGATGATGTTGAACATGGATACTATGATGAGGATGATGATAGTGACTATGATCTTGATGATGCAATGACACACTTTGGTCGTATGGCAAATCTTCGCGGCTACATGGCTGGAGGAAAGGAATGGGTCCTTGATAGTGGATGTACTGATCATATGACCGGAGACAAAGATATGTTCCGTGAGCTTGCTGAAAACGACGGCCCTCGAAAGTATGTCACCTTTGGTGATAACTCAAAGGGTAAGGTGGTTGGCCTCGGTAAGGTGGCCATCTCACATGATAGCTCCATACAAAATGTCATGCTCGTTGAATCTCTTGGGTACAATTTACTTTCAGTATCTAGACTTGCTGATTTCGGTTTCAATGTCCTATTTACTGAAGTAGATTGCCAAGTGTTTCATAGAGACAATCATAAAATGGTCTTTACCAGTATACGTAGAGGTGATCTTTACATTGTTGACTTCACTAAAAAGGCTCAACCTAGAACTTGCTTAATTGCTAAATCTTCTAAAGGCTGGTTGTGGCACAGAAGGCTAGGTCACGTGGGCATGCGAAATCTTGATAAGCTTATTAAAGGTGATCATATCCTTGGAGTAAAACATGTTATATTTGACAAGGATAGACTTTGTAGTGCTTGTCAAGCAGGAAAACAAGTTGGAGGGAGTCATCACGTGAAGAACATCATGACCACGAGAAGACCTCTCGAGCTACTTCACATGGATCTCTTTGGTCCCAATGCCTACAAGAGTCTCAGTGGTAACTCATTTGGTCTAGTCATAGTTGATGATTATTCAAGATTTACGTGGGTGTTCTTTCTTGATGACAAATCATAGGTCCAAAATACCTTCAAAAACTTCGCTAAGAAGGCACAAAATCAATTTGACGTGAAGATCAAGAAGGTTCGGAGCGACAACGGAACGGAGTTCAAGAACGCAAATGTGGTACCTTTCTTGATGAAGAAGGGATTTCACACGAGTTCTCGGCTACGTACACGCCTCAACAAAATGGAGTTGTTGAGAGAAAGAACCGGACTCTTATTGAGATGGCAAGAACGATGCTTGATGAGTACAAGACTCCAAAACACTTTTGGGCGGAAGCGGTTGAGACAGCTTGTCATGCAACAAATCGCTTGTATCTTCACAAGCTACTCGGCAAGACGGCATACGAGCTCCTCACTGGTAACAAACCCCAAGTTGGATACTTTCGAGTATTCGGCTCAAAGTGCTACATTCTTGATAAGCATCGTCGTTCTAAATTTGCTCCTAAATCTCATGAAGGTTTCCTACTTGGTTATGGCTCAAACTCTCACACTTACCGTGTCTACAACAATTTCACCCGAAAGGTTGAAGAGACGGTAGATGTGAAGTTTGATGAATCTAACGGCTCGCAAGTAGAGCAATTGCCAATTGATGTAGGAGACAAAGACCCTTCGGAAGCAATCCAAGACTTGTCTATTGGCAAGATTTGTCAAACGGAGGTGAAGGAGAGTACCTCGTCCGTCCAAGTGGAAGCTTCTACCTCACGACAAGGTGAACCAAGAGTTGATACGGAAGCATCCACAAGTGGGACACACCAAGACAAAGAAAACGAGGAAGTACACCAAGATGAACATCAACAACCCCCTTCTCCACCATGACAAGAGAATGACAACGTCAACAATGAAGAAGGCCAAGAAGAAGAACAAGATGAAGAAGATGTTCCACACCGAGCCAAGCCAAAGCTCCCACGAGTTCGAGCAAGAATCACCAAATACCATCCCATCGAGCAAATCTACAATGATATCCAAACCGGGAGAATCACTCGCTCTAAAACTCGTTTGGCTAATTTTTGTGAACATTATTTATTCATCTCCAGCATTGAACCTATGAAGGTTGAAGAAGCATTGGAAGATCCGGATTGGATAAACGCTATGCATGAAGAGCTACACAACTTTGAGAGAAACCAAGTGTGGACGTTGGTCGAGAAACCCGACAACAACCACACCATCATTGGTACCAAATGGGTGTTTCGCAACAAGCAAGATGAAGATGGTCAAGTCGTCCGCAACAAAGCACGCCTAGTCGCCCAAGGCCACACTCAAGTTGAAGGTATGGACTATGGTGAGACATATGCTCCCGTTGCTAGACTTGAGTCCATTCGCATCTTACTTGCTTATGCTAATCACCATGATATCACCTTGTACCAAATGGACATTAAAAGTGCTTTTCTAAATGGTGAAATTGAGGAGGAAGTTTATGTTAAGCAACCTCCCGGCTTTGTCAATCCTAAGAAACCTAATCATGTTTACAAACTTCACAAAGCTCTTTATGGTCTTAAACAAGCTCCTAGAGCATGGTATAAATGCTTGACCAAGTTCCTTATTGAAAAAGGCTTTGAAATTGGAAAAATAGATTCTACTCTTTTTACTAAAAGGGTTAATGGAGAACTATTTGTGTGCCAAATTTATGTTGATGATATTATATTTGGTTCAACTAATCCTCATTTTAGTGAGAAGTTTGGAAAGCTAATGTCGGAGAAGTTTGAGATGTCTATGATGAGTGAACTCAAATTCTTTCTCGGTTTGCAAATCAAGCAAACTAAGGAAGGTACCTTTGTCTCTCAAACAAAGTACACCAAGGACTTATTCAAGAAGTTCAATATGCAAGAATGCAAAGGTACGACTACACCCATGCCTACTAGTGGACATCTTGATTTGACCAAAGATGGTGAACCGGTTGATCAAAAGGTTTACCGCTCTATGATTGGTTCATTGTTATATCTATGTGCCTCTCGTCCTGATATTATGCTAAGTGTGTGCATGTGTGCACGATATCAAGCGGCCCCTAAAGAGTGTCATCTTAAGGCTGTGAAAAGGATAGTGAGATACTTAATACACACACCAAATTTTGGCATTTGGTATCCTAAGAGGTCTTCTTTCGATCTTGTTGGTTACTCTGATTCGGACTATGCCGGAGACAAGGTTGATAGAAAGTCCACTTCGGGTGCTTGTCAATTTCTTGGTAGATATCTTGTGTCTTGGTCCTCCAAGAAACAAAACTCGGTATCCTTATCCACCGCCGAAGCGGAATATATTGCCGCTGGTTCATGTTGTGCTCAATTACTTTGGATGACCCAAACTCTTAAAGATTATGGGATATATGTGAAACATGTTCCATTGCTCTGTGACAATGAAAGTGCTATCAAAATTGCTCACAATCCCGTGCAACATTCTCGAACTAAGCATATTGAAGTTCGTCATCATTTCATTCGAGATCACGTTGCCAAAGGGGACATTGATCTTAAGCATGTTCGTACCGATAAGCAATTGGCGGATATATTCACCAAACCGCTTGATGAGAAATTCTTTTGCCGTTTGAGAGGAGAATTGAACATCATTGATGCTTCAAACTTGGAGTAGAAACTCCATTTGGATGCATGCAAGGCATGAGCCTTTGACTAATCCTTGATATTTCCTTCATGATGCTATCTATATGTCTTGGATATACCTGCACCCTTGCATGCTATCTAACCCTTGTAGGTACTTGGATGAATCTAAATCCATGAAATTGCAACTCACTCATATCTTGAGCAATTTCAACATCACCAAGTCTCTACACAATGGTGGTTGAAGACAAGGAAGCACAAAACCCTTCAAACATATCCTTTGACAAATTCTATGTTAAGTTTTATGATCGTCATTTTGTATACACAAGTGCTCTTCCTTGCAAAACTAACCCATTTAGGTAGATGAACTCAAATTCCAAGTGGTGCTCCCAACTCTTGATGAACTACATCAACCTTGAGCAACCCACACAAGTTCAACTACATGATCAAGATCAACACCACCACCCAAGGTATGTTATTCCATCTTAGAGAAGCTTTACTCAAAAACATGAGTCAAAGCAACTCAACAAGATGTGAATACATCAAGATGCTTAAATGAAGAATGGTAACCCCATTTTGAGCTTAAACGATGAGTATGACCTATGATCAAGTGTCCTCACTTGACTCCTAAGTCAAAATACTCTAACATAGGTGACTTTGTCACCGCCCAACTCTAGATGAAGTTCTCTTGTGTTTCTCCGTGCTCTTGCATTTGTCTCGTGCATATTTATTTCCCCTTTCATCAAAAAAAACTTCATCTAGATTCCTTTTCTGTTTATTTGTGTTCTGCATTCCCTGCATCGAATTCATTGCAAATCTTTCAGCTAATTCCTTGCAAATCCTTGTGAGATCTTCATTACCTAGTGAGTTGAGGTGACAAGTGTTTTCACTATGATGAACTCGGTCACACCGGTTTGTTTTCTTCGGCCCAACCGAATTCTTTCGGTGCCACCGAAGCACACAACTCGGTGCTACCGATTTCGCTGCAGAAAAGACAGCTTGCCACTTGTTCCTGCATTCTTTATGCTCCAGCTCCACTCCATGATTCTTGTCCTCTACCAGCATCACATTCGACTTGCTACTTTGCTTTGTGACTCAAGGACCAAACCCATTTGTAATAAAGATCCAGAAGAGCCCTTCTTGGAAATTGATGTCAAAGGGGGAGAGAGAGATCACATCAAAGCTTAAAGAGAGATCACATCAAAAGGGGGAGAGAATACTCAGGGGAAGTGTAAGAAACCCCAGATGCTTGGTGTTCAAGAGGAGAGAAGTCACATGTCTTTAAGAGGGGAAAGACATGTTCATATTTGATTGTTTGCATCAGTTCTGTTTCTTTTCTTTGCTCTGATTTTCTGTTCCCTATCTTCTCCCAATATCCCATGCAAGATTCAGGGGGAGCAAGACATCTAAGGGAAGGAAATCCTTGAATTCATTGCACATCTTTACCTTTGGGGACATGTCTATATCAAATAGAGTACTCAATACTCACTCTCTACATGTCATCCCAGTCTTGGTACTCTTGTGGTTTCTTTTGTTTGCTCTGGCTAGTAGGTGTATCTGTGTTATCTAACCTTGTTTACTCAGGTTCATTTCTTCCTAAGCCAACTCAAGACCACAAGGTAAGTATATGCATCACAGTCATGTGTATGAGGATCTCTTGCTGTTGTACATACTGTTTGCAAGGACTCATGAGCATGAAGGTACATTTCCTATATTCACTTCATTTGCTCTGATGCATATAGCCAAGATACATGCAACACATTGCTTACTCTGTCATGCTTATGCATTCACATGCTCCTATGTTCCATATTTATATGATTGATACATTTAGGGGGAGCCTATGCATGTTATATGTCTTTCCAAAGCTTTACTTGTTATTCTCTATATCTTTATCTAAAGCTTTGATGTATGTTGTCATCAATTGCCAAAAAGGGGGAAATTGAAAGCACAAGTGCTCCCTGGGTGATTTTGGTAATTAATGTCAACATATCTCTTGTTGGACTAATACTTCTACCTAGTATGTTTCAGATAAGTTCAACAATGGAGTGGCATGGACTAGAGGATGTGGAACCCCTTCAAAATGCTGAAGACAAAGGATTGGCTCAAGCTCAAAGCTCAGGACTCTACATTTTCTATTTTAGTGGTCCAAGATCACAGTGAGTCCATAGGAAAGCCAATACTATTAAGAGGGGATGAGGTGTTGCTTAATGGCCTGCTTGCTCAAAGTGCTTAGTGATATGCTCCAAAGCCCTCAACCACTTTCCCATATCCACATATGTCCCAAACAAAAAAGTCCAACTCGGCCCCACCGAAACTTTCTATCCGGCGCCACCGAGTTCAATTGACATAGCCACTACGAGAAACCCTAGTCAATTCGGTCTCACCGATGGGATCTCGGTCTCATCGAGGTGGGCTTGCAAACTCTCTGTTGCCTATTGCAATAATTTCGGTCCCACCGAGATATGCAATCGGCCCCACCGAGTTTGCTTGGCCAACTCTGTGTTTCCCTTATTACCCAAATCGATCCCACCGAGTTTGAGTAATCGGTCAAACTGAGATGAGGATTTACCCTAACCCTAGCACATCGGTTCCACCGAGTTGATCCATTCGGTCCCACCGAAAAACCTAACGGTCACATTATGAACCAAATCGGTCTGACCGAGTTCTCTGAATTGGTCCCACCGAGTTTGGTGATTTGTGTGTAACGGTTAGATTTTGTGTGGAGGCTATATATACCCCTCCACCCACTCTTCATTCGTGGAGAGAGCCATCAGAACATGCCTACACTTCCAACACATATTTTCTGAGAGAGAACCACCTACACTTGTGTTGAGGTCAAGATATCCCATTTCAACCACATAAATCTTGATCTCTAGCCTTCCCCAAGTTGCTTTCCACTCAAATCTTCTTTCCACCAAATCCAAATCCTGTGAGAGAGAGTTGAGTGTTGGGGAGACTATCATTTGAAGCACAAGAGCAAGGAGTTCATCATCAACACACCATTTGTTACTTCTTGGAGAGTGGTGTCTCCTAGATTGGCTAGGTGTCACTTGGGAGCCTCCGTCAAGATTGTGGAGTTAAACCAAGGAGTTTGTAAGGGCAAGGAGATCGCCTACTTCGTGAAGATCTACCCGAGTGAGGCAAGTCCTTCGTGGGCGACGGCCATGGTGGGATAGACAAGGTTGCTTCTTCGTGGACCCTTCGTGGGTGGAGCCCTCCGTGGACTCGCGCGACCGTTACCCTTCGTCGGTTGAAGTCTCCATCAACGTGGATGCACGATAGCACCACCTATCGGAACCACGGATAAAAAATCTTCATGTCTCCAAATTGCGTTTGCACACTCCAATCCCATCCCTTTACATTCTTGCATCTTGCATGCTTTACTTTCCGCAGCTCATATACTTTTCGTCATGCTTGCTTGATATGTATTATGAATGCTTAAACTTGTGCTAAAACTCCACATCAACCTAAAGAATTAAAAACTGCAACTTTTCTTGATTAGAGTCTATTCACCCCCCTCTAGACACCTCTTCTCGATCCTTTCACACCGGCGTCCTCCACCTCGCTTGGACTTGCCTGAGGTGCGATAGGGCGCGTTGCTCGCGCGCGTTGGCCCTTTCCACGATGGCGTGGTCCACCGAAGCTTCGGCTTCTAAGCGGGAAACCCACTTGACGAGCTTGTAGTAAAATTCGGCGTCGCGAACGCGTGCGTGCCCGACAACCTCCAGGGCTATTTGTCGGGCGCCGGCCTCCATGTAGTCGGCCCAGTCGCGGGCGCTCTGCTCGCGACTCAGAGCGTCGGTGCGCTGCCGCTCCATGTCCCGCTGGCGGCGCAAATCGGCAATACGCTGCTCCTCCGCCAGTCGATCGCACTCCAACAACTCCTCATACTCCACATTGCCATCTAAAGACCGATAGAATGCCCCCTCCCTCCATCTGCCTTCCGGTGAAAAACCAAAGACTAGTTCCAGCGGTGACCGCCTCCAGCGTCGCCTATCATGGACGGGCGGGGGCATGGCGGACGTGGCGAGAGCGAGGATAAGTGGCGAGCGACGTCGGGCCGGTGAGGGCTTATGAGGATAGGGCGAGTTGGGTGATGGTGCCACCGGAGAAGCCCGGGAAACAATAATTATAGGCGGAAGGTAGGCGAACTAGCGTGTCGCGGTTAACGCAACGGTCATCGCGGTCATCGGAATTCAATGCATAAGCAGGCATGGCTTAGCGCGCCAGCTTGTCGTGGAAAACTAGAAAAACTGAAATTATGACTGTGCCGTCCCGTCCCGTCAGTGGTGCGTCCCGTCCGTGCTGGGTCGCATGCCGGCATGACGGTCAAACGAGTGCACTCGAATCATCCAGATGAGGTACGCCCTCCTTGTCAAAAATGGTTGCATGGATTTAAAAGGCCCGCAACAATTAAAGCACATCTTTTTTCGCATCAGTTAGCTGCCTTAATTACGGCCGGCTGCATGCAGCCATCAGAATCGCTCGCAGCCAGTACACGGAGCAGCATGCAACGAGTCACTGTCGAGGGCACGCATGCAGCCACTTAAATCGCTCGAATTAATTAGGCTTAAACTTCTGCATGCAGTTAATTATTGCCATGCCTTGGTCTTGGTGCTTTGGCTCACAGGTGTAACAGCCCCAAAATTGGGTTATCAATTTCTTGTGCTGTTATTCTCTCCTGGCACTCATTTTCAAAATTTTCTCCTGAGTTTGCTGGATGACCCTGAGAAAATTTTGTCATTTCCAACCTTTCAAAATCCTGCTCATGTCTTTTTCAGTGGGCAAGACCTCATTTGCATCAGCTCAATTCCTCTTAAACCCTAATTCCATTTTTTTGGAATTTGGATATGCCCTTGTGATTACAAAGGAGCCACCATTTTCCTTGTTCTGTTGATCCTCCCAATTGATCCCAGAGATCATCCTATCTTTCTTAACCTTGGATATGCAAAAATATTGCTAAGTCCAATGCAATATTTTTGAATTATGATTTATTCCTTTTCTTGCCTTTCTGAGGAATAAAATCCAAAGGCATATCTAGCCATCTCCTAAATTCATGAGAATTGGTGGAGTTGATGCTTATGCCTAATCCAAGCTCTGGCAAGTATATTGGCCATAATTAAATAAGGAAAATTGCCTTTTCCTATTTAATGCCAATATTGCATTTCTGCCAATTTCCAAAGGAACTACTATTTTTATAGCAGAGAAAATTCCCACATAAATTGTGGAGCTTGTCCTTGCTATATAATCACTAGTTCCATCCTAATATCATGATTCCACAGTTCAAAATTTGGCACATGATCCAATGCAAGTTTCTGCCTTCTCTGAAATTTTGCAAAGGAAGTGCTTTATTGCTAAGTCCAATTGAGCTGAAATTTGGCAGGGTGTTTAACATTGTTAAATAACCCATGGATACCAAAGATGAGCTCAATCCATTCACCCTAGCTCCCTGTGCAATATTTCAAAGTTTCTGACCAGAACACAAATTTGTGAAGGAAGTACCTTCATAGTGTTTCCAAATGGGATGAAACTTTTCCATCCTCTCAAGTATCTCAAATCATTATCCTCCACCCATATTCAGTTCATTTCATTGAACTATGTGAGCACAAGAGCAATTCTTGTTTTCTGTCCAAATTTTCAGTTTGTGAAGCAAGTGTATTTTATCTTGCTCCATTATGGCTGATAATTTTTCCAGGCCTTATCCTACTCATATAACCTATCTCCACAAGATTGTGGCTCATTTCACTTGACCAATTGCCCTAAGGAGTTTTCTGAAGTTTTTGGACAGAAATGATAGCTGTGAAGGAAGTACCATTTTGGTGAGTCCATTTGGTATGAACTTTTTATAGAATCATGGTATGTTCAAATCATCAGGCTTTGCCAAGTTATAGCCCAATCCATCACTCCTAGTGAGTGTTTCATCATGATTAAGTTTCTGGGTCAGTTTTGGTGGTTGTACAGCAACTATGGTAAATAGTTGTCCATTTTACCTCAAAACTCCCAGGACCGTAGTCCTTTCTACCCCAAGCCTCCCGGACATCAAGTTTACCATTTACCCTCTCTGGTTTAATCTCTAGGATGTTGCCAAGTTTGCAACAGCAAACTTGTGGAGCTTGTTTCACTCATCTCCATTTGTCTCTGCCCGATCTTTCACCATGGTAACACTCCACACTAGAAGGACTACGCGGTAGACATGAATTTACATCAGTTAAAACCCCAGAGCGTGCCATGCCAGTGGTGACCACGCGTGTAACCAGCCAAAACGGTGGTCTAGCCACTATGGTCGTCGGCATCGCTGCCCCGACCGCCTCTGGCCTCGCCATTAATGTCGAGTAGCCCCCCTCGTCGTCGTCTTCCCTCTGGACCGCTGCTCCCCTTCGTTTTCTTCTCCGGAGAGCCGTGCCAACGACCAGAATAGTGCGCTCCTGTGCATCGTCATCTTCCTCGCCGATGTCTTCTTCCTCCGTTTGTCCGCACGCCTTCCTCGTCTCCGTGACCCTCTGGCGTTCGTCTTGATCCCCCTCGTCGCCTTCCCGTGCCTTCCCGTGAGCCTTGGCCGCGCCTGCGCCCTCGCCGGCGCACGGACACGTCGCACGCCGCGTGCCACCTCGCCCCCCTTCCCGAGCTCTCCCGTGGCTATAAGTAGAGCCCTCGAGCTCTTCCGCAGCCACAGTGCCTCTCAAAGCCTTCCCACTCGCCTTGGAGCTCCACATCCCCCTCCATGGCCGAATGGCCGCCGCCGATCCCCCTCGGCCATTCTCTCTCTCCGGCCGTCCCCTGCGCAGTCTGAGCCCATGGATGGACGCGCCACTCCCCGTCGATCCTCCCTGGCTCGCCGCCCCTCCGCTTCCCCCACCAGAACCCCATGCCCACCAGAGCCCGAAGCACCTCTCCACCGCGTGCCCTACTGCTTCTTCTCCCGCGCTCCTCGCCGGCAACCGAGCCCACCAGGAGATGCGCCTCGTTCTCCTGAGCTCGTGGGTAGGTCGGCCGTCGCGAGAGGTGGCCGGACGTGCCGGCGATCGCCGTCGGGGCGAACCCCTCCCGCTGCCTCGCTCGACCCCGCGCATGAGGAAGAAGAAGGCCAGGCGGGCCCCGCCCGTGTTGACCCTACCTCTGGGCCCCACCTCTCGGCGAGACGGGGAGCGCCACGTTGGATAAGTGGACGCGCCCCATGCGCGAAGTCGTTTTCCCCACGCGATAGCGTATTGCTGGATAATGCGCTTTCAATCACCGAAAGCGTATTCTTCCTCTTCTTTGGGTTAGAATGCGCTTTCCTTTCTGGAAAGCGTATTTCTGAGAAAGACGCGATCTGTTTTTCTGCTAGGGCCCCGTTTGTAATGATTTTCTTTACAGATTGGTCCCTGATAGTTAAACGGTCATATCTTTTTACCCACAACTCCAAATGAGGTGAATCCAAAGCCCACGTCTTTGTTTCGTCGAGCCCGTTCCGTTGATGTCATTTTCATAATATTTTTACACAGTGAAAATGATCTTTTTGCCCTTGCCCGTAAACAGCCCCCTCCGAGAAGGAACTGTTTCCGGCAAATCTTTTCGCGATCATTTCACACTTCTTCCCGGAGTATTTGTCGACCCCCAGGCAAGCCAACCTCTTATCATGAGCCCCGAACTTGCATGTTGACTTTGCTTGCACCTTGTGTGTGTGTGTAGTTGCAGTTGTTTTATATCGTTTTCATCGGCAGTTATTTGTTTATGCCTATCTTGCATGCTTGTGTTTCATGATACCTTTGCCATGTTAATTAGAATGTTATTATTAATACTGCCATGCCACTACTCTAGTTTATTTGCATGTCATCGTTATAAACTATTATGAGGATTAGATAGCATGTCCTTTATGTTATAGTTGTGCACTTGAGGAGTTCAATATTTTGTTCGTGCATTTGTATGCGGCATGTTGCACTCATGTTAAATATGTTCATGATGATGGAGAAGGAAATAAAATGACTTAATAATAACAAACCACCTCCGTCATCGATGGGATCGAGTCATAGTGCCGCCAAACCAAACTTTTTCAGTGCAGCCACATTTGCCTTATGGGAGGCCTTAATGCGAGCTATTGTCGTGACCTCTCGCCGGTGCCTCCCACTAGGGAAGGTTATGGGCGTGCTTACCCTGATCAGGTAAGCGGACATAACCTTGTGTGCTCGTTTTTGAGATTTTTGGTACCAGTCCCCGAGTGGGAGTTGACCACGACGGTGGTCGGGGTGTCTTTGGTAGACACGGGGCCACCCAGGACCAGCCCGTTGGGGATTGGGTCGGAGTGGCCGAGAGAGCGTCATGGCAGTAGGTTGGTTTCGTCGGAATGCCGTTGGTCCACCCGAATGGGATGACGAGGCCATGGGTTCCGTGGTGTGGGTACAGTGTGCTACCTCTGCAGAGTGTACAAAGTCTATCGATAGCAACAGTTCATAGTAGGTCCCACCATCAGGTCTTGGTCAAAATGGAGGACAAACCGAAATAATTAAGTTGGTAAATAAATATGTGATAACAAGAATATGGTAACTTGAACTATGAGATAGTCGTGAGGAGTCACGACGATATTTTGATGATGAGATAAGTGGTTGTGATCGCCGTAAGGATCACGGGCCAAATATTGGTCGTGGTTGTGATCGCCGTAAGGATCACGGTTGGAGACCAAGTGTTGGTCGTGGTTGTGATCGCCGTAAGGATCACGAGTTGTTCTTGAGAAAGAACACTTTGGTGGTGTGTTTGTGATACAGAGATGATCACAGTTGATAAGAGAGTCCGAGGGACTTGGTGCACAAGTTTGGTTGCATTGCTGGAATAATATATCATTATTTGCATTTAAAGAACCATGATAGAATAGAAGATGATTGCATAATGTTAACATGCTATGTCTGCATTGGATATTATTGGTAGTTTATTTTCAGCATAGTTTCTTGATGCCATGCTATGCTTTGATTGGCATGTTAAGTTATGCCATGATTGAGATAAATTCTATGTTTTGCTATTACAATTTTATCATGTTCTGATATGCCATGTCATTGCCATGTTAGTAGATGTTATGATTTTGTTCATGCTTAGTTGATTTTTATCATGCCATGTTTAGTAATTGATATGAGATAGGGTGTTGCATGCGCTCGGTTCTTGCTTTGTCTGCAGCTTGTTTGGATGCTATGTATTTGGTTGTCTTGCAAGTACATTCAATGTACTGACCTGGCATGTCATGCCAGTTTTGTAGGTCGTACCCGTATTGCTCGCTTGATCCGTCGTGCTAGGCCGTAATCTTGCCAGTCCTGTGAGTTGTGGAGCCCAGCCAGAGTTGTTATGCTGCCAAACCAAGACTTCCGCCGCCATTTTTATCAGACTTCCGCTGTCATTTAATAGCCTTAGGGCTATGCCAGATAATTGTATTCATCAATGATGTAATCTCATATACATGTATTTGATGAATATTTTTGTACCTGGAATGCTGTATTATGGACCTGTCGTGCGTCAGGTGTTATCCTGGGCTGACATTCGAAGGCCCCCTGCTCCATGCGGATCGGGGTGCCACAACGGGACTAATAAACCCGGACGGAGGGAGTACCTTGGTTGGTGAGATTTTTGAATTAAGCCTTGCAAACCGGAAAGGAGGTACTAGTACGTGCGTGATCCGCTATTTATTCGTGTAGGATCGAGTAGGTCGTTTCTTGAATTGAGCCATGCAAACCGAAAAGGAGGTAGTACATGCATGATCCGCTATTTATCCGTGTAGGATCGAGTAGGTCGGATAGTGTACGTGTAGGATCGAGTAGGTCGGATGGTGTACGTGTATGATCGCATTAGCTGATGAACATTAGCTGGGAGATAGGACATTTGCAAACGTTTTTGCTGGCAGGTTCTTCAGATTCGCATGGCATTTTCTTCAGAGCAGCTTGTCAGTTTCTTCAGAGGTAGGCATTTTTATTCAAAAAACTGCCACTTCGGATCTTGCGTCGCAACTAAAACTGCCAGGAGCGCATTAGTAGGCTAGCTAGTGATCGATCAGTAACTTGTAAACACTGAGCGAACAGAAATAAGGAACTGTTAGTAACTTGTAAACACTGAGAACAAAGAAATAAGGATCATGTTGTGCATAGCATTAAGAGCCGATCTGTTCGAAATGTGCACACGAGACTCACATGCCTAGCATTGTAATATATTCACATTAGTAGCCCAAATTCAAAACCAACTAGTACGATTCCCATACATAAGATCAACATGTTAATGCATCTCAATGATTCACAGATCATATACAAATATGTAGCTCCAAAAGCAAAGATCTAGAATAAACATGTGTTCTTCCTACTAACATGGATGCTTCTCTTGGCCAACATTCTGTACAGACTGAAAGACAAATTTGTTTGTGAAGTCTACAATTCCTCCTGCAAACGTAAGTGGTTTCACCAATAGCTGGAACCATGAGAATGAACCACACATGATGGAGGAACATCCACTGCAATATGATTTGGTCTTCTCTCGATCACACGGCGAGACTATTTTCGGAATACAAACTTTAACTTAGGCAAAATGATGCCCATTGTATAATCACACCAAATCAATGAAGCACATAGTGTTGGCCAATAAATAGTACAGTACTAATTTTCTGCAGTCCATGAAGTGACTATCAAATATTTCTGTGTCTATTTTCAAATGGCACTGCATGCAGTGACTATACTATTCTCTTGTGCAGTTCAACCAAAATTACGGTCACTTTGTTTGTTTGCCAAATAGCAACGGGCAGACATCTCTGTCTGCACAAATATCAAGCAGCTAGTAAACATATACCCCACCTTGTATTTTCGGTTTAAACACATCTCTTCCGCTTAGCATCTGTCATGTTTTGCACTGGACAATTTGATACAGTCATGTTTTGCCCTGGACAATTTCATACTGAATTGATTTGCTAGTTCAGAGCAGAAATATAGCGCCTATTCTTCATCATACCAAGGATATCCATGTTCGCATTGATGGAAGAGGTGAAATCGATACAACTGAAATTGAGCATCCAATCATTGAATCCTGTCCTGCACCTCCAATGTAGGTCCACCCTGCCAATAAATTCACATGCAAACCACTAGTATTACTATCTAATGACAGTACAAAAAGAGTAGCAAGATAGTAGCAAACCATGTACCTTCGTAATGAACAGCTCATAGTGCCACCAATTGGATATAAAGGTTTGGAAGAAAACATGCTCCTAATGTTGAACCATTTGGACTTTTTGCGCAGTTCCACTAAAATTGAGCATCCCTGTTTGCATAGATATTGAAAGTGTGATTACTATAAAAGTGGCACTAGTTGAAGCATAGACTCACAAACATAAGCACTCCAATTTCTAAATGGGAAAAGGTAGCAAGACTGTTTCTAACCACCTGTTTGAAGGAATAAATAAGGCAACAACGGCTGATGTCAGGAAGGCATATATAGTTCTTTCTGAAAGAATGATCAATTCCTGACCTTTCCTCTTCTTTTAAGCATATTTTGTGCAGTTCAACTAAAATAAAATGTCATCACCGCCTTGACAATTCAGTGACACTGTACAAAAGGAAATGACTTAACATTACATCATGATGTCAGGTATGTAGTCGACAGGCATTAGAGACAAACATACAGACCTCCTCCGATAACATAATGAACATTAATTTGAACAAAGGTGTGACTAGCTTTACCGGGATAATTTGAGTGAACTCTACACCCTCTGTTCCTTAATATAAGACGTTTTCGCAGTTCAATTTAAAGTACCCAACGTCTAGTATTTAGAAAAACAGGTAGTAGTTTTCTTGAGCACATATCTGGGAAAGCTTGCCACACTTTATTTATGTCCATACGCTAATGCAACACCATTCGAATAGTACAAATATACACTAATCCAGTGGCTAGTGCAACAGTAGAGTAGTTATTTTATTACAGGGTACAGTACAATGGTTTTACTGAAGAGATTTCAATAAACTCTAGCACTGGAAGATTTCTATAAGAATTAACAATACAAAATGTAAAGGTAACAAGTTTCAGCATTGGTATACTAGCTGTGCATGAGCATTAAACCAAATACAAAAGTCTGAAGGTACCTAGCATTATTAACTAATGACAGTATAAAAAAATTGCAAACCATTTACCTTCAAGGTAAATATCATTTCGAACTCGAGGGCACCTAAAAATTGCTATCCCAATCTTGATAATCGGTCAAACATAAAAACTTGATCGAACGAATCAAGAGAACAGCCGGAGGAGGAGGTGCCCACTCTTGACCTTTCCTCTTGACACTGTACAAAAAAAATTGACTTATCACATGAAAGTGAGGTATGTAATCTATAAGCATTAACAGTGCAAAAATCTGAAGGTAGTAACAAGATTCATCGTTGGTATACTGGCTGTGCAACATCATTAGAATGCCTTAGATGAAAAATCTTTAATACATCCACAATCAACAGCTAACCCTGAAATAATCCAGTGACATTAAATGGCATTGCTTAAATTTATCGGTGGCATTAGACTGAGTGCGGCATTAGTTAAATGTGGCATCACTTTAGCAGTAGCATTGCTTGACTTGACTGCTGGCGTTATACTAACAACAAAAAAGTGGCAATAAGAGCATGGGAGGCCCATTCAGACAGTGGGCGCACCAGTACGATGTACCTCCACGGACGCATAGAGTGGTGAGGGAGGTATGGTTGCCCAAAGCAACAAATATCCAGGCAGCATATGTGGATTACGTCCCATTTTTGGTCTCTTTAGCCACCTTTTTCCTATGTGAGAACAACAAACCGATTGACCTGGTCATTCTCTATTGTGTTGTCATGCCTTTCTACCCTTCTTCAACCAAGAGACACGAGACTCGTTCCTTAGCTACTGATTTTCCCCTTTTCAACCTAGATGCGGGTTCGATGCCTACTCTCCTGGACAGTACAGTCTCCCTTCCTTTCCTTATTCAACCCAGACATGGATTAGTCTACATGAAGTAGGGTTTCCTTTAATAGTGCAAATTAAGGTTTCGTCTGCGTGACCAGCAGAGCAGAGGATAGCAAATTGGGAAGATGGTGGAGTGGAAAAAGATCCAAATGCAGCGACGTGGCAAATGGGGCAATAGAACAAGGGTATGGTTTGAAAAGAGGTAGCATACCCGAGGGTCGGCGGGAAGTGGCTTCGCTCGTGGTCGTCGTCCTCCGCACAACTACGACATCGAGCTTGGGGACGGAGGCCATACCGCGCGGGTGCTAGGTCTGAGAGGATGGCCTTGTCGTCAGTGCGTGACCTCGCTCGCCAACGAGGAGTGCGTCAACGCTGCACGTCCTTTTCTTCCCCGACAGATCTGTGACCGCCAGTGAGGAGGGAGAGAGAGGCCGTCTTTTTAGATCTGGAGAGAGGGTGATAGGGTGAGAAGTAAGTGGGCAGCCCTTAGCAAGAAAGCGCTGAAGCTCCAGCCTATATATCTTTTTATACTACTAGTACTAGAGGTGGAGTAGTGGTAGAGTAGTTTATATTTTCTCTGCATACAGTACCAGTTAGTCGTGATTCAAAACTGAATGACACGCCATTAGAAAAATAAAGTCGAGAAATAATGCGGCACTTCGGGCCAACGCGGCCAGATCGCATTTTGCACGAGAAATGACACACCATTTTCGGTGACATGTGGTCCCGTTCCAACATGTCAGTGAGACGACGGTGAGTCCTTTTGTACAATTTCTGAGCGGACGTCTATGTAGGCCGGGGCGCCTTTTCGTGTACCGTGGCAACCGTCCACCACCTCTTCGCCTTCCCCTCTCGATTTGGAACTGCTGTCGCACGCTCTTCCTCCCTCCTCCATTTTCCTTCACCCTTCCTTATGCCATCGTCTTGTCCATGGAGGGAACAAGCCAGAAACGACCCCGTTATTCTTGCCTCGATCTAAAAGATGACGTGGTGGAGGAACACATTGATCGGTGCGACGTCATCACCTCGGCTAGCATGGCAGGTTCGTTCAAGACCATTCTCGACTCAACTAATAACATCATTACAAGGAACCCAAGGGTCCAGGAGCGGTTTGATCTCCCTTATCTTCTTTGCTATAAGCATGTTCGCATGGGCGCGGACGACGGAGGCCTCGCCTTGTGCAAGTTGATGCCGCTTGATAATGATGCGTGTGATGTCAAGATGCCATCGCTTAAGGGTAAGGCCTGGGCTAGTGAAAATGGAGATTGGGTTGTTTATATTGGGTACAATTGCGAGTGGGAACTTGTGAATGTGTACACTCATCAGCGGATTCCACTTCCAAAAATCTCAGAGTGCCCTAAGGTTGAGCACACAGATGATCTACGTACGTTCAAATATGATCATGGTGGCTGTCATCTACGGAAGATAGCAATTTGTCGAGTTCCCAACCGCTCTTGGAATTACGAGAACTATGAAGTTGTTGCTATCTTCGACAAGCTTGTTGCCGTCGTTACTGATTCCACGATTCGTCCATGGATATTGCTCAAAAATCAGTTTTTGTACACGGATGAGTAATGTGATGCAATTGAATACGAGGATCTTGTGTTTGCTGCCACCACTCGTGGCACTGTTTTTGCATGGGATCCTCGTAGTTTCGGTACGTTTGTCTTCCACCGTAATTATAATTGTTTTGTCCACATGCATGCGGGTTAGCAAGTTTCCCTTTACTAATTAACCTTCTTGTGTTTCCAAGGTCCTGTGAACATTCCACCACCTATACTTGAAAACTTTTATAACCAAGGGGGAGATGATGATGGTGATGATCACGAGCATGAGGACGAGCAGAACTTATATACTCAGTGGCCCTGGCAACTAATTCCGATGGATCACCTCTTGTCTGTATACAGTGCACTGAGATTGTTACTACTGAGGGAGCACGTGTTGTCTCCCATGGTCGCCCTCTCCAGACCTATTCCAACACCCGTTGCAAGGTATTCGGGATGGATACTAGTGTACTAGCGCCAACACCTTCTCCCTGGTTCAGTATTGATAGTCTTGGAGAAAACTCACTCTTCCTTGGACCAAACTATCCAATGATGGTGAAAGGCGATCCAGTTGCTGTTGACACAACGTTACTACCATTTATGAGAAGCAACTGTATCTGTACCTCGGACATTGCGGTGGTTCCCTACCCTGGTCCTGATATATGCCGCTTCAGCCTGGATGATCAGTGCTGCATTGCTCTCGATATTGACAATAGCCGGCCCTTCCCAGAGCACCTATGGTTCAAAGCAAGCATTTCCAACACCGAGGATTGGTTGAGCTGAAGTTCATTTCCTTGCTTGTTATTTGTTGTGTGATGAAAACTTTAGTATTTACTAGAATGTTTTGTTGGAAATAATCTATAATCCAACATGTATCCTCGTTGTCGTTGTGTGTTGATGACTTGTTGTATGTAATGAATGGTACATTTGCAAATGCATGTCATAGACTCAATTTATGAATGGTTTTCGAGTCACTTCTTGGAGTGTGAGTACCGTAGTAGTATAGCCAGCATCCGGTTATTATATGAAGTTGCCACATCACATAGAGCCAACCTAATATTGGACTATGCTAGCCCTCCATCGGCGCACCGCTTCAAATGGCGGACGAAGTGAGAGGTCGCGTCACCTTGTGTCCAGATCTGAGTTGTCACGTGTATCGGATGAATGACTCCAAGTTGGACCACCGTGATGCTAGGTGCGAGCCGAGGAACACTATTGGAGAGACCCCCCTCATAATTTTCCTACATTGGTCGTTTGATTCATAGGATAGAATGCTATAGGACTTGTTTCCTATGTAATCATGTTTGAATTGGCAATCTAGCATCCACTCCAACTTTTTTTTCACTTCCTTTGTTCCTACGAAGAGAGTACTTGCTCTAAATGATGTGCCGCTGCAAGAGCCGCCTATATTAATTAACCATGCTCTAAAAAGGTGGACCAGCTTTGGCTATAGTAGTACTGTACTAGGTTAGTAGGTGACCTTGCGCTTGGCTCTTCTCCTCTTCCGAAAGTCGAAAAATAATGATGGTACTACAATAGTACTTCTGGCAATCTGACACCAAATGAACTGCTGCACGTCCACCGCTTGTAAGCAAAAGGTTCTCCTCGTGCTACGAGCCACCGTGCACGCGTTGGCGATGGAGAAGGTGTAGTAAGCAAGCTTCTCCTCGTTCTGCGAGTTGACGAGACACATCAAAGTTATGTATTTATTAGTACTCTCCTCAAAAAGGGCCGACCATGTCCATGGCTACCATCCCGTGCTCTGTCATTGAGTACGTGCACTATTCATGTGCCATCGAGGAGAAAAAATATTTCGTAGTACTAGGTGCCATCGAAGTGCACGACTCACTTACGCACTGCATATCTCCATTTTCTTGCATGACATGCCACCTTGATGCTAGATGTCCCGCGTGTCATGGAGGCATATAGTATGATTTTTAAAGGGACAATTGCATTTTTGCCCCTAGTTGGTTCCTACCCACGGGTTTTGCCTTTACTTTTCGAGCTTGCTCAGTTTTGCCCTTACTTTTTGAAGGAAATATGCCCTAGAGGCAATAATAAAGTATTATTTATTTCCTTATATCATGATAAATGTTTACTATTCATGCTAGAATTGTATTAACCGGAAACATAATACATGTGTGAATACATAGACAAACAGTGTGTCACTAGTATGCCTCTACTTGACTAGCTCGTTAATCACAGATGGTTATGTTTCCTAGCCATAGACATGAGTTGTCATTTGATTAACGGGATCACCTCATTGGGAGAATGACGTGATTGACTTGACCCATTCCGTTAGCTTAGCAATCGATCGTTTAGTATGTTGCTATTGCTTTCTTCATGACTTATACATGTTCCTATGACTATGAGATTATGCAACTCCCGTTTACCGGAGGAACACTTTGTGTGCTACCAAACGTCACAATGTAACTGGGTGATTATAAAGGTGCTCTACAGGTGTCTCCAAAGGTACTTGTTGGGTTGGCGTATTTTGAGATTAGGATTTGTCACTCCGATTGTCGGAGAGGTATCTCTGGGCCCACTCGGTAATGCACATCACTATAAGCCTTGCAAGCATTGTGACTAATGAGATAGTTGCGGGATGATGTATTACGGAACGAGTAAAGAGACTTGCCGGTAACGAGATTGAACTAGGTATCGAGATACCGACGATCGAATCTCGGGCAAGTAACATACCGATGACAAAGGGAACAACGTATGTTGTTATGCGGTCTGACCGATAAAGATCTTCGTAGAATATGTAGGAACCAATATGAGCATCCAGGTTCCGCTATTGGTTATTGACCGGACAGGTGTCTCGGTCATGTCTACATAGTTCTCGAACCCGTAGGGTCCGCACGCTTAACGTTACGATGACAGTTATATTATGAGTTTATATGTTTTGATGTACCGAAGGTTGTTCGGAGTCCCGGATGTGATCACGGACATGACGAGGAGTCTCGAAATGGTCGAGACATAAAGATTGATATATTGGACGACTATATTCGGACACCGGAAGTGTTCCGGAGAAGTTTCGGATAAAACCGGAGTGCCGGAGGGGTTACCGAAACCCCCCGGGGAAGTATTGGGCCTTAGTGGGCCTAAGGGGAGAGAGAGGGCAGCAGCCCAGGAGGTGGCGCGCCCCCTCCCATGAGGAGTCCGAATTGGACTAGGGGAGGGGGGCGCGACCCCTCTTTCCCTCTCCCTCTCTTTCCTTCCCCCTTCTCTCTTCCTAGTTGGACTAGGAAAGGGGAGTCCTACTCCTACTAGGAGGAGGACTCCCCCCTCCTTGGCGCGCCCTAAGGGCCGGCCGGCCTCCCCCTTGCTCCTTTATATACGGGGGCAGGGGGCACCTCTGGACACACAATTGATCTATGATCTTTTAGCCGTGTGCGGTGCCCCCCTCCACCATATTACACCTCGATAATATCGTTGCGGAGCTTAGGCGAAGCCCTGCGTCGGTAGAACATCATCATCGTCACCACGCCGTCGTGCTGACGAAACTCTCCCTCAACACTCGGCTGGATCGGAGTTCGAGGGACGTCATCGAGCTGAACGTGTGCTGAACTCGGAGGTGCCGTGCGTTCGGTACTTGATCGGTCGGATCGTGAAGACGTCCGACTACATCAACCGCGTTGTGATAACGCTTCCGCTTTCGGTCTACGAGGGTACGTAGACAACACTCTCCCCTCTCGTTGCTATGCATCACCATGATCTTGCGTGTGCGTAGGAATTTTTTTGAAATTACTACGTTCCCCAACAGTGGCATCCGAGCCTGGTTTTATGCGTTGATGCTATGCACGAGTAGGACACAAGTGAGTTGTGGGCGATATAAGTCATACTGCTTACCAGCATGTCATACTTTGGTTCAGTGGTATTGTGAGATGAAGCGGCCCGGACCGACATTACGCGTACGCTTACGCGAGACTGGTTTCACCGTTGCGAGCACTCGTTGCTTAAAGGTGACTGGCGGTGTCTGTCTCTCTCACTTTAGTTGAACCGAGTGTGGCTACGCCCGGTCCTTGCGAAGGTTAAAACAGCACCAACTTGACAAACTATCGTTGTGGTTTTGATGCGTAGGTAAGAACGGTTCTTGCTAAGCCCGTAGCAGCCACATAAAACTTGCAACAACAATGTAGAGGACGTCTAACTTGTTTTTGCAGGGCATGTTGTGATGTGATATGGTCAAGACATGATGCTATATTTTATTGTATGAGATGATCATGTTTTGTAACCGAGTTATCGGCAACTGGCAGGAGCCATATGGTTGTCGCTTTATTGTATGCAATGCAATCGCCATGTAATTGTTTTACTTTATCACTAAGCGGTAGCGATAGTCGTGAAAGCAATAAGTAGGCGAGACGACAACGATACTACGATGGAGATCAAGGTGTCGCGCCGGTGACTATGGTGATCATGACGGTGCTTCGGAGATGGAGATCACAAGCACAAGATGATGATGGCCATATCATATCACTTATATTGATTGCATGTGATATTAATCTTTTATGCATCTTATCTTGCTTTGATTGACGGTAGCATTATAAGATGATCTCTCACTAAAATTTCAAGATAAAAGTGTTCTCCCTGAGTATGCACCGTTGCGAAAGTTCTTCGTGCTGAGACACCACGTGATGATCGGGTGTGATAGGCTCTACGTTCAAATACAACGGGTGCAAAACAGTTGCACACGCGGAATACTCAGGTTAAACTTGACGAGCCTAGCATATGCAGATATGGCCTCGGAACACGGAGACCGAAAGGTCGAGCGTGAATCATATAGTAGATATGATCAACATAGTGATGTTCACCATTGAAACTACTCCATCTCATGTGATGATCGGACATGGTTTAGTTGATTTGGATTACGTAATCACTTAGATGATTAGAGGGATGTCTATCTAAGTGGGAATTCTTAAGTAATATGATTAATTGAACTTGAATTTACCATGAACTTAGTACCTGATAGTATCTTGCTTGTCTATGTTAATTGTAGATAAATGGCCCGTGCTGTTGTTCCGTTGAATTTTAATGCGTTCCTTGAGAAAGCAAAGTTGAAAGATGATGGTAGCAATTACACGGACTGGGTCCGTAACTTGAGGATTATCCCCATTGCTGCACAGAAGAATTACGTCCTGGAAGCACCGCTAGGTGCCAGGCCTCCTGCAAGAGCAACACCAGAAGTTATGAACGTCTGGCAGAGCAAAGCTGATGACTACTCGATAGTTCAGTGTGCCATGCTTTACGGCTTAGAACCGGGTCTTCAACGACGTTTTGAACGTCATGGAGCATATGAGATGTTCCAGGAGTTGAAGTTAATATTTCAAGCAAATGCCCGGATTGAGAGATATGAAGTCTCCAATAAGTTCTACAGGTGCAAGATGGAAGAGAATAGTTCTGTCAGTGAGCATATACTCAAAATGTCTGGGTATAATAATCACTTGATTCAACTGGGAGTTAATCTTCCGGATGATAACGTCATTGACAGAACTCTTCAATCACTGCCACCAAGCTACAAGAGCTTCATGATGAACTATAACATGCAAGGGATGGATAAGACGATTCCCGAGCTCTTCGCAATGCTAAAGGCAGCGGAGGTAGAAATCAAAAAGGAGTATCAAGTGTTGATGGTCAGTAAAACCACTAGTTTCAAGAAAAAGGGCAAAGTGAAGAAGAAGGGGAACTTCAAGAAGAACAACAAGCAAGTTGCTGTTCAGGAGAAGAAACCCAAGTCTGGACCTAAGCCTGAAACTGAGTGCTTCTACTGCAAGCAGACTGGTCACTGGAAGCGGAACTGCCTCAAGTATTTGGCGGATAAGAAGGATGGCAAGGTTAACAAAGGTATATGTGATATACATGTTATTGATGTGTACCTTACTAATGCTCGCAGTAGCACCTGGGTATTTGATACTGGTTCTGTTGCTAATATTTGCAACTCGAAACAGGGGCTACGGATTAAGCGAAGATTGGCTAAGGACGAGGTGACGATGCGCGTGGGAAATTGTTCCAAAGTCGATGTGATCGCCGTCGGCACGCTGCCTCTACATCTACCTTCGGGATTAGTATTAGACCTAAATAATTGTTATTTGGTGCCAACGTTGAGCATGAACATTATATCTGGATCTTGTTTGATGCGAGACGGTTATTCATTTAAATCAGAGAATAATGGTTGTTCTATTTTTATGAATAATATCTTTTATGGTCATGCACCCTTGAAGAGTGGTCTATTTTTAATGAATCTCGATAGTACTGACACACAGATTCATAATGTCGAAGCCAAAAGATGCAGAGTTGATAATGACAGTGCAACTTATTTGTGGCACTGCCGTTTATGTCATATCGGTGTAAAGCGCATGAAGAAACTCCATACTGATGGACTTTTGGAATCACTTGATTATGAATCACTTGGTACTTGCGAACCGTGCCTCATGGGCAAGATGACTAAAACACAGTTCTCCGGAACTATGGAGAGAGCAACAGATTTATTGGAAATCATACATACAGATGTATGTGGTCCGATGAATATTGAGGCTCGTGGCAGATATCGTTATTTTCTCACCTTCACAGATGATTTGAGAAGATATGGGTATATCTACTTAATGAAACATAAGTCTGAAACATTTGAAAAGTTCAAAGAATTTCAGAGTGAAGTTGAAAATCATCGTAACAAGAAAATAAAGTTTCTATGATCAGATCGTGGAGGAGAATATTTGAGTTACGAGTTTGGCCTACATTTGAAACAATGCGGAATAGTTTCGCAACTCACGCCACCCGGAACACCACAGCGTAATGGTGTGTCCGAACGTCGTAATCGTACTTTATTAGATATGGTGCGATCTATGATGTCTCTTACTGATTTACCGCTATCGTTTTGTGGTTATGCTTTAGAGACGGCTGCATTCACTCTAAATAGGACACCATCGAAATCCGTTGAGACGACGCCTTATGAACTATGGTTTGGCAAGAAACCAAAGTTGTCGTATCTTAAAGTTTGGGGTTGCGATGCTTATGTGAAGAAACTTCAACCTGATAAGCTCGAACCTAAATCGGAGAAATGTGTCTTCATAGGATACCCAAAGGAGACTGTTGGGTACACCTTCTATCACAGATCCGAAGGCAAGATATTCGTTGCTAAGAATGGATCCTTTCTAGAGAAGGAGTTTCTCTCGAAAGAAGTGAGTGGGAGGACAGTAGAACTTGATGAGGTAACTGTACCTGATCCCTTATTGGAAAGTAGATCATCACAGAAATCAGTTTCTGCGACACCTACACCAATTAGTGAGGAATTTAATGATAATGATCATGAAACTTCAGATCAAGTTATTACTGAACCTCGTAGGTCAACTAGATCAAGATCTGCACCAGAGTGGTACGGTAATCCTGTTCTGGACGTTATGTTACTAGACCATGACGAACCTATGAACTATGAAGAAGCGATGGTGAGCCCAGATTCCGCAAAATGGCTTGAAGCCATGAAATCCGAGATGGGATCCATGTATGAGAACAAAGTATGGACTTTGGTTGACTTGCCCGATGGTCGGCAAGCCATTGAAAATAAATGGATCTTCAACAAGAAGCTGACGCTGATGGTAATGTTACTGTCTATAAAGCTCGACTTGTTGCGAAAGGTTTTCGACAAGTTCAAGGGATTGACTACGATGAGACCTTCTCACCCGTAGCGATGCTTAAGTCTGTCCGAATCATGTTAGCAATTGCCGCATTTTATGATTATGAAATTTGGCAAATGGATGTCAAAACTGCATTCCTGAATGGATTTCTGGAAGAAGAGTTGTATATGATGCAACCGGAAGGTTTTGTCGATCCAAAGGGAGCTAACAAAGTGTGCAAGCTCCAGCAATCCATTTATGGACTGGTGCAAGCCTCTCGGAGTTGGAATAAACGCTTTGATAGTGTGATCAAAGCATTTGGTTTTATACAAACTTTTGGAGAAGCCTGTATTTACAAGAAAGTGAGCGGGAGCTCAGTAGCATTTTTGAGATTATGTGGATGACATATTGCTGATTGGAAATGATATAGAATTTCTGGATAGCATAAAGGGATACTTGAATAAGAGTTTTTCAATGAAAGACCTCGGTGAAGCTGCATATATATTAGGCATTAAGATCTATAGAGATAGATCAAGACGCTTAATTGGACTTTCACAAAGCACATACCTTGACAAAGTTTTGAAGAAGTTCAAAATGGATCAAGCAAAGAAAGGGTTCTTGCCTGTACTACAAGGTGTGAGATTGAGTAAGACTCAATGCCCGACCACTGCAGAAGATAGAGAGAAGATGAAAGATGTTCCCTATGCTTCAGCCATAGGCTCTATCATGTATGCAATGCTGTGTACCAGACCTGATGTGTGCCTTGCTATAAGTTTAGCAGGGAGGTACCAAAGTAATCCAGGAGTGGATCACTGGACAGTGGTCAAGAACATCCTGAAATACCTGAAAAGGACTAAGGATATGTTTCTCGTTTATGGAGGTGACAAAGAGCTCATCGTAAGTGGTTACGTTGATGCAAGCTTTGACACTGATCCGGACGATTCTAAATCGCAAACTGGATACGTATTTACATTGAACGGTGGAGCTGTCAGTTGGTGCAGTTCTAAGCAAAGTGTCGTGGCGGGATCTACGTGTGAAGCGGAGTACATAGCTGCTTCGGAAGCAGCAGATGAAGGAGTCTGGATGAAGGAGTTCATATCCGATCTAGGTGTCATACCTAGCGCATCGGGATCAATGGAAATCTTTTGTGACAATACTGGTGCTATTGCCTTAGCAAAGGAATCTAGATTTCACAAGAGAACCAAGCACATCAAAAGACGCTTCAATTCCATCCAGGATTTAGTCCAGGTGGGAGACATAGAAATTTGGAAGACACATACGGATCTGAATGTTGCAGACCTGTTGACTAAGCCTCTTCCACGAGCAAAACTTGGTCAGCACCAAGACTCCATGGGTGTAAGAATCATTACTGTGTAATCTAGATTATTGACTCTAGTGCAAGTGGGAGACTGAAGGAAATATGCCCTAGAGGCAATAATAAAGTATTATTTATTTCCTTATATCATGATAAATGTTTATTATTCATGCTAGAATTGTATTAACCGGATATACATGTGTGAATACATAGACAAACAGTGTGTCAATAGTATGCCTCTACTTGACTAGCTCGTTAATCAAAGATGGTTATGTTTCCTAGCCATAACATGAGTTGTCATTTGATTAACGGGATCACCTCATTGGGAGAATGACGTGATTGACTTGACCCATTCCGTTAGCTTAGCAATCGATCGTTTAGTATGTTGCTATTGCTTTCTTCATGACTTATACATGTTCCTATGACTATGAGATTATGCAACTCCCGTTTACCGGAGGAACACTTTGTGTGCTACCAAACATGACAACGTAACTGGGTGATTATAAAGGTGCTCTACAGGTGTCTCCAAAGGTACTTGTTGGGTTGGCGTATTTCGAGATTAGGATTTGTCACTCCGATTGTCGGAGAGGTATCTCTGGGCCCACTCAGTAATGCACATCACTATAAGCCTTGCAAGCATTGTGACTAATGAGATAGTTGCGGGATGATGTATTACGGAACGAGTAAAGGGACTTGCCGGTAACGAGATTGAACTAGGTATCGAGATACCGACGATCGAATCTCGGGCAAGTAACATACCGATGACAAAGGGAACAACGTATGTTGTTATGCGGTCTGACCGATAAAGATCTTCGTAGAATATGTAGGAACCAATATGAGCATCCAGGTTCTGCTATTGGTTATTGACCGGAGAGGTGTCTCGGTCATGTCTACATAGTTCTCGAACCCGTAGGGTCTGCATGCTTAACGTTACGATGACAGTTATATTATGAGTTTATATGTTTTGATGTACCGAAGGTTGTTCGGAGTCCCGGATGTGATCACGGACATAACGAGGAGTCTCGAAATGGTCGAGACATAAAGATTGATATATTGGACGACTATATTCGGACACCGGAAGTGTTCCGGAGAAGTTTCGGATAAAACCGGAGTGCCGGAGGGGTTACCGGAACCCCCCGGGGAAGTATTGGGCCTTAGTGGGCCTAAGGGGAGAGAGAGGGCAGCAGCCCAGGAGGTGGCGCGCCCCCTCCCATGAGGAGTCCGAATTGTACTAGGGGAGGGGGGCGCGGCCCCTCTTTCCCTCTCCCTCTCCCTCTCTTTCCTCCCCCCTTCTCTCTTGCTAGTTGGACTAGGAAAGGGGAGTCCTACTCCTACTAGGAGGAGGACTCCCCCCCTCCTTGGCGCGCCCCAAGGGCCGGACGGCCTCCCCCCTTGCTCCTTTATATACGGGGGCAGGGGGGCACCTCTGGACACACAATTGATCTATGATCTTTTAGCCGTGTGCGGTGCCCCCCTCCACCATATTACACCTCGATAATATCGTTGCGGAGCTTAGGCGAAGCCCTGCGTCGGTAGAACATCATCATCGTCACCACGCCGTCGTGTTGACGAAACTCTCCCTCAACACTCGGCTGGATCAGAGTTCGAGGGACGTCATCGAGCTGAACGTGTGCTGAACTCGGAGGTACCTTGCGTTCGGTACTTGATCGGTCGGATCATGAAGACGTACGACTACATCAACCGCGTTGTGATAACGCTTCCGCTTTCGGTCTACGAGGGTACGTAGACAACACTCTCCCCTCTCGTTGCTATGCATCACCATGATCTTGTGTGTGCGTAGGAATTTTTTTGAAATTACTACGTTCCCCAACACTTTTTCCATCAAGGTCCCTCGAATGCCCTTTGACCGTTTGACCAAAACTTTGAAAATTCATAACTAATTCATATGAACTCAGAAAAATGCAAATAAGATATCAAAATGTTCAGACAAACATTACCTTTATGTGCATATCATTTGCATTTAGGACAAAAGCACCCTTTAAACTACCTGAGGTAATTAATGTTATTAACATTATTAAAAATAAAAAGGTATAAACAATATTTTTTCATGAATAAAAATTACATGCAAATGTAGGTGATGTTTCCTGAACATCCTGATATCTTTTTTTCATTTTGCTGTGTTCGTATCCATTTTTTATGAAGTTTGCAAATAAGATCCAAGTCGTTAGAACATCCATAACAAGATGATACAAACTTAGAAAAATGATAACAAGATATCTGGATGTTCAGAAAACATCACCTACATTTGCATGTAATTTTTATTCATGAAAAAAATTATTGTTTATACCTTTTTATTTTTAATAGTGTTAATACCATTAATTACCTCAGGTCGTTTAAAGGGTGCTTTTGTCCTGAATGCAAATGATATGCACATAAAGGTAATGTTTATCTGAACATTTCCATATCTTATTTGCATTTTTCTGAGTTCATATGAATTAGTTTTAAATTTTCAAAGTATTGGTCAAACGGTCAAAGGGCATTCGAGGGACCACGACGGAAAAAGTAAGGGCAAAACTGAGCAAGCTCGAAAAGTAAGGGCAAAACCCGTGGGTAGGAACCAACTAGGGGTAAAAATGCAATTGTCCCATTTTTAAAATGGAGGCATATAGATGTCCCGCGTGTTGGCAAAAGGATGAACAGAGCTCATGTCTTAAATGAAAGAGTGGAAGAACATAGATTCCCGATGACCGAGAAGGAGCAACAAACCTCGCGGTGGAGCGTCTACACTCATAATATTTTATATTATTCAGGGATATAAATCAACCAAATCTCTCCACGTTCCTATACCATTCTATAGTATAAGAATAACTTTGAATGTAAGCCATTGATTCACTCTATACAATGGTCATAGTTGGAAAATCCAAACAAAACCAATCATTGATCAACTCTTTTACCACTTAGATTGTTGCCGCCTGCCCACCTAGCCCACCTATGTATCCCCTCACGTGTGATGACCACAGGAGCTATCCACTCAAAATGTATGATACAAAAATAAAGGTCGATAACTAATGCGGCACCTCGGGCCAACGCGACCAGATCACATTTTGCACGAGAAATTACACACCATGTTTCGTTGACATGTGGTCCCGTTCAAACATGGCAGTGAGACGATGACGAGTCCTTTTGTACAATTTCCGAATGGACGTGTAGGCCAGGGCCCTCTTCGTGTACGTGGCAAACTGGCAACCATCCACCGACTCTTCGCCTTTCCCTCTCGATTTGGAACTGCTGTCGCACGCTCTTCCTCCCTCCTCCATTTGCCTTCACCCTTCCTTCTGCCATTGTTCGATCATCTTCTCCATGGAGGGAACAGGCCGGAAACGACCATGTTATTCTTGCCCCGATCTGAAAGATGACGTGGTGGAGGAACTCATTGATCGGTGCGACATCATCACCTCGGCTAGCATGGCAGGTTCGTTCAAGACCATTCTCGACTCAACTAATAACATCATTACAAGGAACCCAAGGGTCCAGGAGTGGTTTGATCTCCCCTATCTTCTTCGCCGTGACCCTGTTGACTGGCGCGGGGACGAGGGAAGCCTCGCCTTGTGCAAGTTGATGCCGCTTGATAATGATATGTAGGATGTTAAGATGCCATCACTTGAAGGCAAGGCTTGGGCAGGCGCACATGGAGATTGGGTTGCTTATATTGGGTACAACTGCGAGTGGGAACTTGTGAATGTGTACACTCGTCATCGGGTTCCACTTCCAAAAATCTCAGACTGCCTAGAGGTTGAGCACACCGGTATTCTACGCACGTTAAAATACGATCATGGTGACTGTCTTCTACGGAAGATAGCAATTTGTCGAGTTCCCAACCGCTCTTGGCATTACAGGAACTATGGAGTTGTTGCTATCTTCGACAAGCTTGTTGCCGTCCTTCGTGGTTCGACTAGATGGATATTGCTCAAAAGTCCGTTTCTATACACGGATGTGTATTGTGATGCAATTCAATACGAGGGTCTTGTGTTTGCTGCCACCACTTGTGGCACTATTTTTGCATCGGATCCTCGTAGTTTCGGTACGTTTGTCTTCCACCGTAATTATAATTGTTTCATCCACATGCATGCGAGTTAGCAAGTTTCCCTGTACTAATTAACCTTCTTCTTGTGTTTCCAAGGTCCTGTGAACATTCCACCACCTATACTTAAAAAAATTATAACCAAGGGGGAAATGACGATGGTGATGATCACGAGCATGAGGATGAGGAGGGCCCATATACTCAGTGGCGCCTGGCAACTTATTCTGATGGATCACCCCTTCTTGTCTGTATACAGCCCACTGCTAATGTTACTACTAAGGAAGCAGGTGTTGTCTCCCATGGTCGCACTCTCCGGACCTATTCCAACACCCGTTGCATGGTATTCGGGATGGATACTAGTGTGCTAGCACCAACACCTTCTCCCTGGTACAATATTGACAGTCTTGGAGAAAACTCGCTCTTCCTTGGACAAAACTATCCAATGATGGTGAAAGGCGATCCAACTGCTGTTGACACAACGTTACTACCATTCATGAGAAGCAACTATATCTATACCTCAGACATTGCGGTGGTTCCCTACCCTGGTCGTGATATAGTAGGCCGCTTCAGCCTGGATGATCAGTCCTGCGTTGGTCTCTAGATTAACAGTAGCTGGCCCTTCCCAGAGAATCACTTGTGGTTCAAAGCAAGCGTTTCCAACGCCGAGGATTGGTTGAGTTGAAGTTCATTTCATTGCTTGTTATTTGTTGTGTGATAAAAACTTTAGTATTTATAATGTATCCTCGTTGTCGTTGTGGGTTGATGACCTGTTGTATGCCATAAAATGATATGCCTATGATAAACTTACTAAATTTATGAATGGCTTTCGAGTCGCTTCTCTGAGTGGGTGTTGCGACGAGGCAAAAAAATATTTTCCGAATACATAATTGTACGTGCATTGCAACAGGTTATCGGATGAGGCCAATCAACAATAGTACACTATTTGTACTAGCTTCACATGCTGCACTATCTCTACGTCTACGTACGTAATACAACAAGTTTTAAACTTGAGACCAGCCACCCACCCTCACAAAGAACTCTTTTTAACCTAGCACAGACTCCAGGAAATTTGGCCACAGTGTGAGGTGGGCCATATGTTAATGTGTTAGCTGTACGTAACCAGCACCTCAAATCCTTGAGACTACTACTATTATATACTACTACTACTTGGAGTACTAGTAGGGTGGCATGGGCCAGAACAAGCATTCACGTCCAGGAGTACGGCACACGCCACCAGCACGACTTCCATCTGACACCATATTTCTTGGAGTCCGTGCTACATCTATCTCTTCGGCCTCGTCGTTTCTCTAACTCAGCCATCGCGCAGCGGGCGAGGTGGGGGTTTGCCGATAGTCGGTTTCCTCAACTGTGGTCTCACTTGTAAGGCCAACTCCAACGCCCGACCCCAAACGGGCCTTCGTTTTGCCCGGATTATGTCCGTTTGGGTAGGGCAATGGGGTCGTGTCCGGGCCATTTCTCGGATGCGGTGGCCGTGCGCCCAACGTGTGGACGCATCCCGGCCGCGAACATTTTTCTTTGCAAACACATATCTTTTTTTCATCATTGATTTTTGCTACATGGTAATACATCACCAAAATTTGACTAGAAAAGCAAGACCAAAGAAAACAAGAACCACAAGAATACATTTTAGAAGATATCCAACTTCCATAACTGCTCCTGTAAGTTGGATTAGTGCCTTCTCGATGCATTCATTGTTGATCTGCGGAGGCTCGGTCTTGCGTGCTTCTTTCTTCTTCGAGTGTAAAGAAGTAGACGTTGCTTCCTCGCATCTAGTCTCATGTCTAGCCTCTATTCTCTCAACAAGTGCACTAGTCTCATCTCTAGCCTCTATGCTAGCTAAAAGTGCTACAACATCTACTAAATTGCACTCTATCAATATATCGATGTACTCTTCTTCCCAATACCAAAACTTGCATCCATTCTACACAATAAAATTTTAAGTTAGCACAACAAGTCTAATCCGAGAGCACAACCGAAGCTAAAGTAGCACATACCCCACCGGTTGAGCACTTGATGAACACCCATCCGGGATGTTCCGACGTTGTAGACACGCGGCACAAGACCTTATTTGGGCAGTCGTCGCACGTAATGAGTGGCAACGGTGCGCCGACGAGCTTTTGGGCCAGCACCGAGCCTGGCCGACCGCCATTCATGTATCTGCTGGCGGACCGCCGACGGTGTAGATCCGAGCGGCTAGAGGAGGAGTCAGTACCTGCATGTGGCCTTGCGGCCTTGACGGGGCCTTCGGGCCCGGTGCCCGGCTAGTCCATGGCGCGGCGCGACCTCCCACAACCGGGCGAGCTCAAGCTCGACCGAATCCGCTCAAAATCCAGCCGCCGTGTCGGTGGAAACGACACCTATCGAATCACTGGGATCCCTTCTATGGTTGGCAGGCGCGGGGTTGTGCAAAGAGCGGGTCTGGTAGTCAGCACAAGATCGTTTACCCAGGTTCGGGCCGCGAAGATGCGTAATACCCTAGTCCTGCTTTGATGTATATTTGAGTGTTCTTGAGCTCTCGAACTAGCTACGGTGCGTGCGTAGTCCAAAAGATCCGAATCCTTCTCCAGTACGCCTCGGGCCTCCTTTTATAGACAAAAGGGGTTGCCACAACGGCACACAGGAGGTGGAAAGGTATATAGTGTGCAAGCCTATCGCCTGTCATTATGGGACAAGGCGCATTCAATGCGCTCCTTAGGTGTCCCGTTGCTTTATTGGGGACGGCAACGAGGCCCGTCCCGTCCGTCGCCGCTCCGCCTCGCTCCGACACGCGTCCAGGCCAACGAGGCATGCAGCGCTACGTAGGCTGGCTGGCTGCTGAGATGGTGTGGTGGTAGGGTCTTCACGAAGATCTGCATGCCACCACGCAGGTGCTTGCTGAGTTGGCCTGGAGGCCACACGTTGCCACGCAGGTGCCTGCCCAACTGGTTGGGCTGGCAGCTGTATGGGAACGACGGTGGAGTCTTGGCAGACGTGGGTCTGGCTGTGGCCCCGCAGGTGTCATCGGCAAGGATCTTGCCGTGGCATCGCGGTCGTCCCCAGCAAGGATCTTGCCAGGGGAATCGTGGATTCCCTCGGCAAGGATCTTTCCGAGGATCATCGTCTTCATCTTTTCTCGTGTGCTTATGATCTTCACAAAGATCTGCATGCCACCACGGAGGTGCCTCCCTAGCCTTGGTTCCAATGTGGTTGATGGTGTTGGAACTCTTGGGCTCAAGGGTGGCGCACTCTGCTGGCGTTGGGCAAGTTGCCCCGGCAAGGCTCTTGCCGGGGCTGCGGAGGCCGCCCCGGCAAGGGTCTTGCCGGGGGAGTCCACCTTGCCCTCTCGCTCTTTGTGTATCTGGTCTTGGCGTTGCTCTGCCCATCTTGTGCTTTTGCTTCCTTCCATTGCCCTGCTTAAGTGTGGCCGCAGGTGCGGCTCTGACTGCCCGTGCACAAGTAGAGGGGTAAAAAGGAGAGCCCCTACTTTTGTACCCTGACAGGAGCCCCCGGGCCTAGGCCACACATAAGCGCAACGCGTTGTTGGGCCGGGTCCAGAACGGTGCGCGGGCACGCGAGGCGGAGTTTTACCGCAGTAATTCCCTCGCCCGTCGCGCTTCCCCACGACCCGCGTTAAATGCGCGACGTGGAGGGTCGTGCGTGATGTGGGGGTCATGCGTGGGGCGGTTCCTGCCCTCATGCGTCACATCGTGGTAAAGAGGCGGCTCGCGCCTTCCCCATAAAAAAGGAAAACGTAGGGGCGCGGCTCATTTACTGAGTGGACTCGAGTCGTGGCCTTCAAGGCGCCTATACCCTACGATCACGGGGTGGAAAATGGTCGCCACGTGTCCCCCATGCCTCGAAGATGGTAGGCGGCGGATGCGGGGGGGGGGGCATGGGCCTTAAGTGACGAGGCGGGAAACCGGGCCACCGCTGATTGGAGCAGCGGGTCGGTCTCGATTCCCTGCGCCCCTGATGGCCGGATTGGTTGAGTGGGGCGGCCGAGCCCTGACCCTGCCCCTTTTTTAGAAGGGGAGGGGGTGGCACCCCCTAATCCCTCATCATCTATCTTCTTCCACCTTGGCTCCTTTCTTTCTTCTGCTATGGCGAGAGGGCGCGCCGGCACTTTGACGGTGGCGACGAGGGTCTCTGCTCGACAGCGAGCCCCTCCTTCCCAAGAGCTCGTGGCGGCAGAGTCGGCCACGAGAGGAAGGGGGAGGGGGCGAGGCCGAGGTTGCCGTGGCGCTCGGGGAAGAGGAGGACGGGGCGATGCACCGGCCTCGCCTCCGCCAGCGGTCCCTCCCCCAATGGAGGGCCACGTCGGGGACCAGCCCCACGAGTTCTTCATCAGGCTGCGCCGGCCAGTGCATCGTCGTCTTCGTCTCCCTGCTCCATTCGCTCGGAAGATGGAGCTCGATACACCATAGACCCTGAGGTTGCATATGAGGGGCTGCGGGAATGGCAGCACGCGGGTTGATGTCGACTTTCCCGCCCCTCACGTCATGTATCTTCATCGCGGATGGAAGATCTTTGCTCATGTCCACATCCTGACGGAGGGGCTCGTTCTCTACTTCAAATTAATGGAGAATGGCCTGCTCTCCGTCAAGGTATTTGGGGACTTTGGGACTCACCTAAGGTGTTGCGTGGAGAGCTCCTCCGATGACGAAGACTCCTCCTCAAGCGGAAGTGACAAGGAGGACAGCGACAACGACGATGAAGGTGCCGAGCGGGGGGACGCCGGCTCCGACTCCGACTGACCGTGCCGCCCCTCCCTCGGCCACGTGCCCTGCCGAGGGCCTTCCTCGTCAAGCTCTCCATCGGCGTGTTCCCCATTGCCCTCTTTTTGCCTTCACCTGCCGCACCTGGGAGGAAAGGGGCAAGAACAGGGATCACAGGGCACTTATCTTTTTCTTTAGTTTGTAAGCCTACGGGCCTCGGTAGAATTTAGACCTTGTAATCCCCTCACTCGTGCATACATTCCGTATGAATTGTACTTGTTAACAACGTATGAATGAAAAGAAGGGTGTTTGCCGGGTTTCTTTTGTGTGCGGGCGGGGGGCACACCAAGGAACGAGTCCTCGTTATCTTAGGATAAACATTGTAACCCGGCAACAGTCCTTGCCGTCCTCCTGCTCTGAAGCTCGATTACACTCACGCCCATGGCGGAGGTAGGGGCAAAGCAGGATTGGGCCCTTCGTCTGTTCCCTTCCCACCGCGCTACGACCAAGTCCCGGCCCAAAGTAAGGTTTTTTGGACACAGGAAAAAGGGAGCATGATGGTATAAGAGTGAGCGAATTCTTATACGTCCAAGTTTCATATGAAAGCGAGGAGTGGGGAATGAAAAACTTATCCGGTGTTACAGCCCCCGGCAGTCTTGGCCTGCCGCAGTCGGATCTTTGGATCCGCAGCCCCTGGCAACTTTGGCTTGCTAGGGTCGGGGCGCCGGCCTATTCTCTTTCCTCCAAACAGCTCAGCAGAAATTTCCATGCACCCTGCAAACCTGAAAAGGATGGGAAGGAACAGAGAGATGCACACCCGACCTCTATGCTAGGGGTTAGTCGCTGCTAAGCACTATCAACCCTAACCGAGGAAGAGACTCAACCTAGCATCCATGCTAAAACTTAGGGCGCCAGCGCTTCATTTATTTATGCTCAGGGTCTGCGCCTGGCTTTGTACCAAGGGTTACATGCCTCGCCGGCAAGGCTTGTACAAAAGGTGGTCTGCCGGGGGGCCCGACAACCGCGCCTTATGGGTAAAACTTGCGAAGATGTTCGATGTTCCAGGAGTTGCTTACTGGAATAACATCTTCGGTCTCCAGGCGGACTGCGCCAGGCCTGGTGACTCGTATTACCCGATAAGGGCCTTCCCACTTTGTCGGCGTTCTGGGAACGGGGGTCCCCAGACTTGCCTGCCTGCGGCCCACGGTGTGGCTGTGCTAGCGGGCCTGTACGACCCATCTTCATCAACAAGGCATCCAAGACCCTCGCGAGGGGCCAAGCCTCATGAGGCAGACGACGCAAGACCTCCTCAGGAGTAGCCTCACCAGGCTGCCTCGCGAGGAGCGGAGATATCAAGGCAGGGCAAACCTTGCGAGGCTCTCGTGACGTGAGCCATGACGATCAAGATCAGGCGGGCGCCAGCGCGCGCAGTGTCCTTTTTTCCTCTTTGGTGCTAAGGAGGCCAGCACAGGCGCGGAGTACCGAGGCATCAGGCAAAGGTTTCCATATCAGTGCAACGAGACCGAGACCAGCCGGACGACAGGACGGAGGTCACCAGGGAGCCCAAGACGGCGTCACCACCAGAGCCTTTTGCAGGCGAATACCACTTTTGTCAGGATAAGCTGTACTAGCTGTCCCCTTTCAAATTGGCCGTTGTTGGCTCCCTTCCCGCTCAATATTTGGGGAGAGGACCAGGGCCTATATAAGTAGAACCAGCCACCACAGTAGGGCAAATCATCTTGGACTGGATCCACTCCATCCTTGCACCCACTAGTTGGTAGAGCACAAGAACACCTCAACCTCAAGAGGCTGTTCTTTCCCTTGTACTGTTCATCATCAGCCCAAGAGGGAATCCACCACCACCACACTGGAGGAGGGTATTACACCACAATGGTGGCCTGAACCAGTATAAATCTTGTGTCTTTGTGTTGTGAGTTCGTCGTGTTCGTCCGCGAGATCTTAGCGAGCTAGGGCGTAGATCGGTAGGGAGGAAATCTCCGCGCGCACCCCAGTGTTCGAACCTTGAGGGTTTTGCCGGAACCCGTGATCCGACATTTGGCGCGCCAGGTAGGGGTGCGCCAGAACTTCCCTTCCGTCGTCCGCATCCAGTCACTCCGTCGTCTCCATGGCGGACGCTCGCCGTTCTCGTGCTGAGCGACGGGATGCCCTGGCCACCCGCGTCGCCCGGACGGCTCCCGTCGGTGGGCCACCTCGTCGTTCTCCGTCTCCCGCCGCTAACGCCGCCACTGGCCTGGCGGGGAAGGGCAACAAGCGTCCTCGCTGCACCCCTCGGTGCGGCAGGACGGTCGCATCGCCACTCCATCGCTGACCCCGACCGGTTCCTCATCCCACGCTCATCGCGCCCCCATGGACGCACGGGCCGCGCTCCTCATGGCGCATGAACTCCTGCGCTACCGCCTGGTCGACGACCTCTATGAGGACTGGCTCGACTGCATCGCCGAGCTTGTCCGCGCCACAGGGGGCTCCCCCGTGCCGTCCCTCTCTCCGCCAGGCCCTTCGCCAGCTGCAGGCGACGCAGCTCACAGAGTGCCTCCACCTCCTCTGCCCCAAGATGGCGCCTTGGCGCCAAGGCGCGCAGCTCCGCGACGCGATCCGCCGCGTCCGGCGCCCGCGCATGAAGAAGGGAGCCGCCAAGAAGTTCCTCGGTCGCAAGAGAACGCTCCGCCACTCCTCTCCCCGCGGCGCCAAGATCGTCTGCCGCGGCAGGCCCCCGCGCCACTTGTCGTGGCGGCATGTGGGTGTCAAGATCAAGATCCACCTCCAAGACGGGCCCCGGCGACCACGGCCGGCTGCCGCGCCTTCACCCCTGAGCTGAGTAGCGTCGCCTGGCCGGGCAAGTTCAAGCCAGATCTGCCTCCTCGCTACGACGGCACCCTCGACGCCGCGGAGTTCTTGCAGCTCTACGAGCTGAGCATCAAGGCGGCCAACAGCGACGAGAAAGTCATGGCGAACTGGTTCCCCATGGCACTCAAAGACGGTGCCCGTTCGTGGCTCCTGAACCTGCCTCGGGGCTCGATCTCCTCCTGGGACGAGATGCGCGTTCGCTTCGTCGCCAACTTCCAGGGCACTCGCGACCGCCCGCCGGCCGCGGGTGACCTGCGCCGCATCAAGCAACAACCAGGAGAGACCCTCCAGAAGTACATCCAGCGCTTCAACAACACTCGCCTCAAGATCCCCAAGGTCACGGAGGAGGCCATCATCTGTGCGTTCTCTGACGGCGTCCGTGACATCAATATGAAGGAGGAGCTCGCTATCCACGAGGAGCTGTGCACCTCTCAGAAGCTGTTCAACCTGGCGACCAAGTGCGCAAGAGCTGAGGAGGGGTGCCTCTCCCTCCTCGAGCTGCCGGCTGCGGGCCCGGAGGAGAATAAAGCCAAGGCCAAGGACGTGAAGCGCAAGGAGGCAACCGTGCTCGCAGCGGAGCCAGACACCAAGCGAGGCAGAGATCAACCCGAGTCATCCAAGAGCAGCCGACCGTTCTGTGCCTTCCACAACCTGAACACCCGCAACACCAGCGACTGTCAAGAGCTCAGAGCCATTCATGAGGGACGCTTCGGTCGACGCCCCGAGCGCAGCGACCAGGGCTACGGCCGAGGGGGAGGACGAGGTGGCGGATGCTGGGACGACCGTGGCCCGCGCCAGGAGTGGCATGATAGGCCTCGCGAGGACCGCTGGCAGGATCATCCTCGCGAGGGCGCCTGGAGGGACCAGCCTCGTGAGGATCGTCCTCAGGGCAACGCCTCTCTTCCCCAGCTGCCACCACCGCCAAGAAGGAATGACGACCACCATCAGGATGAGGGGGCTAGGGGCTTCCAGGTGCCGCGCGCTATCGCCTGCATCTTGGGCGGAGCCCAGGCCCCAGCCTCGCAGCATATCTTCAAACAGTTTGCTCGTGAAGTGAATGCAGTCCTCCCCAAGCTTGAGGCCACACGCCCGCTCAGGTGGTCCCAGTGTGCCATCACCTTCAACTCGGCAGATCAGCTCAAGTGCGCAGCCACCGCTGGCGCTCTCCCAATGCTTTGTTCACCAGTCATCAACAACGTGCAAGTTACCAAGACCCTCATCGACGGCGGCGCAGGGCTCAAGGTCCTGTCCGTCGACACGTTCGACAACCTCCAAGTACCATATGACCAGCTTCAGCCTACCAAGCCCTTCTCAGGAGTGACCGAGGACTCTACCACACCGATAGGGCAGGTCCGCCTCCCTATCACCTTTGGAGAACGCAAGAACTACCGCACCGAGCTCATCGAATTCGACGTCGCGCACATCCGTCTGCCATACAACGCCATCCTTGGGTATCCAGCCCTGGCCAAGTTCATGGCAATAACCCATCACGGCTACAACGTCCTCAAGATGCCAGGAAGCGGCGGGATCATCACAGTCCCATGCGAAGAAAGAGACGCGGTGTGCTCCCTTGAGCGCGCCTTTCAAGCTGCAGCGATCGACGACCCCGACATCCAGGGCGATGGCCCTCCGGAGGCCATCCCCAAGAAGAAGAAGCAGCTGCGCCATACCGGGCCTCAGGAGGGTGGCAACACAGCTGGAGCCTCCTCAGGATCAGCGCCCGCTCCAGGGGCGCCTCCCTCCATTGCATAGGAAGGTGCGCCCGGTGCCCTCCTCGGGCAGGGCTCGGGGGCTCTCTCCTTGAGGGCCTCAGACCTTGCACACGACGCGAGGGAGGCGCTCGGGCACCACTTGGAGGCGTGCTTCAAGGCACGTTTCCCTCAGGAGAACACAGGGCAAGGAGCGCCCACCGCTCATGAGTTCATCACCAAGACCACTCAGGAACTACAAGACGCATGGGCCATGCGCGACGACCGCCGCTCGCGAGGCGCAGCTTCCCATCCAGGCGAGGATGTCGGGCTGCGCGTCTGCATCGACGTCCCAGGGCTCAATAGGGCTGCCTCTCGGGAGCTCTTCTGGCCTTCTCGCGTGGGCCAATGCGAGGGTCCGCCGCACAGCTACGTTCGCATGCCATTTGGCTTGCCGAGCGTGTCGTTCATCTACCAGCGCAACCTGCAGCCTGTCCTGGTAGCTCAGGAAGCCAGGCACCACGCCGTCTTGGCGGAGATGGAGACGGTCCTCAGGGAACCGCCTGGCCCCCCAGAGTCTCCCGAGGCTCAGGGCCCTGGTGGCTCGTGAGGAGCCGCCTCTTCGCCGCGTGCCTTCAGCTGCTCCGACATCTCTTCATCAGTATAACCAGGTGACATTTTCCAAGTTCATTCAGCTGGGAGCGCCCCTCGGGCTACATCATGACCAGGTCGCATGGGTCCGTCTGTGTGGCATGTATCCCTTTGCTTATGTCTTTAGCTTACCTTGCTGGGGGCGCCCCACGGGCTGCATCATCCCCAAGCCGGTTGGGCCTGACCCAGTGGCATGTATCTTTCTGCATTTACCCAAGCTGATTTGCTTTCCATGCCTAATCTGCCTGTGATTATCACCTGCTCGATTGCCACCCGCCACGGGTCCACCCCTCCATCATGCAGTCCGCTTGTGCGTTAAAAGGGGGGCTCCTGAGCATCGCGACTCTGGAGCTCTTACTGGCTCTCCAGCCCTCACCCCCTGGCCTTGACCACGGCATCACGACCTGGCATACTAGCGGCAACTGAGCTCGCTTGAGGGCCGGGACCTGAGGATGTAGAGCGCTTGCACCTAACCGCCTCGCAGGAACATACAGCTATCAAGACCCAAGACCAGGCGCAACTCGCCTTGAGGTAGGGCCTCGTGAGTCCCGCGCTGGCTCACGAGTGCCCACATACACCTCGCAGCCCTGCCGTGCAAGCCACGTGTCAGGGCGGGGCTGTGCACGCCCCGGGGGCTCCTCCCGTAGGGGGCCCCCCTCCCACACACAAGTGAAAGCACCATGCTCCACGCCGGCCATCGACAATGCCGAGGAGCGGCTATGCCTGTGCACAAGCGGAAGCACTATGCTCCGCGCTGGTGATAAACAACTGAGGGCGGCTTCGTGGTCGTACCAACCTCAGGGAGCCCCAGAGCTCAGCGTCCAGCCTCACCGCAACGCCTCCCCTCGGGAGAGCCGTGCGAGGGGGCTAGGCACGGGGGCTGCGCTCGGGTCACGCCCAAGCGTACGCCACCCAAGCAGGTCTCCCGGACCTGGGGGCTACGCTCGGGTCACGCCCAAGCGCACGCCACCCAACCAGGTCTCCCGGACCTGGTCGTCGCACGCCCCTCCCGAGGCCTCGGCGAGGGCAGGTATGGAGATTGTTTGCACGTCAAGGGGGACTCCTGAGCATCGCGACTCAGGAGCCTAACTGGTCACGTAGCCCCTCACTCCTTGGTCCGTCCTGGTCTCCGGTCGGCCCAATGGCGGTTGAGGTATGCGCGGGGCCGGGCTCTGCCGACGTAGAACATTAATCTATCCTCGCGTACTCTCCCTATAAGCTGTTTGTGCGTCAAGGGGGACTCCTGAGCATCGCGGCTCAGGAGCCTAACTGGTCACGTAGCCCCTCACTCCTTGGTCCGTCCGGGTCTCCGGCCGGCCCAATGGCGGTTGAGGTATGCGCGGGGCCGGGCTCTGCCGACGCAGAACACAAAGCGGATGGGAAGAAAATCGCAAAATCTCGAAGCAAACATTACAAAACATATTGTCCTCACAATATCAAATGAAAAGTTTAACGCCTCCACGAGGCCTGATGCATATTACAGGGACGAAACAGGAGAGCAGCCGCAGGTCACCCCTGGACACCGCCATCACCTGCAGAAGGTGCTCCTCCCCGGGTAACGTCGCCTTCACCTGCACCACCAACCACAGGATCGGCGGCATCGCCGGACAAGGGTGCGGAGGCAAAGCCGCGGAACTTCTTCAGCAGGGCCTCCACCTGACCTTGCACAGCTGCGGTGGCGGCTGCGCAGTGATCATTAGCCACAGGCTCTAGCAGCTCGTCAAGACAAACGTTGGGATCGCGGAGGTGCAGATGGCTGAAGACGCGAGTCAATGCAGCTAAAGACAGGACGTGAGCTTCTGCCTCCGCCATGGGACCGATACCATCCGCGACTTCCTCCAGCGCCTTCACCAAGAGGGGAAGCAGCAGGGCGGGGCCCTCTTCATCGGTGGTCAGCGGCCTCTCCAAGCCGTGCTCGTAGAGCGTCTTAAGTGCCACGCGAGACCTCTCCTCAAGATCGGCAAAGGCCACGCGGTCTTTGGCCAGGACCCGCGCCTTGGCATCAAGATCGGCCTCCCTCGCCTTCACCTTCCGCTCCAGCTCTTCCAGTCGGCTGCGCTCGGCGGCTTGCGTCTTCCCCAACTCCCCCAGCTCAGCGTCACGGTTCTTGACGGTGTCCTCCCGGGCCTTCATCTCCTCCTCCTTCACCTGGCGGCCGCGTGCTTCTTCGGCGTGCTTGTCACGCATGCTCTTCAGCTCGTCCTCCAGCTCTTGGCAGCGGCCGCGGGCGGCCTTGGCGTCTTTCAGTGCCGCCTCACAATCGGCTGCGGCATTGGCGGGGCTCTGCTTCTCCTTCTCGGAAGACGCCGTGGCCTGGCTCAGCGTCGCGCGAACAGCCGAGTCGGAGTGAAGCCAGCCATAGGCCAGCTCCAGGCGCCCGGCCACCAGGCGTGGGTCCGCGCTCAGGAGATCTGCCTGCAACTGGGTCATCTCCAAAAGAGCACGCTCCAGGACAGCAGCAGAGGCAGAAGAACCTAGGAGTGGAGGTGCAGTAGTGGGAGGAGACGACGCCGTCACCAGGGCCAGGGAGACTGCGGGTGAGGGAGTCCTGGATTAGGGGGTCCTCGGATAGCCGGACTATATACCTTGGCCGGACTGTTGGACTATGAAGATACAAGATTGAAGACTTCGTCCCGTGTCCGGGTGGGACTCTCCTTTGTGTGGAAAGCAAGCTTGGCAATTCGGATATGTAGATCTCCTCCCTTGTAACTGACTCTGTGTAACCCTAGCCCCCTCCGGTGTCTATATAAACCGGAGGGTTTAGTCCGTAGGACAAGAACAATCATAATCATAGGCTAGCTTCTAGGGTTTAGCCTCTACGATCTCGTGGTAGATCAACTCTTGTAATACTCATATCATCAAAATCAATCAAGCAGGAAGTAGGGTATTACCTCCATTGAGAGGGCCCGAACCTGGGTAAACATTGTGTCCCCCGCCTCCTGTTACCATCCGCCTTAGACGCACAGTTCGGGACCCCCTACCCGAGATCCGCCGGTTTTGACACCGACATTGGTGCTTTCATTGAGAGCTCCACTGTGCCGTCACGATAAAGGCTTGATGGCTCCTTCGATCATCGGCAACGATGCGATCCAGGGTGAGGTTTTTCTCCCCGGACAGATCTTCGTATTCGGCGGCTTCGTACTGCAGGCCAACTCACTTGGCCATCTGGAGCAGATCGAGAGCTACGCCCCTGGCCGTCAGGTCAGGTTTGGAAGCTTAAACTATACTACCGACATCCGCGGAGACTTGATCTTCGACGGATTCGAGCCCATGTCAGGTGCGCCGCACAGTCACGACGAGCATGACTTAGCTCTGCCGTCGGACGGTGTTCGGGAGATCACACCTGTGGCTACTCCGGCCCTATATCCGGAGGAGATCGCGCCGTCCGAGGACGGGCGGATGGACCCCGCCACGGAGGCCGCACACTCAGCGGCGATAGAGCCGAATACTGACTTCACCTCCTATGAGACCTGTGTTGCCGGACCCTTGGATTCGTCCCCGGCCACGGGCTCCGAACAGCCTGCGTCCGTGCCTATCGAATCTGATTGGGCACCGATCATGGAGTTTACCTCCGCGGATATCTTTCAGCACTCGCCCCTGGGCGACGTGCTAAATTCATTAAGGTCTCTCTCCTTGTCAGGAGGCCCTTGGCCGAACTATGTCTGGCTTGAGTGGGAAGCGGACGACGAAGAAATTCGTTCCCCATCCACCACCCACTTAATAGCCACTGTCGATGACTTAACCGACATGCTTGATTTCGGCTCCGAAGACATCGACGGTATGGACGACGATGCAGGAGAAGAACAGGAACCACCGTCCACAGGGCGCTGGACTGCCACCTCATCATATGATATATACATGGTGGACACCCCCAAAGAAAGCGATGGTAATAAGGCAACGGAGGATAATCCCCTCGAGAAGCAATCTAAGCACTGGCGTCATCGGCGCCGCTCTAAGCCCCGCCATAGCAAAAGCAGCGATACCGGCACAAGAGACAATAAAGCTGCGGATAGTGCCGAAGACGAAGACAATCCCCTCCAGCCAAGCTTCGAGTGGGAGGATGGGCAAGCTAGCCCTAAGGAACAGGCAGCAGACGGAGAATCAGAGGATCACAATTACATGCCCCTCTCCGAAGATGAGGTGAGCCTCGGCGACGAAGAATTTATCGTGCCTGAGGATCCCGTCGAGCAGGAGCACTTCAAGCGCCGACTTATAGCCACAACAAAAAGCGTGAAGAAAAAGCAACAACAGCTTCAAGCTGACCAAGATCTGCTAGCGGATAGATGGACTGAGGTCCTGGCGGCCGAGGAATACGAACTCGAGCGCCCAACCAAAAGTTACCCAAAGCGCAGGTTGCTAGCCCAACTCGAGGAGGAAGCATTAAAGCCTACACTACCAGCGTATGATGTGGCTGACCAGCCACCTCATGGCCGAGACAAAGCGGCATATCAGCCCGAAGTCCAGCCCGCACCCCATCGCCAGTCAAACAAAAACACCAAGGCCCGGGGCAACAAGCAGGACCTGCAAGACGTATTGGAAAACAAAGCAGGACATACAAGATCGATCTACGGATCACGGGGGCGCGCCCCAACGCGTGACGACGACCGTCACGCCGGATATACTAAAAGCAAATCCGGCCGGGCCGAATACAGCAGACAAGACTCGTATGAACTGCGTCGTGACATAGCCCGGCACAGAGGCGCCGCACACCCCGTATGCTTCACCGGCGAAGTAATGGATCACGAATTCCCAGAAGGATTTAAACCCGTGAACATTGAATCATATGATGGTACAACAGACCCCGCGGTATGGATTGAAGATTTCCTCCTCCACATCCACAAGGCCCGCGGTGACGATCTACATGCCATCAAGTACCTCCCACTAAAACTCAAAGGGCCGGCTCGGCATTGGATGAACAGCCTGCCGACAAACTCCATTGGCAGTTGGGAGAATTTGGAAGACGCATTCCTTGACAACTTCCAGGGCACTTATGTGCGACCACCCGATGCTAATGACTTGAGTCACATAACCCAACAGCCAGGGGAATCAGCCAGGAAATTCTGGACTCGGTTCCTAACTAAAAAGAACCAAATTGTCAACTGTCCGGATGCCGAGGCCTTAGCGGCATTTAAGCATAACATCCGCGACGAGTGGCTTGCCCGACACCTCGGCCAAGAGAAGCCGAAGTCCATGGCAGCCCTCACGACACTCATGACCCGCTTTTGTGCGGGCGAGGACAGCTGGCTCGCAACAACAACACATCAAGAAATCCTGGGAATTCAGATGCCAAAGATAGCAACGGCAGGCCACGTCGCAACAGACACAAGCGCCGCAAAAACGGCGACAACGCCGAAGACACGGCAGTCAATGCCGGATTCAGTGGCTCTAAATCCGGTCAGCGGAAAAAGCCATTCAAAAGAAGCAATCCGGGCCCATCCATTTGGACCGCATACTTGATCGCTCGTGTCAAATTCACGGCACCCCCGATAAACCAGCCAACCACACCAACAGAGAATGCTGGGTGTTCAAATAGGCCGGCAAGTTGAATGCCAAAAACAAGGAAAAGGGGCTGCATAGCGACGACGAGGAGGAGCCCCGGCCGCCGAACACAGGAGGACAGAAGAAATTTCCTCCCCAAGTGAAAACGGTGAACATGATATACGCAACCCATATTCCCAAGCGGGAATGGAAGCATGCAGTAAGAGACGTCTATGCGATGGAGCCAGTCGCCCCAAAGTTCAACCCATGGTCTTCTTGTCCGATCACTTTCAATCGCAGGGACCACCCCACCAGTATCCGTCATGGCGGTTCTGCCGCATTGGTCCTTGACCCCATCATTAACGGATTTCACCTCACTCGAGTCCTTATGGACGGTGGCAGCAGCCTGAACCTGCTCTATCAGGATACAGTGTGCAAAATGGGTATAGACCCCTCGAGGATCAAACCCACAAAAACCACCTTTAAAGGTGTCATACCAGGTGTAGAGGCCTGTTGCACGGGCTCAATCACACTGGAAGTGGTCTTCGGATCTCCGGACAACTTCCGAAGTGAGGAGTTAATCTTCGATATCGTCCCCTTCCGCAGTGGCTATCACGCACTGCTCGGACGAACCGCATTCACCAGATTCAATGTGGTACCGCATTATGCATACCTCAAGCTCAAAATGCCAGGACCTCGCGGGGTTATAATAGTTAATGGAAACACAGAACGTTCGCTCTGTACGGAGGAGCACACTGCGGCCCTCGCAGCAGAAGTGCAAAGCAGCCTTCTGAGACAAACCGCCAATTCGGCGAAAAAGCCCCCGGACACCTTCAAGCAAGTCTAGAGTACCCTGCAATAGGATCGCCCGACACATTCAGAGCTCGCCTAGCAATTCGGCCTCCGTCCTAGTCCCAGTCAAGCGGCAAAATTTGCGCCGCGCGTACATAATTACTCACTCAAGATACCATGGGCATAGGCGGAGGCACGGCTATGGCACGGCCCACAATGCAGCTCAACCGCCTCAGGACCCGTATATCTTTAACATTTTCTTCCTTTTAGGCCCCTATTCTCTGAAGGCCCTCTCCGATCGCCTGATTATCGGACCCGTCACGGGAAGGAAACACCAAGGAAGCAAGAAGCTTTGACGTACAAGGGAATCCCCAGGTGGTCTCTGATAACGATCGCTATACCTGTTTTACATACCCGCACGCAGCTTGCCCTTGGATGGGACATGTCAAATAATCCTATTTTTACTTATTGCACTACTTGTATACATACGCTTTGACGTATCATTTAAATAACAATGTACAGCATTAGCTCATTATTGCATTCCTTCATCTTTTTTCCCTGTCTGCTTATTTACGACAAATTGCACCCGTACATTCTGATACATCCAGTGCGCCAGGGGCTTCAGTGTACCCCATAACATGGCAAGAAAAGTCCGAACACTTTTGACAGTGCGGCACCCCGAACTTATAGCATTATAAGCATCAGCTCCGAATCATGTCTTGGGTCAATAATTGGGTTTGCCCGGCTCCCATGTTTTGGTACCTTACGTTCCGCTATATCGGCTAAGGTAGCACTGGGAGAACTACTGCAATTGTGTCCCAGTTCTTCCGGACGAGCACCTCAGTAGAGAAAGCCGAAAACTGACTGTCATGATGCGGCGAGAGCTGGTCACTGTTCGAGTGGTCTCAAATCCTTAAAGATTTTTTCCGCTTCGGGCGAGGAGTCGGCCTTGTCCGATTTAGGCGTACTAGTGCCCCAAGTTCGGCCTTCCGAATACTAGGGGCTTCGCCAAAATTTAAAATTGTAGACTTCTATGGCTAAGTGAGAGTGATAAAGCTGTATAGTCCGATTGCCTTGTTCACTGCACTAAACACCTCCTTAAAGGACCAATTTTTTTGGATAAAGAGTGTTTAAGATCTATCCCGAACACCTCAGTACTAGCTACATGGGGGCAGAAGCCGACGACTAGCCAACTCTCAGATTTTATGAATGGGCGCACAGAAGGTAATATTTTAAATCAGCAAGTGTTATATAGCGCACATGAACTCGTTTTCATATTACAGGATCACATGAGTACATTCATTCAAATATTACATCCTTAGCACATTCCTCCGCCACAAGGCGAGCACCCTTCAGGACACTGTCATAATACTTCTCGGGGTGGCGATGTTCCTTGCCCTCCGGCGGCCCCTCCTTCTCCAGCTTTTCGGCGTCCATCTTTGCCGAGTGCACTTTCGCACGGGCAAAGGCCCTGCACACACCTTCAATGTAGACGGACCGCTTTATGACTTCAAACCATGGGCAGGCATTCACAAGCCGCTTTACCAGGCCGAAGTAGCTGCCAGGCAGGGGCTCGCCAGGCCACATCCGGACTATGAGACCCTTCATGGCCAATTCGGCCGCCTTGTGAAGCTCGGCCAGTTGCTTCAACTAGCCGCTCAAGGGCATCGGATGTTCGGCCCCAGTATACTGAGACCAGAACAACTTCTCCGTCGAGCTCCCTTCCTCGGCCCGGTAGAACTCCGCGGCATCCGATACGCTGCTGGGTAGATCTGTGAACGCTCCTGGAGAGCTCCGAATTCGGGTAAGTAAAAGGAAAGTTTCCTTCACATGCTTGCTTTGCATAATGAATGCCTTACCCGCCGCTATCTTCTTGACCGCCTAAATCTCCTAGAGGGCCTTTTGGGCTTCGGCCTTGGCATTTTGTGCGTTCTCGAGGGCCTTCGCAAGCTCGGACCCCAGCGTCTTAGAGTCACGCTCCAAGGACTCGTATTTCTTGACAAAATCCTGGAGCTCTTGCTGAACCTCGCCGACTCGGGCCTCTTGCTTCTCGCGCTCAGTGCGCTCCTTGGCCGCTTTGTCTTCGGCCTCGAACAGCACCTTCTTCAGGGCCGCCACTTCGGTCGTGGCCCCTAGCAAAATTCATGACGATCCTATGATCTAACAACCACCTTCTTTTTTCTTTATCAATATACAGACGGGGTATCACTTACCTTTGTTCTCTTCGAGCTGCCTCTTGGTAAGGCCGAGCTCTTCCTCGGACCGCTCAAGGTCCCTCTTCAGTCCGGAGACCTCCGCACTACGAGTGGCAGTGGCCAGCAGTGAAGCCTACTTATTCACATAGACATATTCTGATTAGACTCCTGTGATTATTATTTGATCCTCTGTTCGGCCTTTCTTTGCGAACACCAAACAGAGCATCAGGGGCTACTGTCTATGCTGTAGCATTTTCTCATAATTTGATTACTTACCTCAAAGCCTGTTAGGAGGCTGGAACAGGCTTCAGTCAGTCCGCTTTTGGTGGACTGAACCTTCTCGACCACCGCACACATGATAGTTGTGCTCTTCATCAATGGAAGCGCCGTGAAGCGCTTCCAGCAAGTTGTCCGATGCCTCTGGATGGACAAAGGCCATCGGCACAGACGGCTCGCCCCCCTTAGCGAGGGGTCGCGTGACAGAATCCGGAACCACTGGAGGTTCCGGCGTAGTATCTGGCTGGGGGCCAAACTTGCTGCCCCCGTCATTAGAGCCCACGGGAGTCTTGCTCCCCATGCACCCAGCGTCTGGGATGTCGCCTTGGGGCACCTCCAGAACTATCTCCCCTTGGTTCAGTGCCCTTTGAGACTACACCTCGATGTCGTCCGTAGGGCGGGGGGAGGTGGCGGTCGGGAGTGAATCGTTGTTCATCGCCGACTGGCCCAAAGACTCATCCGAAGAGGATACGTCGATATGGGCTTTGGATGGACTGCATGATCATGTTTGGCATGATAAGAAGCAATAAAACAAAACATACCAGAACTATTATGGTATCCGGATACTTACGACTTCGCCAGGGGCTTGTCCCTGGGCAACCACTCCTCGTCGCTGTAAGAGACTGTTGTGGAGTAGTCCGGAAGGAGGGTCCTTCCCTTCTTGGACCCTTCGGCCTCCCCAGATGGGGCGGCCTTCCTTTTCTTGTCTCCCCCGGCTGGGGGGGAGAACTTTCCTCTTCCTCCTCCTCGTTTTCGTGGGAGGAGGGCGCCTCGGTGTTATCGGACGATGAGTCCGATACAACCTTGCGCCGGAGACCTTTCCTGGTCCCCGCGGCCTTCTTCTTGGCCTTCTTCTCTGGCGCCTCATAGGGCGCCGGAACCAGCATCTCCGTTAAGAGAGCCCCTGCTGGATCTTCGGGCAGTGGGGCCGGACAATCAATCTGCTCCGCTGTCGCTACCCGGTCCTGTTAAAATGGCGTGGAGGCTCAGATCCCTCACATGATTATACTAGGGAAAGGAACATCTTATGAGATATAAAGAGCTTAACGGATTGGCAGGGCGCTTTGCGCTGAGTCCGCGATCCTCGGTAAGGGGAGGAGGTACCTCGGCGGCCTTGAACAACAACTTCCAGACGTCTTGGTGCGTCGTGTCGAAAAGCTCTCGCAGCGTGTGGTGCTTGGCCAGGTCGAACTCCCACATATTGAATGCCCGTCTTTGACACGGAAGGATCCGGCGGAAGAGCATGACCTGGACGACGTTGACAAGCTTGATTTTCTTGCTTATCATGTTTTTAACACAGTTCTGGAGTCCGGTCAGCTCCACCGATGAACCCCAGGATAGGCCCTTCTCTTTCCAGGAGGTGAGCCGCATGGGGATGCCGGATCGAAATTCGGGGGCCGCCACCCAGTTGGTGTCACGCGACTCGGTGATGTAGAACCACCCTGATCGCCACCCCTTCACGGTCTCCACATAGGAGCCTTCGAGCCAGGTGACGTTGGGCATTTTGCCCACCATGGCGCCTCCGCACTCCGCTTGCTGGCCGACCACCACTTTCGGTTTCACGTTGAAGGTCTTCAACCACAGGCCGAAGTGGGGCTTGATGCGGAGGAAGGCCTCGCACACGACGATAAACGCCGAGATGTTGAGGATGAAATTGGGGGCCAGATCATGGAAGTCCAGCCCGTAGTAGAACATGAGCCCGCGGACAAATGGGTGGAGGGGAAATCCCAGCCAGCGGACGAAGTGGGTAAGGAATACAACCCTCTCATGGGGTTCTGGAGTAGGGACGATCTGCCCTGTGTCTGGGAGCCGGTGCACGATGTCTGCGGCCAGGTATCCGGCTTCCCGGAGCTTCGTAATGTTCTCCTCCGTAACGGAGGAGACCATCCACTTGCCTCCCGCTCCGGGCATGTTTGGAATGGCTTTGCAGAGAAAATGAGAACTTGGGCGCTGGAGCTCGAGTGCGCGAGAATGGATGGGCAGGGAAGAAGAAGGCGCGGGTGAAAAAGAGGCGTCCTTGTCCCTTTATAAAGGCAGTAGAAACTGTGCGCCTCCCTACTTGCCCCATAAAATCGCTTATTCCCCAAGCGCCACGATTGATGGAGCGGTTTGGTTGCCCATATCCGTATTGATGAGGATCCCATGATAAGGGGAACACGATCTCTGCTTCAACAAGACGTGCCAATAAAACCGCCTCGCAATACGTGCAGTGGCAGGCAGGGAAAAACAGTTCGTAATGACCGGGCCACGGTAGGACGTCACATTATGAAAAGTTGTCAGCAGATTAGATTAGTGGAATAATATACTCTCTGCGGTGGTGTGTGGAATTTGTTTTGCAGAGCCGGACACGATCCTTGTGTTCAAAATCTTCTATGGAGTATTCGGAGGAAGAACCCGCCTTGCAATGCCGAAGACAATCTGCGCGCCGGACTCATCGTCATTGAAGCCTGGTTCAGGGGCTACTGAGGGAGTCCTGGATTAGGGGGTCCTCGGACAGCCAGACTATATACCTTGGCCGGACTGTTGGACTATGAAGACACAAGATTGAAGACTTCGTCCCGTGTCCGGGTGGGACTCTCCTTTGCGTGGAAGGCAAGCTTGGCAATTCGGATATGTAGATCTCCTCCCTTGTAACCGACTCTGTGTAACCCTAGCCCCCTCCGGTGTCTATATAAAATGGAGGGTTTAGTCCGTAGGACAAGAACAATCATAATCATAGGCTAGCTTCTAGGGTTTAGCCTCTACGATCTCGTGGTAGATCAACTCTTGTAATACTCATATCATCAAGATCAATCAAGCAGGAAGTAGGGTATTACCTCCATCGAGAGGGCCCGAACCTGGGTAAACATTGTGTCCCCCGCCTCCTGTTACCATCCGCCTTAGACGCACAGTTCGGGACCCCCTACCCGAGATCCGCCGGTTTTGACACCGATAGCGCGCTCCAGAGCGGTCGGGTCCTCTTCAGCCGAGCCAGACGCCGGCACCTCCGGGGCCAGTGGGGCCATGGGGGCTGACTCCTCCCGGCGACGCTCTTCTTGGCCTCGCAAAGACGACCGGGCTGGGGAGGTGCGATCGCTGACGTCTCCTTTCTCAGCAGAAGGGGGCACAGCCGCCGTACCATCCTTCCTCCTCTTCGCCGCGGACGACGGCCTGCTCAATCGAGGATGAATGTCAGGAAGCGGCGACATGAGCAAAAACAAGACGAAAATCGAGCACTTACTGATCCACCGTGGTGTATTACACCCTCCGCTTAAGAAGCTTGAAGCCTGAAAGCGCCGGGGCCTGAGAAGTGGGCGCGCAGGCTCCGGCGGCAGAAGGTGGCGCAACAGAAGAGCCGGAGCTGGCCCCAGGAGGCGTCAAGACGGAGGCGGCATCTCGAGGAACCAAGGACGACCTACCCCTTGTCGGGATGAGGGGCTGCTCCCTCTCCTCCTGTCGAGCGTCGGTCTCGGCATCGTCTGGCAGGGCGTGGAGGATCTTGGCCTTGCTCAGAGGAGGAGTCTCCCCCACCTCTTAAGGAGTCTTCTCCGAGTCCACCTCCTCTTCCTCCTCCCCACGGGACTCGTCAGAAGATAGCTACACTGGCTTCGGCGCCGCCGGGGCTCCGGAGAGCGCAGGCGGCACCTGCCCGCGCGCGTCGAAGGTCGGCCTCGAAGCCACGAGTGGCTCCCAGTCCTTGCGGAGGAACAAAGGAGTGAAGGCGCTCGGCGGGTACTCCTGGTTATCCCCAACTAGGAGGCGCAGGACAGCAGCCAGTTCGTCGTCAGGCAGGGCCCCCGGCCTCAGGCGGGTCTTGTCTTCTTCATCTCCGAGCTTCCACAAGGGGCGCGCACGCGCCTGGAGCGGGGCAACGCGCAACATCAGGAATTCTCTCAGGAGCATGGCCCCTGTGACCTTCGCCGCCTTCGCGTTGCCCGACTTCAGGCTGGTCTGCATCTGCGCCAACACTGACGATGCCCGCTCGTCAGCAAGCTTTGCGCGAGGCCACCCCTTGTTAAACTGGGGTGCCTCCGTCGGCAATGCCAAGCGCGGGTGGACGCGCTTGGCACCCATCATGACCCATTTGGCCGTCGGCTCTCTTCCTGGTGTTCGAGATCGAGTTGGCCTTGCCAGATGTGACGAAATTGGCGCACCCAGAGATGTGACCATCGCTGATGCGAAGGAAGAAGAAGTGGTGCAGGAGAACCACGGACGGCATCACGCCCAGATACACCTCGCAGTAGTAGGCAAAGATGGACAAGAGGAGGACAGAGTTGGGATGAAGATGCAGCGCCTGCAGCCCGGAGTGGTCGAGGACCTCGAAAAAGAAATCGGAGAAGGGAGGAACCAACCCGGCGGAGATGCTGCTCGAAAAGAAGGGGAAGAAGGTGCTTCCCTCAGGCTCCGGCGCGTCGGAGGCAAGCCGGAGCTCCGTCTTCCCCCATTCATTGCTATCCCCCGCCGTCAGCAAGCGCGTGGAGATGAGGCTCTTCTCCGTAACGTTGGGCGCTTCAAGAGAAGGCTCGTACCAAGTCGGCACCGAGGAGGGCTTGACCTTGTGCGGCGCCATCAGTCGCGGGTGCGGAGCGAAATTGGAGCAGATCTAGAGGTATCGGTAGCAAGGAGCGAGAAAGGGGATCTGAGGCTAGGCGAAGGGGAACAGTGAAGGCAAGCGCTGCCTGCGCCAGCCTTTTGTCAAGTCGAGCAGTTGCCGAGGCAGCGTGGGGAAGTGGAGACGCCCACGCCCAATCAACCGCCACGCGTCGACCAAGGCCGCAGGCTTTTGGGGCCCGCGGCGCTCCGCGCTTGACCTTTGGCTTCGCCACGAAGCTAAGCCCGAGCGGACCTTGGGCCCGGGGGCTACTGTCGGCGTTCTGGGAACGGGGGTCCCCAGACTTGCCTGCCGCCCACGGCATGGCTGTGCTAGCGGGCCTGTACGGCCCATCTTCATCAACAAGGCATCCAAGACCCTCGCGAGGGGCCAAGCCTCGCAAGGAGGACGACGCAAGACCTCCTCAGGAGCGGCCTCACCAGGCTGCCTCGCGAGGAGCGGAGATATCAAGGCAGGGCAAACCTCGCGAGGCTCCCGTGACGTGAGCCATGACGATCAAGATCAGGTGGGCGCCAGGCGGGCGCCAGCGCGCGCAGCGTCCTTGTTTCCTCTTTGGTGCTAAGGAGGCCAGCGCAGGCGCGGAGTACAGAGGCATCAGGCAAAGGTTTCCATATCAGTGCAACGCGACCGAGACCAGCCGGACGACAGGACGGAGGTCGCCATGGAGCCCAAGACGGCGTCACCAGCAGAGCCTTTTGCACGCGAAGACCGCTTTTGTCAGGATAAGCTGTACTAGCTGTCCCCTTTCAAATTGGCCGTTGTTGGCTCCCTTCCCGCTCAATATTTGGGGAGAGGACCAGGGCCTATATAAGTAGAACCAGCCACCATAGTAGGGTAGATCATCTTGGACTGGATCCACTCCATCCTTGCACCCACTAGTTGGTAGAGCACAAGAAGACCTCAACCTCAGGAGGCTATTCTTTCCCTTGTACTGTTCATCATCAGCCCAAGAGGCAATCCACCACCACCACACTGGAGTAGGGTATTACACCACAACGGTGGCCCGAACCAGTATAAATCTTGTGTCTTTGTGTTGTGAGTTTGTCGAGTTCGTCCGCGAGATCTTAGCGAGCTAGGGCGTAGATCGGTAGGGAGGAAATCTCCGCGCGCACCCCAGTGTTCGAACCTTGAGGGTTTTGCCGGAACCCGTGATCCGACACACTTCGGTGTCAACTTGTTGGAATTCTTGGCCGATTGAACGCGCTGAAGAACAAGGTCGCCTTCCTCAAAGCTTCGGTCATGAACCTTGCGGCTATGGTAGCGGCGCAAGGCTTGCTGGTAGCGCGCTGCTCTCACAGCCGCCCGAAGACGATCTTCCTCGAGGAGCGTTGTGTCATCTTGCCACAATTGCTCTTGCTTAAACAAATCATAAGCGAGCACTCGGGGTGACCCATACGTGAGTTCCGTGGGGAGAACTGCTTCTGCCCCGTAAACAAGGGAGAAAGGTGTCTGGCTGGTGGCTCGATTTGGTGTCATTCTGATTGACCAAAGAACCGCCGGCAATTCATCAATCCAGCGCCGTCCGCACTTGTGTAGCCTGTCAAAATTTCTTGTCCGGAGGCCTCGCAATACTTCAGCATTCGCCCTCTCAGCCTGGCCTTTGCTTCGTGGGTGTGCAACAGAAGCAAAACAGACCTTGCCCCCGAGGTTCTGGATGTACTGCATGAAGATGCGGCTCGTGAACTGCGTGCCGTTGTCGGTGATGACTCTATTTGGCACACCAAAACGGCAGACTAGCCCCTTGAAGAATTTGACGGCTGACTATGCCGTCACCTTTCTCACTGCCTCCACCTCCGGCCACTTTGTGAACTTGTCGATTGCAACGTACAAGTACTCAAAGCCCCCGACAGCACGGGGAAAGGGGCCCAGTATGTCGAGCCCCCAGACCGAGAATGGCCAGGAAAGAGGGATTGTTTGGAGAGCTTGAGCTGGTTGATGAAGCTTCTTTGAATGGAACTGGCATGTTTCACACTTGGTTACTAGTGCCGTTGCATCCTGGAGGGTTGTGGGCCAGAAGAAACCTTGCCGGAATGCTTTACCGGCAAGGGCCCTCGACCCTATGTGGGAGCCACATATGCCTCCGTGTATCTCTGCCAACAGCTCCAGTCCTTCCTCCCGGGGAATGCACTTCAATTTCACACTGTTTGGTCTTTTTCTATACAGAACGTCGTCGATGAACTGATACATGGCAGACTGACGGGCTACTTTCTCCGCTTCTTCCTCCTCCTCAGGGAGTTCCCCTGTTTGAAGGAACCGGACGGTATCCTGTGCCCATGCCGGAGCCTGGGGCTCGACGGCAAGGACCAAAGGCATTTCCTCTGCCATGGGAGCGGCTGTCTCTACGGCCAGGGCTTGACGCCCTGCCGGACTCTGTCGCCCCATGGCAGGCTCAGTGTCCACGGCAACATCCTTGCCGGTGGCTCCTGGGAGCTCGGCGGGAAAGTACTTGCTGGGGCCTGATTTCCTCCGCTTGTTTTTCTCTATTGATGGTTCAATGGATGGTTGAGTTAACCAAAGCACAAAAGTACCTGGTTCCACAGGCAATTTGAAGGCAGCGCGTTTCGACAAGTAGTCGGCGATGCCGTTCTCCACTCGGGGAACATGCTCCGCTTGTATACCATCAAAACGCTCTTCCATCTTCCTCACTTCATCTACGTAGGCCTACATCAATGGGCTTTGATAATCTTTGTTAACTTGCTTGACAACAAGCTGTGAATCACCCTTAACGATGAGCTTCTTGATTCCGAGGTCTGCCGCGATCCTGAGACCGGCAAGCAACCCCTTGTATTCAGCAATGTTGTTCCTCGACATCTCCCAGGGAAAGTGCATCTGGACTACATACTTGAGGTGCTCTCCGTGGGTGCAACGAGCAGCACACAAGCACCGGTGCCTTGCAGCGAGAAAGCCCCATCAAAGTACATAATCCAGTTGCGACTTGTTTCCTTGCCGGGAAGAGTGGTCTCCTGGATCTCCTCGTCTGGTGTTGAGGTCCATTCTGCAATGAACTCTGCCAAGACTCTACTCTGGATTGTCGAAGTACTTTCAAACTTCAAACCAAAGCTTGATAGTTCCAAGGCCCATTCCACGATCCTCCCGGTTGCGTCTGGGTTATGCAATATCCGTTGCAACGGGAGGAGGGTGACGACGGTGATTTCGTGTGCTTGGAAGTAAAGACGCAGTTTCGTCGAGGCCATAAGGAGGCTGAAGAGCAATTTCTGCACACCGGAGTACCTTGACCTAGCCCTCTGCAAGAGGGAGTTGACAAAGTAAACCGGGTGCTACATCATCTTCTTCTTCTGCACTATTTCATTTGGTTGCGTCGCTTCTGCTTCGCCAGCGCCAGACTCCGCCGGGGGCCTTGCCTTACCAGCACCAGGCCCTGCCGGGGGGAGCCCTGGTTTGCCATCCGCCAGCCCTGCCGTTGCCATTGCCTCTTCATCGACCTCCCTCTGCGGCACTAGCGCGGCGCTGACCACCTGGTTCGTTGCTGCTAGATATAACAGCAACGGTTCTTGTGGTTTAGGCACAACCAGTATTGGCGTAGAGGAGAGGCACTTCTTCAAATCCTGCAGGGCTGCCTCGGCCTCTGGGGTCCATTCCATTGGGCCCGCCTTATTCAAGATTTTGAAAAAGGGAAGGGCACGCTCGACAGACTTGGAGATGAACCTGCTCATGGCGGCAACACAACCAGTGAGCCGACGCACATCCTTGATCCGCTTAGGCGCCTCAATTTGCTCAATGGCCTTGATCTTATCTGGATTCGCCTCGATCCCACGCTGTGACACAAAGAACCCGAGAAGTTTGCTGGACGGAACACCGAACACACACTTCTCAGGGTTCAGCTTGAGGTTGATCTTGTGCAAATTTGCAAACGTCTCTTCTAAATCTTGTACGAGTGTTGCCATGTCCTTGATTTTGACCACTATGTCATCCATATAAGCTTCCATATTTATATGCTGCTGAGGCTCAAAACCAATTTGGACTGCTCTTGCAAACGTTGAGCCAGCACTCTTCAACCCGAAAGGCATTCGTAAAAAACAATACGTACCACATGGGGTGATGAATGCTGTCTTCTCTTCATCTTCTTTCGTCATGAAGATCTGGTGGTATCTCGAGTAAGCGTCGAGGAATGATAACAAGTCACACCCGGCCGTGGAGTCAACAATCTGGTCGATGCGCGGTAACGGGAAAGGGTCCTTTGGACAAGCCTTATTGATGTCTGTGTAATCAATACACAGTCTCCACTTCCCATTTTCCTTGCGCACCACCACCGGATTGGCTAGCCACGTCGGATGGAGTACCCCTCTTACCAAGCCTGCTGCTTCCAACTTCCTGATTTCCTCTGTGATGAACTCTTGCCGTTCCAGAGCTTGCTTCCCGACCTTCTGCTTGACGGGTCGCGCATGAGGACAGACAACAAGATGGTACTCAATCACCTCCCTGGGAACGCCGGGGATGTCGGATGCTTGCCACGCAAACACATCGACATTCGCCCGCAGGAAAGTGACGAGCGCGCCTTCCTATTTGCCGTCGAGGGTGGAGCTTATGGTAAAAGCCCCTCCCGTGCCATCCTCCTTGACAGACACCTTCTTGGTCTCTGGTGGTGCAGCCCCGGATTTCTTGTTCTTGCCGGTGGAGCTCTCTGGCACGTCCTCGACGGGAGCACTACACTCCGAAGAGGTGCGCTTGCTGGAGTGGGTGCGAGAGGTCTTGCCGGTCTTCTTCCCTCCCGGGGCTTCGGCGCAGGAGCAAGTGCCTTGGCGGCAGTCGCCGCAACTGCCTCCCGGTAGAGTTGGTCAGCGCAGATCAGCGCATGCTTCTTGTCGAAGGGGACGGTGATGATGGTCATCGGCCCAGGCATCTTTAGTGTGTTGTAGGCGTAATGTGAGGCCGCCATGAACTTGGCTAGTGCTGGGCGGACGAGGATCCCGTTGTAGGGCAAGGGGATCTTGGCTACATCGAAAACAATCCTCTCCGTCCTATAGTTTAACTCGCCTCCAAACGTCACGGGCAGCGTGACCTTACCCTTTGGCTGACAACTTCCTGGGCTGACCCCTTGAAATGTGCCCGTCTCTTCGAGGTCTCCATCAGGAATCTACAGCCTTTTGATCACAACAGGCAAGATCAAGTTCAGACCGGCTCCGCCGTCAACTAGCATTTTTGTCACCTTGAGGTTGCGTATTGTCGGCGAAACCAACAATGGCAAACACCCGACTGCAGTTGTGCGATCAGGGTGGTCCTCGGTGTAAAAAATGATAGGCGTGCTGGACCACTTCAGTGGCTTTTGAGCATCGAATGATGGTTCCGCAGCTGTGATCTCACGCGCCCACTGCTTGAGCTGGCGGTGAGAGGTATGCAGCAAGGCGCCACCGTCGATGCACATGGCCTCGGTAGCTTTTTGGAACTCATGCTCGCCGTCCTCGTCATGATCATCGTCTTCTTGCTTCTTGTCGCGGCCCCGAGCGGGTCTCTCTTACTGGCTATCCTTGCTGCGGCGACCTCCTTGACCGCCACACTTCTTACCGGATCCCTCGGCACCATCCTGACCCTTCTCCTTGTCCCGCCTCTCATACTCAGCTTTTTGCTTCTCAGCAAGCAGCTCAACTTGCCGCAGTTCTGGAGGTTGTGGCCCTTGGTGCGGTGGATCTTGCAGTATTGCTTGTCAGAGCCTCCTGGCTTATCGGCAGCAGCCAAGGCCGGCAAGCAGCGCACCCGGCAATTTCCTTGCCGGGGTCGTCTGCCTTGGCCTTCTTGGCGGCGCCGGTGTCCTCGGATCCCTCGACGGCAAGCACGGTCTTGTCCTTGCGTTTCCTGTTGCGGCGCCGACCCTTCTTCGTCGGGGCGGCTGTGTCTTCGTCTGTGGAGTCGGTTTCCGCACTGGCGTCCTCGCCGGGGTACTTCCTCCGCTCTTCAGCTCGAGCGCACCTATCGGCCAGAACATAAAGTTTGGCCACATCTTTGACCTTGTTCATCGCCAGCTCTTCACGCATCTTGTGGTTGCGCACATTTTGATGGAATGCGCTGATCACGACGGCGGGATGAACATCTGGGATGTTGTACTGCACCCGGCTGAACCTCTATATGTACTTGCGCAGGGTTTCACCTTCCTTCTTGGGGATGATATGCAAATCGCTTGCTTGGCAATGAGCTTGGTGGCCTCCGGTGAAGGCGCCAACGAACTCATGACACAAATCCGACCAAGAAGAAATGGAATCCGCCGACATGTGCATCAACCATGACATGACATTGGGTTTAAGTGCCAACGGGAAGTAATTGGCAAGCACCTTGTCGTCATGAGCTCCAGCAGCTTGCATCGCGATGGTGTAGATGCCGAGGAACTCCGACGGGTGGGTCTTGCCGTTGTACTTCTCGCCAACGTCGGGCTTGAACGTGCAGTGGGAGGGCCGCTGGAACTGCCGCAGCTCATGGGTGAAGGTTGGGCAACCCACCTCGTAAGGTAGGCCACCGGAGCCCCCCAGAGCTGGGTGGTCCGTAGCGGGTTTCGCTCGCCTATCTTACTGATGGCGCGCTTCGCGCCGCCGCTCGATGGTAGTTCGAGCGTCTTCATGGGCTCACTCCCGAAGAACTTGGCGCTGATCGCGGTGGGTCCGTGGGTTGGACGACGCTATGGAGATGTTATCACTAGCGTCATCACGACGGACCGGCACCCGCGGTAGCTGACGTGGGGGAGGAGGGTGCACCATGGCCGTAGCACCTTCGGTCCTTCCACCACTGGCATGCGGTGGCTCGACGAAGTGCCGGCCTGAGGGCCCCGCTGGTCGCGGCTCATCTTTGTTGGCAACGCCGACGAGGCTCCGGATGGTGGCTCTCCACTCGTCGAGCTTTTTCGCAGCAGGAGGGAAGTCGAGGAGAAACTGCGCGCGTGCCAAAGCTTCTGCTGGTGTGGGTGGCGGCGAAAGCTGCATGGACCGTGACGTGCTCCGACTTCTAACCGCGTTAGAAGGAGCTCTATCACGGCCTTGCGGCTGTGCGCCATTTTCGCCAGCGCCTCGGCGTGTATGCTGGCCTTCTATGTCCTGCGAATAAGGCACATGACTCTTCCCATGGCGGCGCCCGGGGTCACCAGCGTGGTGGCGCTGCTCGTCGCGCACAACCTAGGAAGAGCGCGTCGTGGGCGCCAGGGTAGGCGTCTTGGAAGTTGCCGTGCCGCCCATGGGTGGCATGACGCCATCCTTGGAGGGCCCCGCGTCGCCTGCGGAGGCCCCGACTCCGTCTTTGGATTTGGCGGCGTGCGGCCCGTCGTCTCGCGCACGAACGACGCCGCTCGCTAGGCTTTGACTGCCAGAGCGATGTGGGTGTTCGCGGGCCGCGCCTCAGCTTCCGTCCGCGACCGCCCCACCACTCGCCCGCACTGGTATGGTTTGTTCGGCTCCTGATGAACCGATCGCCGTGATCGTCTTCTTCTTGGGAGCCATGGCGATGAAGGACTGCTAAACTAACTGCTAGACCGGATTTTCACAACTGCGCCGTCCCCTACCTCGCGCGCCAAAGATGTCAGTGGAAACGACACCTATGGAATCACTGGGATCCCTTCTACAGTTGGCGGGTGCGGGGTTGTGCAAAGAACGGGTCTGGTAGTCAGCACAAGGATCGTTTACCCAGGTTCGGGCCGCGAAGATGCATAATACCCTAGTCCTGCTTTGATGTATATTTGAGTGTTCTTGAGCTCTCGAACTAGCTATGGTGCGTGCGTAGTCCAAAAGATCCGAATCCTTCTCCAGTACGCCTCGGGCCTCCTTTTATAGACAAAAGGGGTTGCCACAGTGGCACACAGGAGGTGGAAATGTATACAGTGTGCAAGCTTATTGCCTGTCATTACGGGACAAGGCGCATTCAATGCGCTCCTTAGGTGTCCCATTGCTTTATTGGGTATGGCAACGAGGCCCGTCCCGTCCGTCGCCGCTCCGCCTCGCTCCGACACGCGTCCAGGCCAACGAGGCATGCAGCGCCATGTAGGCTGGCAGGCTGCTGAGATGGTGTGGTGGTAGGGTCTTCACGAAGATCTGCATGCCACCACGCAGGTGCTTGCTGAGATGGCCTGGAGGCCGCACGTTGCCACGCAGGTGCTTTCCCAACTGGTTGGGCTGGCAGTTGTATGGGAACGGCGGTGGAGTCTTGGCAGACGTGGGTCTGGCTGTGGCCCCACAGGTGTCCTCGTCAAGGGTCTTGCCGTGGCATCGCGGTCGTCCCCGACAAGGATCTTGCCCGGGGTCTCGTGGATTCCCTCGGCAAGGATCTTGCCGAGGATCATCATCTTCTTGTCTTCATCTGATCTCGTGTGCTTATGATCTTCACAAAGATCTGCATGCCACCACGGAGGTGCCTCCCGTGCCTTGGTTCCAATGTGGTTGATGGTGTTGGAACCCTTGGGCTCAAGGGTGGCGCGCTCTGCTGGCGTTGGGCAAGTTGCCCCGGCAAGGCTCTTGCCGGGGCTGCGGAGGCCGCCCCGGCAAGGCTCTTGCCGGGGGAGTCCACCTCGCCCTCTCGCTCTTTGTGTCTCTGGTCTTGGCGTTGCTCTGCCCGTCTTGTGCTTTTGATTCCTCCCTTTGCCCTGCTTAAGTGTGGTCGCAGGTGTGGCTCTAACTGCCCGTGCACAAGTAGAGGGGTAAAAAGGAGAGCCCCTACTTTTGTACCCCGACACGCTGGGTGCACAAAACACGTAGCCGTGGTTGGGTAGCTCCGGGGCGTCGAGGGAAAGGGGGCTGAGCGAGCGCGCGTCCGAGCTGCAAACGCTGGAGTTGGCCTAGCGGCGTGGAGGACCAATCGTGTGGGGGTGCCAGGTGGCTTCGCTCGTGTGGGGGACGGAAGCCATCGCGCACGGGCGCTAGGTCTGACAGGACGGCCTTGCCGTGTTTCCTACTCCTCCGGTCTGCCTCCTTTTGCCGACACATGGGACATCCGGCATCCAGGTCGTGTCATGCAAGAAAATGGAGTGGTAGTTGAAGCCACGTGATGTGCATCTTGGGTTAAACTATAAATAGAATCTTACTACTATTGAGTAACTCCAAAAGCGGCCACCGAAGATCTTTATTGGATTTGTTTTTCATCACCAGCACGTCGAGGTGAAAGATGTGCAGGTTCAGTGGGTCCTCTTGCATTTTCACTCACATGTGGGACCGCATGTGAGCAAGCAGACGATGGGCTCCGCGCGTGTGCTGGCTGGCTGAGAAGAGAGATAGAGGAGGGCTGAGCACAGACTCCAGGAAATTTGTTGTACGTAACCAGCACCTTGATATAGGCTTGATATAGTGGGGTGGCATGGGCCATAACTAGCATTCATGTCTAGCAGTACGACACACGCCACCCACACAAGTCCCATCCGACACCAATTTTCTTGGAGTCCGTGCTACAACCATCTCTTCCTCCCTCCTGTTTTCTCAGCCATCGCGCGCTGGGCGGGGTGGGGGTTTGCCGATAGTCGGTTTGCTCAACTGCGGTCCCACTTGTAAGTGAAAATGCAACACAACACGCATTCCCCCTTGAGCGGCATGCCAGACCAACCGTGTGGGGGTGCGACGCAAACACGGCAAGCTTTTCCTTTTGAACTTGTAACTTGTAAAATTTGGTTCTGCTCCATGGCGCGACCGATAGATAGAAATAACGATTTTTCCTAGAGTAATGAGAAGTTAGGTTCTGGCGCGGTTCATGCATGGAGTACGTACAAAAATTATGAAGTTGATGCGAAAGGTAAGATAATTACTAGTAGTACCATATACTACTACATGGATTTGACGGAAAGATAAAGATAGATACGGATCCATCAACGACATCCTCACGCCCTAGTGCGCCAGGTCACCAACCGACGTGTGAGGACTAGCGGCGTTGGCGGCGAGCTCAACGTGCTTCTGAACAATGCCGTCCAAGGTTGCCCTGCGGGTCAAGAAGGCCAGCGACCTATCGTCCTCCTCTGGCACGTAGTAGTCCTTGTGGATGATTTGCTCGTAGACGTGGGTGATTATGTCGACGGTGTCTTGCTGCGCCAGGCGCTGCGCGGCGAGCGCGACCTCGAGGTGGACATTCTCCGGCGCGATGGCGGGCAGTCGCAGGGCCACCGGTGCGTCGAAGAGGTTGTCACCATATAGGCTATTGAGGGTGGCGGGCATCATAGAGCCTGGGCGCGTGGGCTGGAGGCGTACGTCAAGGTCGTCCGCGAGCTTCTTAACGACGGTGAACTTTTCGAGGAAGCCGACGAAGACCTTGTCGAACAAGGAGACGAAGCTGTCATCCAAGCGGCCTCTCACCCTGGCGGCCTCAAGCACAACCTGGAGACGTTCCTCGGTGCCGGGCCGCAGGCCGGCGTCGTGGACCATCTGGCACAGCCGGCTGATGCTCGCGCTCATCGCCTCAAAAATGTTGTGTAATCCCAAAATACTTAGGCATGGTACATTAACTCCCTCCTCATTTCTTATTTCGTGACATATCAACCAATGAGAGATGTGGGCCGTGCATGCTTTCAATGACTTGAGACTACCAAACATGACATGCAGTGGTTAGTTCATTGCATGTAATCCTATTAATTAGCAAAAAGACATTAAGTTCTCTCGCCGATAGGAATAAAACAACACACCATGTATTTATTTATAGAGGGAGTAGTACATTTTTTGTGACATGCATTACTAGATATTGCTAGTCAAATACTAAATCCAGATGGACGTGGTAGTACTACTAAATCCAGACGGTGGTGCTAGTACTACTAGTAGTACTACCAATGTACTAGTAGGATTGTACTACTGTAACATCCCAAAATTCTAAATTTTGGAATGTTATAATAAATAGATAGATTTGATTGATTGTTTGATTGTGGTGTGGTTGCTTGTGTGAATTGAGTGAAATTCGAAACTTTGTGAAAGTTAAATGAGAGGGAATAAAATGACTTTCCCAAACTTTCATTTTCTTTTATGATCTCCGTGAATTCAAATTCTTTTCAAATACAAAACCCTTGAGTGAAGATGATATGACTTCTTACATTTAATTGAATGAAAAGGGTATTTGAAAATATTTGAATTTCATTTGGAACTATTTTTAAACTCAGAAACTTTATGCAACTCAATGATTTTCAAGAGAGAAGATAAAATGACTTCTTCAAATTATATGAAATATGAGTTGGAAGTTTCAAAGAAACCAAATTTAACGCCCCTTTGAAATCATTTTCAATTTGGAGTTATTTTGGTTTTTATTCAAATTATTTTTCTCCAAAATAAAAATATATGGAAAATAGGGTAACATGATTCCCTACATCAGAAAATTGGAGATAAATAAATTTGAAATCATTTTGGTATTTTTAAAATGATTTTTATTGGATTTTAGTAGGGCAGTAACACTCTTTGAATTATTTGAAATTTTCTCGATTTTATTTGACTAGACAAAAATGTTCACGTTGTAGATATTATTTTTCTGAAAATTTTAATATATTATATGCCTATGTAATAGTTTTATTTATTTTGTTTGTCTGGAAAAGAAAATGTTTTTTAAATGACCGACCGGACCGGGCCGGCCCAGCTAGCCAGCCAGGCCGCGGCCCCGCCGGCCCATGCCGCTCGCCCGCACCGAGCGGGACTCCTCCCGCTGCACGTGCCGCCGTCGTGTCAGCCTCGACGTCCGAGCGTGCCGCTGCCGGACTCCGCGTCCCCTGGCCCCTCCTCCAAGCCGCGCCCCTCCCCGGGCCTTTATAAGGCGAGACCGCCGCCCCGCCCCTCTCTTCTCGTCCGTCGCCGCCGCACCCCGCACTCGCCGGAGTTGCCACCGCCACCGAGCTTCATCGCCGACGCCCCGCTCCGCCCCGCCACTCCCGACCGACGCCGCCCCCTCCATCCTCACCGCCGCGCCGAGCCCCCTGACGCCCTCGCCGCCGCCGGAGACCCACCGGAGCCGCCGCCCCATTGATGTCCGAGCCGCCGCCGCCATCTCCCTCGCCGCCCGCAGCCACCGTTGCCGCGGTACGCCTCGCCTCTTCCCTCATCCGTTAGATCTAGGATCGACGGTTCAGATTAGATCTAGGTTTCATTTTTTTATTTCAAACCGGTATGTTTAGTTAACGAACGTTCGTTCGTTTAGCGTTGGCAGTGGACGTTTTCACTATATAAGCCTCGGCAGCGAGCGTTCATATCTTAGATTTGTTTTTATTGCCAGGGACCCGTTTGTAAGTATTTTTAATTGCAGTTTAGCCCCTATTTTTCAAACGGCTACAACATTTTGCTCGTTTGTCCAAATTCAACGAAACCAACGCCCACTTCTTCGTTATGATCCCCTCTATCCAGTAATCCAACTCAAACATGTTTTTGAAATTTTAAAATTTGAATTAGACCAGATTTGAGTTCAAACTTCGTTTGATCGTAACTTGAGTTTTATAACTCCGATTTAGTTGATTCTTTTTGCAAATTGAAGCTCTTGACCTAAACTTTCTGATAAGGCCAAATTCACATCATTTTGATACTGTTAGAAATTGTTTTATGTTGCAAGAGTTATTTGCTTGGTTTTGATGTTTTCCGAATTGTCTTCTTCGTTCTTTCCGATCTTTTGAGTGATTGCTTATGTATGGTTACCATTGCTTGCTCACGATAGATTGACCGGAGTGTGACGAGTAGAACTATCAAGAGTTTTGAGTGCGAATCATCTTCATCAACAGTACATGCAAGTTCACACTTTGATCATATCCCTTTCATACCCAGTTTTTATGCATTAGATTCAACCCTCAAACATTGCATGAGTAGGATTGATTACATGTGGGTATTGGGAAGTAGTTAATGAGGTAGGAACTTATTGCCCTGCATTCAAACCTTGGGAGTTACTTTTACGTTGCTTACATTGCTATGTTATGCTCGTAGACGTGGTTTGGGTTTGAGTGTATTCATGACAGATGTGAGTATTCTTAATTAATGGTTAACTTAAGGTGGAAACTTTAATACACATCTGGGTGGATTGAGGCACCTGGGGTATCCAGTGATTGCCTCTATTTTTTGGAAATCCCGGGGTACCGTGTGATTCTCCTATGGACTGCCACCCAGGCTCAAAGGGATCATGAGATTATTCATGCTAGAAACTTCTGTGTGCAGCCACATGCCATTATGGGCTCTGGCATAGTTGAGTAAGTTGTGGGAAACTTTCCATGATGGTCTAGCAGATGTAGGGGATTGTAGGTGTACAGGCCTATCTATCGGTTAAGGGGACCTCTTCGGAAAGACTGTGTCTCGGTCATCCGTTTCTCAAACATTATGTAGTGCGAGAAATCCAACGGAGGAGATCGAGTCTTGTGGGGAAAAGTGCACAAACCTCTGCAGAGTGTACAAACTAATCATGATTAGCCGTGTCCCCGGTTATGGACATCTTGAGTATCTGGTTCTTGGATTATCATGTTGATCTCATCACTCTAAATTAATTTTGTTGGGTAGTTAAAGATTACTTTTAATTGGGATTGAGATGGGGTTTACCATTCTCAATATTTTCAACCAACTTTGTAGTTAAATAAAATATATTCCTTTGCAGTAGGGAAAAATTGGCTTTTCGCAAAAAACAATACAACCATAGAGCTTTTCCACCAGCCATATATGCATGTAGTGATAGTTATTATTCATCATTATCCTATGGTGTGAATTTGCCAGTACATTCAATGTACTGACACTTTGTGGCTGCAATGTCTCATGTTGCAGGATTCTTACGACGAGTAAGTGATACGTTAGGGTTATGATTTCTACACTCAACTTTGCCGTTGGTGTTGATGGGAATCCACAACCTTGTTGTTACTTCCGCTATATGGATTGAGGTAATAGTATTTACGTTACTTTATACATGTGATTTACCTCTGTTATAAATCCTCGAGTACTGTGTGTGTCAGCATACCGATCCAGGGATGACACTTAAGCATAGAGACTTGACCGTCTGAGGTCGGGTCGCTACAACTACCCGTTGGTCAAATTATTACGTGCTGCTCCTCACAATGAAGTGACAAGCCCTGCGCCGGAGATGACACCTGAGTATAGGTGCCGTGTTCGGCATAGCATAGTCAGCCTCACTGTCTGTAGTCACTATCATCATGGCTGTAGAGCTAGCCTGCTTACAACTAGCCGTGTTCGACATAATTTCCTGTGCGTACATGCCCGTGCATTACACAGAACACCAAGAATAGGGGTGGACGGCGCCGGCAGCGGCCATCGCACCGTATTTTTTCATGGCCTTCTAGATGTGGTTGGGAAGAGATAAGGCTGATTGTGAGAGACAAGGAGTTGTTTGTAAATAGGGAAAAAGTGCAGGCATATTTTTGCAAAACTAGAGAAGTTTGGTTTCTATGCGTCAGATCTTGATCTGATGGCTATTGGTGAAACATGGCAGGCACAACATCATCACCAACTCAGGACCTCTTTGATTCGCAGGATTTTGAAAACGCTGGAATAGGACACGGCGATATTACAAGTTTCAAACTGATATTACAAATGTTAGGAGTAATGCTGCACCTACGAAGAGGGAATTACTAGGAAGTTTACGTAAGAACTTTCCTTACTTTAGGTGGATGCAGCATTATCGTACAAACTAAAATCCACCGCCCTGACAAGTCACTAATGGGCAAATAAATTTTCGAGTCTCTGGCCACTTGATGTTTCAAAAACAAATTCAGCTTCTGCGAACACTTTGTCATTTAGGCTTAGACGCTTGCGGTGATCAGCACGCCATTCATTGTTGCGCCAGAGAATGCCAAACCTCATTACCTTGAGCACACTTGCCTCCAGAACAAAGAATCTGGCCAATTTAATCTCAGATGTGCTGCCTCGGTAGTCGATCAAATCAATTTCTGTAAGATGGAGATCACGGCATTCGATGAGATTGTTATAGTGCAGCACATTTTTCACTTTCGGGTCTTTTTTTATCTGCAAAACAAGAGAACATATTAGAGCAGCTGGCTGTATAAGATTGCCGTGTCATCAAGAGGTACCAATATCATTCGCTCATACGATAGGGTTGGCTGGCTAGTGATATTTTTTCACTCTCTCTCTCTCTCTCTCTCTCTCTCTTTCCTCTCATTTACCTAGGAGCACATGAAGAGCTTGGGCATTTGTTGCCTTCCACTATGTGGCCGATGCCATATTTCTCAAAAGTATGCCACATAATACGCATCAATGTCAAATCAAAAGATTTTGGCACCGCTCTCGCGATGTAAGAGAGTTGGCACCGCTGTGCACACAGACCCACATGTATAAACAAATCAATCAAACCAATGACACCAGCCTCTCACTCTCCCAAACAAGTGTTTTTTATTGCCTCAGCCCTCTCTCTATCCCACACAAGTGTTTTTTCATTGTGTGAGTTAATTTGGCACCGGAGCAAAGTAGGCGATCCAGATTGGGGCACCAGGTGAGCAATGGAGGGGCATCGATGCCAAATGCATCACAAGTGAATTTGGCACGTGTTTTGGCCTACATAGTGGAGGGCCGTTATAGCCCACTTTTGTACTACCTCGTATTTAGTGTAAAATTTTAACCATAGATTTACCTAAGAAAATGCCAATGCATGTCACCAAAAATTATACCATTTGAAATTATGTTCAAATACGAATCCAACGATATAATTTTTAGTGACATGCATTAACATTTTGTCAGTTAAATCTATGGTCATATTTTGATACTACAAAATAGGAAGAGTAAACCAGGACGGAGGTAGTACTTGCTCTTAGGGTAACCATAGAGTTACTAGTCTAAGTTACTTTCCACTATGACTAGCCTAGGCTACTATAGTAGTACAACAACAAAAAACGATGCAGGTGATCACGGGACGCTTCTTTAGTTACTTAACTGCAGGTGCAGTTGAGTCACTGGCATGTGGGCCCAAGAGGCATCTGGCCCACATGTAAGTGACGCAACTGCACCTGCTGTTATGTCACTGAAGCTCAGTCCGTGATCACGTGAGAAAAAATACTAAAAACATTTATTTCGGTGCAGTGCGTAGATGCAATTTTGAACACTACACTTGTCATCGTAATTTGGGAAAATTACGAAAAACTTGAGCTATTGTGATTACCGTTTACTAATAGGAAAGAAGTTTCACCTTGATGAGTAGCTTCTCCGTGCACGGAAAGCATGTAAGGAATCCAACAACTTGATCCAGATTGGGGCCGATATATTTTATTGCCAAGATCTTCACTGTGCGCATAGACTTGGTCAAGCTTGTGGGAATCATTTTCTGGAAGACGGTCGTAAATACATCAAGAAGAAAATTAAAAATGTGAATTTCAAGAAGAAGGAGAAGAAGATGAGTGCTGTACCTAAACGATTACGGATCCAATAAGAGTTCGGAGAATTTGGCAGACGAGTACACCAACGCTGTCAGTTTCGGCGCGTCAATGACCCAGATTTTTGTTGGACCTTCTAGATCAGATACAAGCAATCTCTCAAGGAAAGGCGCATTCTCAATGACCATAACGTGGAACAGCTGGAGTGATCTCTTCCCAATTGATGTCTTATTGTGGGGCCAGCAAGACACAAAAATCCATCGGAGATTCGTCGAGGCGATGTGGAGGCTAATGAACCCGTGGATCTGCTCAAGACGAAGGTACTCGAGCGCAGTACAGCTGCGGAGCAGGTGCTCCATAGCCTGCTTCAAGATGCCAACGTTGAAGAGGTCAAGCTGCTCGAGTTGAAGGAGAAGAAGGGCGGGCGCGACATTAATCTGGGGAAGATAGCAGGAGCTGAAGCTGGCGCAGCGCGGCATTGGCATGAAGCGGAGCGCGGACGGCGGCAGAGAGCGACATCGTCCAGCTTCAAAGCTGAGCTCCTCAAGCTGATCTAGGGCGGGGGATAAGAACCACTCGTCGAACTTGGCTTGGACCTTGCAGTTGGTACTGAACATGCGGATGTCAAGGCGTCTGGCTGGCCTAGGGTGCGATGAAAGGATCTTGGAGACTGCGGCCATGCGTTTGCAATCCCCGTCGCAGAGGGAGCTGTCGATTGTGAGGTTGAGGGGGACGCGGGGCGCTAGAGGGGGCGCCACTGCCGGGAGAGCAGGGCGGTCCGCACGGCAGATTTGGTGGGGAGGAGGCCGATGATGACGAGCAGCATGTCGTCGGGGAGGCTGCTGATGAACTCCAGGCTCACCGGATGCGGTTTTGGCTCGAGCCGCCTCCGCTTGTTGGCTGCCTCGCCGTCCATCTCAACCGGCGGCGACGCCGGTGTACACGTGTGCTAGTTTGTGTTGTGTGCTAGCCTGCTGGGTGTGCGTGAGTGCGTCCTTCTGTGCATGCCGCCGCGTAGTGGTGAATTGTGCGCGAGTGCGTCCTGCACGCGGAAGAAGAGTGTCCTCAATTCGCCCTCAATTTACTAGCGTGCGGGGTGCTACCCCGAGTGGTTTCAACTTTGTTTACTTCACCGCGTGTCAGATGGGCCTCTAGTTTACTTATTTTCACCCACTACCACATGGGCCAGCACACGAAGATAGAGAGCACGAGCTGACAAGGCAGCATGTGGACTGGTTGACCGGTCAACTAAACAATATACGGAGCTATATGCTGACACAGTGAGCGTATAATCCGTCGGTATAGAGAGTTCGAGTGAGAGGGGAGGCCCGTGAGAGATAGCAGAGAGAGAGAAAGAGCTACTCCCTCCGTTCGATAATGTAGTGCCAACATTTTTTTTAAAGTCAGACTTTTGAAACTTTAACCAAGTTTATAAAGAAATTACTTATATCTACAATACCAAAGATAAATGATAGTATGAAGTAAGTACATGTTGTGATGAATCTAATGATCGTTCCAGATGTAAATGTTTTTCTCCACATATACCTGGTCAAACTTTTCTGAGGTTTGACTTTTCAAAACATCCATATGCTTATGGACGTGAGAGTGTCCCTAACTAGAGAGAGAGAGTGAGAGAGAGTGTGTGTGTGAAATAGAAAGAGTGAGTGAAAAAAGTGTGTGTGCGTGTATGAAAGAGACATGGACAACACACGATAAAAGTAGAGAAAAGGCGTGTGTGTCTTATGCAAACATATCACACATGCATCTTCGACAACGGAAGCAAGGTGAGGAGGTAGTGTGTGGTTGTTTGCAACCGAGAGAGAAGACCCCTAGCACGTGGCCAACAGGGGTCTGACAAGCAAGGGAGTGAGGTCGAGAGAGACGTACGGAGAAAATGCAGACATGGGGAGGAGAGAGTGTATGTTTGTGATGAGATCCCCTGGAGATCGTGATGGGACTACATGGGTGGGAGATCGAGTGACAATGTGTGTGCGCGATAGAAGATACCCCGAGAGATATCGAGATAGACGTATGGATGGAAGGAGACAATACGTGTGTTCCTGATGGCTAGTGAGAGATAATTATACTTAGGGGGGAGTGTGTACGCCTATGATGGAGTGAGGGATTATTGTACTTAGGGGGGTGCGTGTCACATAGAGAGAGAACAAGGGCGGAGAGCATTGGATGGGTCTATATGTAGCGCGAGCGAGACATGTGTATGTGTGAACCAGGGAGATATAAAGTTTGAGAGAGATAGAGGAGCCCCAATAAGGCTGCGTGGTGCGTCAGATAGCTGAGAGGGGGAAAGATATATTCCATCCCCTCGATAATGCAGTGCATGTAAATTTTTTTAGAAGTCGAACTTTGGAAACATTGATCAGGTTTACGCAAATGTTATTTATATCTACAATACCAAAGATACATCATATGAAACTACATCTCATGATGAATCTAATGGTATGTTTGCCGTTCTAGATGTAAATGTTTTTCTCCACGTACATGGTCAAACTTTGTGATGTTTGACTTTTCAATAAATCTATATGCTATGGACCGAAGAGAGTGCCTAAGTCGAGAGAGATCAAGTGTGTGTGAAGGAGAATGAGTGAGTGTGCAAAAAGAGTATGTGTGTGAAAGAGAAAGGGACAACAAACGATAAATTAGAGAGAGAGAGAGAGAGTGTTTTTTCATTTCTTATGCAAACATATCACGCATGCATCTCCGAGATAGAAAAGCGAGGTGAGGAGATACACGAAGATAGCTAGTGCGTGATTGTTTGCAACGGAGAGAGACACCCCTATAGCACATGTCCAATAGAGGTCTGGCCAACAAGGAACAAAGGTCGAGAGGGACACATGGAGAGCATGGACACATGGGGAGGGAGAGAGGGTGTGTTTGTGATAGAGAGATCCCCTCGAGATCGTGAGGGGACTTATATGGGTGGGAGATCGAGGGAGGTGCGTGCGAGATAGAAAGATGCCCCGAGAGAAATCGAGATAGTCCATGCACATGTTTGTGATGGAGACTAAGATTAGCTAGTCATATACATATAGGGGGGGACTGCGTGTGCCTACATTTGAGTGAGAGACCATCATACTTGGCTAGGCATGAGATTGTGTGCGTGTGCGTGTGAGATGGAGAGAGAACGAGGGAGAGAGATACAGTTTTAGATGGGTCTATCGAGTGCGAGTGAGATATGCATGTTTATGTGTGACCCAGGTAGATGGAGAGTTTGAGAGAGAGAGAGAGCGAAGAGCTCCAAGACGACAGAGTGGTGCGCGAGAGAGTTACGGGCAACGAGCCAAGGAATTTGTGTGCGTACAATGAGTGCACCCAAGATATTTAGCTTGAACTAGTGAATCATACATAGTGTGCTAGAGAGACCTATAGATGGAGTATATATGCATGCGAACGAGAAAGACCCCCCCACACACACACAAAGAGAGAGAGAGAGATACAGAGAGAGAGGGAGAGGGACCAACAAGGTTTGTGTGTTGGATGCGTGCGACAGAATTGAAGATTGTCGGAGAGAGAGAGAGAGAGAAAGAGAGAGAGAGAGAGAGTCCGGGAGAGGGGGAGGTCACGTTTTATGCATCAAAGACTGATATAAACCATGTTTCGATATAAACTTGCATTCAAATATTTAAATTGGAGAACATGTTGTCTGCAATCCACACATGAACGGAGATATGCGTATACCAAACAAGTTCATTAATTTGACTCTCAACATGTTCATGGAGTACTATAATACTGTACAACATGCTACTCGATTGAGGTGTTTAATTTTGGATTTAGTTCACTATTTAGACCTAGTGAACGAGCTATTTCATTGAATCGAGATATTTCATTTTGGGTTTGATTCCCGTTTTTGAGTGGGTCAACTATTTGTCATATAGTAAATTGATACGTCCATTTTGCATCATGCTTTTATATCGATATTTATTGCATTATGGGCTGTTATTACACGTTATGTCACAATACTTATGCCTATTCTCTCTTATTTTACAAGGTTTACATGAAGAGGGAGAATGCCGGTAGCTGGAATTCTGGGCTGGAAAAGGAGCAAATATTAGAGACCTATTCTGCAGAGCTCCAAAAGTCCTGAAACTTCACGGAGGCAGTTTTTGGAATTAATAAAAAATATTGGCAAAAGAATCAACCAGAGGGGCCCACACCCTGGCCACGAGGGTGGGGGGCACGCCCCTGTCTCGTGGGCCCCCTGGCAGGCCTCCGATGCCCATCTTCTGCTATATGAAGTCTTTCACCCTGGAAAAAATCATAAGGAAGCTTTCGGGACGAAACACCACCGCCACGAGGCAGAACCTTGGCGGAACCAATCTAGGGCTCCGGCGGAGCTGTTCTGCCGGGGAAACATCCCTTCGGGAGGGGGAAATCATCACCACCGTCATCACCATCGACCCTCTCAGCGGGAGGGGGTTAATCTCCATCAACATCTTCACCAGCACCATCTCATCTAAAACCCTAGTTCATCTCTTGTATCCAATCTTTGTCCCAAAACCTCAGATTGGTACCTGTGGGTTGCTAGTAGTGTTGATTACTCCTTGTAGTTGATGCTAGTTGGTTTATTTAGTGGAAGATCATATGTTCAGATCCTTTATGCATATTAATACCCCTCTGATTATGAACATGATTTGTGAGTAGTTATGTTTGTTCCTGAGGACATGGGAGAAGTCTTGCTATAAGTATTCATGTGAATTTGGTATTCGTTTGATATTTTGATGAGATGTATGTTGTCTCTCCTCTAGTAGTGTTATGTGAATGTAGACTACATGACACTTCACCATTATTTGGGCCTAGAGGAAGGCATTGGGAACTAATAAGTAGATGATGGGTTGCTAAAGTGACAGAAGCTTAAACCCTAGTTTATGCGTTGCTTTGTAAGGGGCTGATTTGGATCCATATGTTTCATGCTATGGTTAGGTTTACCTTAATACTTCTTTTGTAGTTGCGGATGCTTGCAATAGGGGTTAATCATAAGTGGGATGCTTGTCCAAGGAGGCAGTACCCAAGCACCGGTCCACCCACATATTAAACTATCAAAGTAACGAACGCGAATCATATGAGCGTGATGAAAACTAGCTTGACGATAAGTCCCATGTGTCCTCGGGAGCGTTTTCCTTTATATAAGAGTTTGTCCAGGCTTGTCCTTTGCTACAAAAAGGATTGGGCCATCTTGCTGCACCTTATTTACTTTCATTACTTGTTGCCCGTTACAAATTACCTTATCACAAAACTATTTGTTACCGATAATTTCAGTGCTTAAAGAGAATATCTTACCGAAAACCGCTTGTCATTTCCTTCTGCTCCTCGTTGGGTTCGACACTCTTACTTATCAAAAGGACTACGATGGACCCCCTACACTTGTGGGTCATCATAAATTGCTAGCAACGAGCATGTAAAAACACATTACTCCCGAGCATCATCTCTCCATCTAAAAAAGAAGTGGCAAGCTAATATTTCAAAATTTGATTCGAATCGACTTGGTAAGGTAGACGTGGATGCTCGTTCTCCCCAAATTTGAACGAACCGTTAAACATCCTCTGCTCGGTGGAATTCGCCCAAGCAAATAAATGGGAGACGCGAAATTACCGGCCTATGTGGGACACGCATCAATTGGCCCGTTGTACATCGAGGGTAGGTTCGTAACTTCATCCAAGTGCGCCTTCTCCTCGGCCGAAATGACATGTGCCGAATAATTCATAAACCATGGTCGGCAAAACACCTTTCCTCGCCCGAAATAGCTCGCACCCATTATTTCAAAACACGCTCTACTCACCCAAAATCGCTCGCGCCCACTATATTTCAAAACACGCCCTCCTCACCCGAAATCGCTCGCGCCCACTATATTTCAAAACACGCCCTCCTCGCCCGAAATCGTTCACGCCCAGTATATTTCAAAACACGTCCTCCTCGCCAGAAATCGCTCGCGCCCACTATTTGGAAGAAGCAAAGTTACTCTACTATCCCCAACCCTCAGTACACAGACCCAACCCGAGAAGCCTAAAGGCAGGGGTAGAACTGTAACTCCCCCCCACATTTCAGACGAATGCGTCCGTAAGACATGGTTCCCCCTCCCAATTCCCCATTCATACCTCGTGGGCGCCAAATCACCTTCTCCCCGGAAGCTCCCTTCTCCCGAGCCGCGAAACCTCAGCCCCTCCTCCATGGCGCCCCCACTGCACCAAATTCACAGCCGCCCTCCTCTCTAATCCCAGAGACGCTGTCCATTTGCCGTCGTGCACTGGGCCGTGTGCCTCTTACTCCGCGCTGCCAGAGCTGCCTCGATGATGGCCGCATGAACCGTACAGGAGCCGACTCACCCCCGCCGTTGTTCACGGCGCCGGAGCGGCTCCAACTTTGGACCCGTCCAGAGCCCCGACGCTGCTTCCCCGTCGTCGTCGGCCATCGCGACATCTATACTTCCAGCCGCCGGTAGCCACCGCAACCGCGTCGGCCGCACCGACTAGGTAGCTGGAGCTGCCTACTTCACCGGGCCGCCAGATAGGTCGCACCCTCATCTCAAATCACTTTATTTAGGCACCAGTTGTCTGAATTTTTATTCTGGGCCAATCGATTCACAATGGGAAACAGCACCCCTCGAGCCGGCAGAGCTCCTAGGCTGCCGGTTGGCTGGTGTCTAACGTAAGGGTGCAGGGGCGCAAGTTCACCGCGGAAGCAGCGCTTAGATGACTATCTTAGAGTTGCGTGGGTTGAAGGTACTGCCGCCGCCGGATCTGGATGACGGCGAGTCTTTATGGATTGGCCCGGGGGCGGCGCAACCACGACAGTGTGGTGGGGCGGGGAGCGGGGTTTTGGTCGGGGCCACGGACGGCAGAGGCAGGCTGCTCTGCCGGTGGTCGCTGGCTCTTCGGGGAAGATTCTGAACAACGTCAGCCGGGAGGCACAAGACGGCCATCAAGCCATCCGGCGTAGATCGGACAGTACCAAAATAAAATAAAATTGTGTGACCCCAATTTAGTCTTCAGTCCACAGACGTGTGACCACTCTCATACCTTGTTGTTGATCTCTTAGGGTATTTCTTCAGATCAGAGAGATGTGTCGTTCTTAACATTATGTGTTTTCTGCATCTTCAGCCACACCGTCTTCCGACTCACCGCAGCTGCTCCAACAAGGGAAGCATGCACCAGAAGGGAGCTATAGTCCCTACTCAACAGTTCCCTGCATCGAATGCGCGTGCCCGACATGGACAGTCACAACAACTGCAGGGCCATGGACAAGTCAGCACATGATGCTCACTCCTATGGATGGCAGCCAGATAGGTTGTACCCTCATCTTACTTGTGTGCAACATTTATGGCTTTGTTATTTATCTAAGCATTGAAAATAGATTATCACATTTCACTGTATATTCATGCTGATCTCTTACGGGTCTTGTTCAGGACTTAACGCTGTTCCATAGTTCAGCTAAGAGACTTGTTCTTTAGGTAACGCTATTCCATAGTTATCATCCATCAGCCGATGCTATCCCACAGGCTGGTGATTATAGTATTGTACCACTTCTAGTATAACCTATGTTGTTCCTTAATACTTTTGTGTGCCATCTAGTTAATCTCGAGTACAAACGATACATATTCTGTATCTTTCATCTGTGTTCTCCCTTTAGTTTTTGAGACCTGTTGCTGCTAGTTAACCCCAGTCCTACTATTTATGTCGTCTCCTACAGGCACTCATTACATAAATCTAACTACTAGTTGTCTACCATGCATGTCATATATAATTGCACACACTGATTTATCCGCAAGAACCTCACGGAGCAATGTAACGGCCAAGAAACTTGACGTCAATGATACCCAATATGATGGAACATGTAAAGGCACACAAGACTTGCAGAAAGATGATGAATCCTATTCACCCCATAAGGTCCTTGCTCTAACTTGGCCCCTGATATGGGTACATCATGCATATAATGTTCTGGAGTGCATCTACTCTGTTGCAATGCCTTGTGCTTCGCCTGCTGATCATGCATGTAAATATGGCATGCTTTCCTCTTTTTCAGTACCTATTCCATTAATGATAACATGTTTTCAAATTCAAGTATTGTCATTCTACTCTATCGCAATGCCATCTGCTTAGTTTGGACATCATGCTTCTCAATATCTTATGCATTGTTATTCATCAGTATGTACTTCATCTGTCTACCATACCATGTTCTTTTTTTACATTGAAGTGTTGTTCTAGTGGTCTCTTGCAATGCCATCTTAGTTTCCCAATCATACACGCATATGTTGCCTTCGTGTTTTTCTACAATGTATTCCGCTAGCATTCAGTTTTACATTCAAGTAGTGTTTTTTTACACTGTTGTCCTGTCGTATCCCTAGCTCTTACATCATACTCCATCCGTCCGGATTACATGTCGCAGAAATGGATAAAACTGGATGTATCTAGAACTGAAATACGCCTAGACCCATCCATTTATTTCCGGATGGAGGGAATACATGTCAATATGTCATGCCTTTCTATTCTTCAGTACCTATTCCATCTGTGTTGTAGCATGTTTTATAATTGAAGCACCATTCTTCTATATAAGGCATGCGAGGGGAAGACGGCCATGTTAGAATCTGAAGGGTTACAAAACAGGTCTTTGCAAAAGATCCAAACGCTAGGAGATAATAAACCAACTCCAGTTTTCATAGATACTGCTCCAGCACAGAGAAACCCAACTCCCACTGATAATAAGCAGATTCCAGTGGCCAAAGAACTAGTCCGCTCCAGTCCAGCAAAAATATGTCAACTCCATTCTAAGAAGCGTGTGCGTATCCTCGCATCATGAAATTTTATAGCATTCTGATCTTATTTTCTACATGTTTCTTACCCATCTCTCTTTTAGAAAATAAGGTTAAACGATAGAAGATTCCCTCCATTGGGATCGTATTTGAGGAAAGTATCTTGCGGGAATTCTCTGTGCTCCAATGCTGATGTAAGTACCTGCTGTATATCACTATATTTTTACACCAGCATGTATGTTGTTAATCAGTGTGAATCCAACCTTTATATGATCTAAATTCAGTTGTAGTAAAATGTTAAAGGCGTCAATATTTATTTTTGTAAGGAAAACTGCCTGGTAGTTTTGCATACTGAGTTGCATGAGTGTACTATCTCATATCATGCACATTACTGAATTGTAGTGCTGCTCTGGTTGCCCATTCATTCATTGTGTCAATGTTGCTTTCGTATTACCTTACCTGTCTGATGATAGATGTGCCATATTCTGTTAATTTGGTGTAGGCTGGTGTGGTCTGGTTGCCCAAATGTCCGTTGTGTCAATGTTGCTTTCCTATTATCTGACATGGCCAATGATAGCAATGCTAGTGTGTTAATTTGGTGCAGGCTGCTGAAGATAAGAAGACAAACTCTGAAAACAGCAAGGCAACACCATTGTTTCTTTCCACTAAATCTAGGCCAGGTAATATGGCAATAACTCATGATTAATCTGTTCGGTTCCCCTCCTAATTTATGTTATGATGCAGTGGTCGAGACACTCTCCACTATCAATAATACAAGCCTGCCAAAATCGCCATCTGAATCTATTCAGTTTCCTCTGTCTCGAATGCAACGGAAAAAATGTATGTTTGTGACCAATTAATGGCTAAAGCAATGATGGAAATGGTGGAGGAATCAGAGGTGCACTTTCGTGCGCAACAACAAATGATCAATGATTTCAGAGACAGTGTAGCAAAGCAGCAAGAACTTGCCCACATGCTTATGGGTGTCATCCGCGCTGAGGTTGCAGATTGTGACGTTGTAGATTGTTAGGTTCTGTTCATTTATTTGCACTGGCATGAATCTTTGATTGCCCAGTGGATGTAATTTCCCGTAATATATGCTGGATGTGCAACGTTTTTCCCTGTATGCCGTACCTTTGCTTGATCGGTTTTGGTCCTGTGCATAATTGCTCATCGTAATGGGCTCAAATTATCTAATTGGGCCTAAAGACATGTACGAACTTTAGTGGGCCCATTAAGTTAATGGGCCGTTACCAGGCCAAAAGTTAATGGTCGGCCCTCTTACCTCCTGGGTCGTTAACAGGCTGACATCGAAGCGGGCAACAGGTTGGCCCATTTGATTTCATGGGTTGTTAACATGCCGTTACTAAGGTCGGGCTACATATGGCCCAACTATACTGTGGGCCTTTAGCAGGCAGAAAGAGACAGTGGGCTCGTACTGGACCATGAAGAGCATGGGCCGCTAAGAGGCCGAAAGTCAGGTCGTACTGTAAATGGCCCAACTGTGTTGTGGGCCTTTAGCAGGACGAAAGAGAAACCGGGCTGGTATTGGACCATGAAGAGGATGGGTCGTTAAAAGGCCAAAACTCAGGTCCGACTACAAATGGCCCAAATCATTTATGGGCCGTCAACAGGCTGACAGACACACCGGGCCGAGAATTGGCCCAACACTTAAATGGGTCGCTAAAAGGCCAAAACTAAGGTCCGACTACAAATGGCCCAACTCATTTATGGGCTGTCAACAGGTTGAAAGACACACCGGGCCGGAAATTGGCCCAACACTTAAATGGGTCGCTAAAAGGCAGAAAGATGTACATCCTGAAAATTGGCCCATCGCTTGAATGGGCCGTTAACAGGTCGAAATCACATCGGGCCGATATCGATCCCAAATATATAGCGGGCTGTTAACGGGCTCGAACTGACGATGGGCTGCAATGGTGTCAAATCTTTAACGGGCCGTTGACGGGCCTAATTGGCACATCTCGTATGGGCCGTGGGCTTCAATGGACCTGACACTAGTAGGCCTTATATGGGCCAGCCTGCTAATTTTTACTGGGACAGCCTTTTTCACCGGAATGGGCCACTATTGGGCCGTGCCACGTGTCGACCTATCATAGGCGCCTCCTGTCCAATGAATGGATGACATCTGTTCCAACGGTTAGCCAACACGTGTTTCCTCCGGCCAATGAGAATTTTACACGTGGAAAATCCTCATTGGTCCGGGCTGTTAGCGAGTTATCGGATCCAAAACCAGACCCGACAGCTTAACGGCGTTCCGTTACGGTGGATGCCACGTGTCAGTCACCCTTGACGAAAGCACTTCCATGACGCGGGATTTATCGTCATGGAAGTGGACACTTCCGTGATGATAATTTTGGTAATGTCATGGAACACTTCTATGACAGCACAGGTATGACTATCTTGATTCTGTCATAAAATTGTCATGGATGTACATGCATGATAGAAAACGTGACCTACTGTGACAAACACGTATCATCACGGAAGTGTATTTTTTTGTAGTGAGGGGGGCACCGCACACGGCTAAGGGATGAATGATCAACTTGTGTATCTATGGGGTGCCCCTCCCCCGTATATAAAGGAGTGGAGGAGGGGGAGAGGGCCGGCCTCCTAGGCGTGCCCAAGGGGGGAGTCCTACTCCCAGTGCGAGTAGGATCCCCCCTTCCCTAGTTGGAGTAGGAGAGGGAAGGAAGGGGGAGAAGAAGAGAAGGAAAGGGGGGCCGGCCCCCTTCCCAATTCGAATTGGGCTTGGGGGGGCGCCCCCACCTTGTCCGCCTCCTCCTCCTTTCCACTATGGCCCATTAAGGCCCATTGACTCCCCGTGGGGTTTTGGTAACCCCCGGTACTCCGGTATATGCTAGAACTCTCTCGAAACCTTTCCGATGTCCAAACATAGTCATCCAATATATCAATCTTTATGTCTCGACCATTTCGAGACTCCTCGTCATGTCTGTGATCATATCTGGGACTCCAAACTACCTTCGGTACATCAAAACACATAAACTCATAATACCGATCGTCACCGAACGTTAAGCGTGCGGACCCTACGGGTTCGAGAACTATGTAGACATGACCGAGACACGTCTCCGGTCAATAACCAATAGCGGAACCTGGATGTTCATATTGGCTTCCACATATTCTACGAAGATCTTTATCGGTCAAACCGCATAACAATATACGTTGTTCCCTTTGTCATCGGTATGTTACTTGCCCGAGATTCGATCGTCGGTATCTCAATACCTAGTTCAATCTCGTTACCGACAAGTCTCTTTACTCGTTCCATAATGCATCATCCCGCAACTAACTCATTAGTCACATTGCTTGCAAGGCTTATAGTGATGTGCATTACCGAGAGGGCCCAGAGATACCTCTCCGACAATCGGAGTGACAAATCCTAATCTTGATCTATGCCAACTCAACAAGTACAATCGGAGACACCTGTATAGCACCTTTATAATCACCCAGTTACGTTGTGACGTTTGGTAGCACACAAAGTGTTCCTCCGGTATTCGGGAGTTGCATAATCTCATAGTCATAGGAACATGTATAAGTCATGAAGAAAGCGATAGCAGTATACTAAACGATCAAGTGCTAAGCTAACGGAATGGGTCAAGTCAATCACATCATTCTCTCATGATGTGCTCCCATTAATCAAATGACAACTCATGTCTATGGCTAGGAAACTTAACCATCTTTGATTCAACGAGCTAGTCAAGTAGAGGCATACTAATGACACTCTATTTGTCTATGTATTCACACATGTACTAAGTTTCCGGTTAATACAATTCTAGCATGAATAATAAACATTTATCATGATATAAGGAAATATAAACAACAACTTTATTATTGCCTCTAGGGCATATTTCCTTCAGTCTCCCACTTGCACTTGAGTCAATAATCTAGATTACACAGTAATGATTCTAACACCCATGGAGTCTTGGTGCTGATCATGTTTTTCTCATGAGAGAGGCTTAGTCAACGGGTCTGCAACATTCAGATCCGTATGTATCTTGCAAACCTCTATGTCTCCCTCCTTGACTTGATCGCGGATGGAATTGCAGCGTCTCTTGATGTGCTTGGTTCTCTTGTGAAATCTGGATTCCTTTGCCAAGGCAATTGGACAAGTATTGTCACAAAAGATTTTCATTGGACCCGATGCACTAGGTATGACACCTAGATCGGATATGAACTCCTTCATCCAGACTCCTTCATTTGCTGCTTCCGAAGCAACTATGTACTCCGCTTCACACGTAGATCCCGCCACGACGCTTTGCTTAGAACTGCACCAACTGACAGCTCCACTGTTCAATATAAACACGTATCTGGTTTGTGACTTAGAGTCATCTGAATCAGTGTCAAAGCTTGCATCCACGTAACCATTTACGACGAGCTCTTTGTCACCTCCATAAACGAGAAACATATCCTTAGTCCTTTTCAGGTATTTCAGGATGTTCTTGACCGCTGTCCAGTGATCCACTCCTGGATTACTTTGGTACCTCCCTGCTAAACTGATAGCAAGGCACACATCAGGACTGTTACACAACATTGCATACATGATAGAGCCTATGGCTGAAGCATAGGGAACACCTTTCATTTTCTCTCTATCTTCTGCAGTGGTTGGGCATTGAGTCTGACTCAACTTCACACCTTGTAACACATGCAATAACCCTTTCTTTGCTTGATCCATTTTGAACTTTTTCAAAACTTTATCAAGGTGTGTGCTTTGTGAAAGTCCAATCAAGCGTCTTGATCTATCTCTATAGATCTTGATGCCCAATATATAAGCAACTTCACCAAGGTCTTTCATTGAAAAAATCTTGTTCAAGTATCCTTTTATGCTATCCAGAAATTCTATATCATTTCCAATCAACAATATGTCATCCACATATAATATTAGAAACTCTAGAGAGCTCCCACTCACTTTCTTGTAAATACAGGCTTCTCCAAAAGTCTGTATAAAACCATATGCTTTGATCACACCATCAAAACGTTTATTCCAACTCCGAGATGCTTGCACCAGTCCATAAATGGATCGCTGGAGCTTGCACACTTTGTTAGCATCCTTTGGATCGATAAAACCTTCAGGTTGCATCATATACAACTCTTCTTCCAGAAATCCATTCAGGAATGTAGTCTTTACATCCATTTGCCACATTTCATAATCATAAAATGCAGCAATTGCTAACATGATTCGGACGGACTTAAGCATCGCTACGGGTGAGAAGGTCTCATCATAGTCAACTCCTTGAACTTGTCGAAAACCTTTCGCAACAAGTCGAGCTTTGTAGAAAGTAACATTACCATCAGCGTCAGTCTTCTTCTTTAAGATCCATTTATTCTCGATGGCTTGCCAATCATCGGGCAAGTCTGGCAAGTCAACCAAAGTCCACACTTTGTTCTCATACATGGATCCCATCTCAGATTTCATGACCTCAAGCCATTTCGTGGAATCTGGGCTCATCATCGCTTCCTCATAGTTCATAGGTCCGTCATGGACAAGTAACATGACCTCCAGAACATGATTACCGTACCACTTTGGTGCGGATCTTACTCTGGTTGACCTACGAGGTTCGGTAGTAACTTGATCTGAAGTTCCATGATCATTATCATTAGCTTCCTCTCTAGTTAGTGTAGGCATCATGGGAACGGTTTTCTGTGATGAGCTACTTTCCAATTCGAGAGAAGGTGTAATTACCTCATCCAGTTCTACTTTCCTCCCACTCACTTCTTTCGAGAGAAACTCCTTCTCTAGAAAGGATCCATTCTTAGCAACAAAGATCTTGCCTTGGGATCTATGATAGAAGGTGTACCCAGCAGTCTCCTTTGGGTATCCTATGAAGACACATTTCTCCGATTTGGGTTTGAGCTTATCAGGTTGAAGCTTTTTCACATAATGTTACACCCACGACGCGGCTATATCTCTCACGTGTCAAGGCACGACTTGGAGGCATTACCGCATTGTAGGTTTTGTCGCAAGAAGGGTCATCTTCACACAATCCCATGTAATGAACAAGAATGGGATAAAGAGGGTTGGCTTACAATCGCCACTTCACACAATACTTAAATAAATCATACATCATTCAAAATACACACATAGACCGACTACGGTCAAATCCAAATGAAAAGAAGGTAACCCCAAGTGCTAGATCCCCGATCGTCCCAACTGGGCTCCACTACTGATCATCAGGAAACGAAACATAGTAACGACCAAGGTTCTCATCAAACTCCCACTTGAGCTCGGTTGCGTCATCTGCACTGGTAACCTCGGCACCTGCAACTGTTTTGGTAGAATCTGTGAGTCACGAGGACTCAGCAATCTCACACCCGCGAGATCAAAACTATTTAAGCTTATGGGTAGGAAAGGGGTAATGTTGTGGAGCTACAGCAAGCACTAAGCATATATGGTGGCTAACATACGCAAATGAGAGCGAGAAGAGAAGCAAAGCACGGTCGAGAAGCTAAAATGATCAAGAAGTGATCCTGAAGCTACTTACATTCAAGCATAACTCAAGACCGTGTTCACTTCCCGGACTCCGCCGAAAAGAGACCATCACGGCTACACACGCGGTTGATGCATTTTAAATAAGTTATTTGTCAAGTACTCTACAACCGGACATTAACAAGTTCCCATCTGCCACATAACCGCGGGCACGGCTCTTGAAAGTTTATACCCTGCAGGGGTGTCCCAACTTAGCCCATCACAAGCTCTCACGGTCAACGAAGGATATTCCTTCTCCCGGGAAGACCCGATCAGGCTCGAAATCCCGGTTACAAGACATTTCGACAATGGTAAAACAAGACCAGCAAAGCCGCCCGAATGTGCCGACAAATCCCGATAGGAGCTACACATATCTCGTTCTCAGGGCACACCGGATTGTCCAAACTTCCGATAGGCGAGCCCAAAGTTGCCCCTGGTGGCCACCGGCGGTTGACAGGTTGGACCAACACTCACGACGAGCGCTGGCCTGGGGGGGGGGTAAAATAAGATGACCCTCGGGCTCGCGAAAACCCAAGGGAAAAAGGCTTAGGTAGGCAAATGTAAAACCAAGGTTGGGCCTTGCTGGAGGAGTTTTATTCAAAGCGAACTATCAAGGGGGTCCCATAAATCCCCAACCGCGTAAGGAACGCAAAATCAAGGAACATAACACCGGTATGATGGAAACTAGGGCGGCAAGAGTGGAACAAAACACCAGGCATAAGGCCGAGCCTTCCACCCTTTACCAAGTATATAGATGCATTAATTAAATAAGAGATATTGTGATATCCCAAAATATCCATGTTTCAACATGGAACCAACTTCATCTTCACCTGCAACTAACAACGCTATAAGAGGGGCTGAGCAAAAGCTGTAACTTAGCCAAACAATGGTTTGCTAGGAAAGGATGGATAGAGGCTTGACATGGCAATACGGGAGGCATGATATAGCAAGTGGTAGGTAGCGCAAGCATAGCGATAGAGCGAAAAACTAGCAAGCAAAGATAGAAGTGATATCGAGGGTAATGGTCATCTTGCCTAAGATCCCGCAAGGAACAAGAACGGGTCCATGAAGTAGACGAACCAACGTAATCGAACGGATCCTCACAATCGCAACGTAACCGGAACTATCAAGAAGAAGCAACACCGGAAAGAAGCAAACAACATGGTACACAACCAAGCATAATCATGGCATGATGCACAATCAAGTATGATGCATGTCCGGTTAAATGAGGCATGGCATGACAAAGTGCACAAACAATACTACAAATTAAGTGAAGCTCAATATGCAACGACCTGCATATTGACGAAACGCCACATGACTCATTTAGTTCTCTCTCGGTTATGTACCCAACAATATTAAATGTTGTTAAACATGGCAAGAGGTGAAGCATAAGTAAACTAACTATTTAGGCAAATTTAAATGAGGCCGGAACAACAAACAACAATTCCGGAAAATCCTCATGTCCATATATTATATTTGGTACTGTTCTGCCTAAAACCATATTTTATTGTTGTTAAACAGGAAAATAAAGTGCAACATGTTAATCTATGCATTTTCCTACCCCATTTACATATAAAGTTTATTTAAAATGGAGCTACGATATTTAGTTATGAAATAAATCATTTTAACATGGCATTTAAGCAAATTTAAACAAACAAAATTTTAAACATTTTAAACATGGATGAACGTAGCATATTATAAAACTAGATGAAATTCTAAGCACTTTTCATATTTGAAGTTTTAACATATGGTGCATGGTTATTTAGTTATTGAATGCATGAACAGCAAGGGGTTGTCTGCAAATCTGTAATACTCTGGATAATTGGACAAATTCGCAGAACGAGAAAAAAACATGATCGGGCTGAATCTGGCTGGGCCAACAGGAGCAGGGACGCTGGAGGCTCACCATGGGCTAAGGCCTGATTTGGTGGAGGCAGCAGGCCGGCGGGGCCAGCGGGCCGGCTGGATCTGGGAGGCTGCTGGCGACGCTGGGCCTGGGCGCGGATCTGAAGGCGAGCTGGTCAACGGGGCAGCGACCAGGCGCTGGGTGGTCGCGGTCAACGCGTGAGGCACGCGTTTGTCCTCCTGCTCGAAGCAGAGGATGCAGGGGGCGAAGTAGGGGACTTGGCGGGCAGCGCAGGTGGTCTCCTATGGGGCGGCGCGGCGCCCTGGAGGCGGGGAAGAGGCCGAAGACACGGGGTCGCGTCGGATCTGTCGGAGACGGCCACGAACAGAGTAGAGCGGCGGTGGGAGCTGCAAGGCCATGGCGGGGGAGAAATTCGGACAAGAGGCTGAGAGATTAGAGAGAGAGAGAACCGAAGGGAGAGCTGGATGAGGTGAGGCGACCTGGCTGGCACGGGGTGCTCGAGGAGGTCGTGGGGTGGAGCTCCGGCAAGACGCACGGGAGGCTGCAGAGAGCTCCATGGGCGGTTCCTGTCCACGGCAGAGAGAGAGCCCTGAGAGATGAATACAAAGGGAGGAGGAAGAACGAGGGAAGGAGGCGGGGCATGGCGCTGGACTTGGTCCTGCTGCAGGGGTCGACGAGGAAGACGGGACGCGGTTTAGGCGGTTGGGTTCACCGGAGCTCGGACGGTTGACACGGCGGTGAGATCCAGGCGCGGGGGCTTCGTTCCAGGCGCCGGAATGGAGGCGGGGTGCAGCGGCATGGTGAGGAGCGCTCGGGCGCTGCGCTGTTGCTGCGGGCTCGAGGAGAAAGCAGAGGAGGAGCTCCTCTCTTGTGGGCTTGATTGAGGCAAGGAGGAGGATTTGGTGGTGGCTGGCTGGTTTATCGGGAGGAGGCTGCGGGATTGGCCCGATGGAGAATTCGGGGAGAGGAGGTGGGTGCATCGGGATGGATCCCGATGAAGATAGTGGCGGCGGCCGAGAGGAATCGATGGGACATCTCCCTAGATTCTAGGGTTGGTCTAGTTTATATAGGAAGTGGATCTAAATGCAGACTAATGGAAGCCCTTTGATCTAAATCGAACGACTGAAAAAATATAGGTTAGGAAGTCCAATTAAGAAAACGGAGATGTTTTAGGGATGTTAGGGGATAATCTGAAAGCAACGGTGATGACTGAGCAGTTCGGGTTCGGGGCAGTTTCCGGAGCGTGTGAGGGGTTTGAGCATTGTGTAGAGAGGGTCAAACGGTCGGGCAACAAAAGAATGGTCGGTCTTGAGAAAGGTCAACAGAGACGAGGAAGAAGCGGCAACTATCAACGGGTGCAAGTTTTATGAAAACATGTGATGCAATGCTCATGATGACATGATGAATGCAACAAACAAAATAAAACGCACGGCGAACATGAAATATATGGAAGGCGTCTGGAGCATCGGTCTCGGGGCGTTACACATAAGCATCGCAACCCCAAACTTTAAGAAATGACAACTTTGGTTTCTTGCCAAACCATAGTTCATAAGGTGTCGTCTCAACGGATATAGATGGTGCCCTATTTAACGTGAATGCAGCCGTCTCTAAAGCATAACCCCAAAACGATAGCGGTAAATCAGTAAGAGACATCATAGATCGCACCATATCTAGTAAAGTATGATTACGACGTTCGGACACACCATTATGCTGTGGTGTTCCGGGTGGCATGAGTTTCGGAACTATTCCGCATTGCTTCAAATGAAGACCAAACTCGTAACTAAAATATTCTCCTCCACGATCAGATAGTAGAAACTTTATTTTCTTGTTACAATGATTTTCCACTTCACTCGGAAATTCTTTGAACTTTTCAAATGTTTCAGACTTATGTTTCATCAAGTAGATATACCCATATCTGCTCAAATCATCTGTGAAGGTGAGAAAATAACAATATCCGCCGTGAGCCTCAACATTCATCGGACCACATACATCAGTATGTATGATTTCCAACAAATCTGTTGCTCGCTCCATTGTTCCGGACAACAGAGTTTTAGTGATCTTGCCCATGAGGCATGGTTCGCAAGTACCAAGTGCTTCATAATAAAGTGATTCCAAAAGTCCATCAGAATGGAGTTTCTTCATGCGCTTTACACCAATATGACCCAAACGGTAGTGCCACAAATAAGTTGCACTGTCATTATCAACTCTGCATCTTTTGGCTTCGACATTATGAATCTGTGTGTCAGTACTATCGAGATTCATTAAAAATAGACCACTCTTCAAGGGTGCATGACCATAAAAGATATTATTCATAAAAATAGAACAACCATTATTCTCTGATTTAAATGAATAACCGTCTCGCATCAAACAAGATCCAGATATAATGTTCATGCTCAACGTTGGCACCAAATAACAATTATTTAGGTCTAATACTAATCCTGAAGGTAGATGTAGAGGCAGCGTGCCGACGGCGATCACATCGACTTTGGAACAATTTCCCACGCGCATCGTCACCTCGTCCTTAGCCAATCTTCGCTTAATCCATAGCCCCTGTTTCGAGTTGCAAATATTAGCAACAGAACCAGTATCAAATACCCAGGTGCTACTGCGAGCATTAGTAAGGTACACATCAATAACATGTATATCACATATACCTTTGTTAACCTTGCCATCCTTCTTATCCGCCAAATACTTGAGGCAGTTCCGCTTCCAGTGACCAGTCCCTTTGTAGTAGAAGCATTCAGTCTCAGGCTTAGGTCCAGACTTTGGCTTCTTCACTTGAGCAGCAACTTGCTTGCCGTTCTTCTTGAAGTTCCCCTTCTTCCCTTTACCATTTTTCTTGAAACTGGTGGTCTTGTTGACCATCAACACTTGATGCTCCTTCTTGATTTCTACCTCTGCAGCCTTTAGCATTGCGAAGAGCTCGGGAATTGTCTTATCCATCCCTTGCATGTTATAGTTCATCACGAAGCTCTTGTAGCTTGGTGGCAGTGATTGAAGAATTATGTCAATGACATTATCATGAAGATTAACTCCCAGTTGAATCAAGTGATTGTTATACCCAGACATTTTGAGTATATGCTCACTGACAGAACTATTCTCCTCCATCTTGCAGCTGTAGAACTTATTGGAGACTTCATATCTCTCAATCCGGGCTTTGCTTGAAATATTAACTTCAACTCCTGGAACATCTCATATGCTCCATGACGTTCAAAACGTCGTTGAAGTCCCGGTTCTAAGCCGTAAAGCATGGCACACTGAACTATCGAGTAGTCATCAGCTTTGCTCTGCCAGACGTTCATAACATCTGGCATTGCTCCTGCAGCGGGTTTGGCACCTAGCGGTGCTTCCAGGACGTAATTCTTCTGCGCAACAATGAGCATAATCCTCAAGTTACGGACCCAGTCCGTGTAGTTGCTACCATCATCTTTCAACTTAGCTTTCTCTAGGAACGCATTAAAATTCAACAGAACAACAGCACGGGCCATCTATCTACAACAACATAGACATGCAAAATACTATCAGGTACTAAGTTCATGATAAATTAAAGTTCAATTAATCATATTGCTAAAGAACTCCCACTTAGATAGACATCCCTCTAATCATCTAAGTGATCACGTGATCCATATCAACTAAACCATGTCCGATCATCACGTGAGATGGAGTAGTTTTCAATGGTGAACATCACTATGTTGATCATATCTACTATATGATTCACGCTCGACCTTTCGGTCTCAGTGTTCCGAGGCCATATCTGCATATGCTAGGCTCGTCAAGTTTAACCCGGGTATTCTGCGTGTGCAAAACTGGCTTGCACCCGTTGTATGTGAACGTACAGCTTATCACACCCGATCATCACGTGGTGTCTCAGCACGGCGAACTTTCGCAATGGTGCATACTCAGGGAGAACACTTGTACCTTGAAATTTAGTGAGAGATCATCTTATAATGCTACCGTCGAACTAAGCAAAATAAGATGCATAAAAGATAAACATCACATGCAATCAATATAAGTGATATGATATGGCCATCATCATCTTGTGCCTTTGATCTCCATCTCCAAAGCACCATCATGATCATCGTCACCGGCGCGACACCTTGATCTCCATCATAGAATCGTTGTCGTCTCGCCAACTATTGCTTCTACGACTATCGCAACCGCTTAGTGATAAAGTAAAGCAATTACATGGCGATTGCATTTCATACAATAAAGCGACAACCATATGGCTCCTGCCAGTTGCCGATAACTCTGTTACACAACATGATCATCTCATACAATAAAATTTAGCATCATGTCTTGACCATATGACATCACAACATGCCCTGCAAAAACAAGTTAGACGTCCTCTACTTTGTTGTTGCAAGTTTTACGTGGCTGCTACGGGCTGAGCAAGAACCGTTCTTACCTACGCATCAAAACCACAACGATTTTTCGTCAAGTATGTGTTGTTTTAACCTTCAACAAGGACTGGGCGTAGCCACACTCGATTCAACTAAAGTTGGAGAAACTGACACCCGCCAGCCACCTATGTGCGAAGCACGTCGGTAGAACCAGTCTCGCGTAAGCGTACGCGTAATGTCGGTCCGGCCACTTGATCCAACAATACCGCCGAATCAAAGTATGACATGCTGGTAAGCAGTATGACTATTATCGCCCACAATTCACTTGTGTTCTACTCGTGCATATAACATCTACGCATAAACCTGGCTCGGATACCACTGTTGGGAACGTAGTAATTTCAAAAAAATTCCCGTGCACACGCAAGATCATGGTGATGCATAGCAACGAGAGGGGAGAGTGTAGTCCACGTACCCTTGTAGACCGTAAGCGGAAGCGTTATGACAACACGATTGATGTAGTCGTACATCTTCACGATCAACCGATCCTAGTACCGAAAGTACGGCACCTCCACGATCTGCACACGTTTGGCTCGGTGACGTCCCACGAACTCACGATCCAGCAGAGTGTCGAGGGAGAGCTTCGTCAGCACGACGGCATGATGACGGTGATAATGAAGCTACCGGCGCAAGGCATCGCCTAAGCACTACGACGATATGACCGAGGTGGATTACGGTGGACGGGGGCACCGGACACGGCTAAGGGATCAATGATCCACTTGTGTATCTATGGGGTGCCCGCCTCCCCCGTATATAAAGGAGTGGATGAGGGGGAGAGGGCCGGCCTCCTAGGCGCGCCCAAGGGGGGAGTCCTTCTCCCGGTGGGAGTAGGATTCCCCATTCCCTTGTTGGAGTAGGAGAGGGAAGGTAGGGGGAGAAGAAGAGAACGAAAGGGGGGCCGGCCCCATCCCAATTCGGATTGGGCTTGGGGGGGTGCCCCCACCTTGGCCGCCTTCTCATCCTCCTCCTTTCCACTATGGCCCATTAAGGCCCATTGACTCCCCGGGGGGTTCCGGTAACCCCTCGGTACTCCGGTATATTCCCGAACTCTCTCGAAACCTTTCCGATGTCCAAACATAGTCATCCAATATATCGATCTTTATGTCTCGACCATTTCGAGACTCCTCGTCATGTCCGTGATCATATCCGGGACTCCAAACTACCTTCGGTACATCAAAAAACATAAACTCATAATACCGATCGTCATCGAACGTTAAGCGTGCGGACCCTACGGGTTCGAGAACTATGTAGACATGACCGAGACATGTCTCCGGTCAATAACCAATAGCGAAACCTGGATGTTCATATTGGCTCCCACATATTCTACGAAGATCTTTATCGGTCAAACTGCATAACAATATACGTTGTTCCCTTTGTCATCGGTATGTTACTTGCCCGAGATTCGATCGTCGATATCTCAATACCTAGTTCAATCTCGTTACCGGCAAGTCTCTTTACTCGTTCCGTAATGCATCATCCCGCAACTAACTCATTAGTCACATTGCTTGCAAGGCTGATAGTTATGTGCATTACCGAGAGGGCCCAGAGATACCTCTCCGACAATCGGAGTGACAAATCCTAATCTTGATCTATGCCAACTCAACAAGTACCATCGGAGACACCTGTATAGCACCTTTATAATCACCCAATTACGTTGTGACATTTGGTAGCACACAAAGTGTTCCTCCGGTATTCGGGAGTTGCATAATCTCATAGTCATAGGAACATGTATAAGTCATGAAGAAAGCAATAGCAATATACTAAACGATCAAGTGCTAAGCTAACGAAATGGGTCAAGTCAATCACATCATTCTGTAATGATGTGATCCCGTTAATCAAATGACAACCCATGTCTATGGCTAGGAAACTTAACCATCTTTGATTCAACGAGCTAGTCAAGTAGAGGCATACTAGTGACACTCTGTTTGTCTATGTATTCACACATGTACTAGTTTTCCGGTTTATACAATTCTAGCATGAATAATAAACATTTATCATGATATAAGGAAATATAAATAACAACTTTATTATTGCCTCTAGGGCATATTTCCTTCAGTGCCCCCCTCGGGGCTGTCGGCGTTCTGGGAACAGGGGTCCCCAGACTTTCCTGCCTGCGGCCCATGGCGTGGCTCTGCGCAAGGGCCCGTATGGCCCATCTTCATCAACAAGGCATTCAAGACCCTCCTGAGGGGCCAAGCCACGCGAGGCGGACGACACAAGACCTCCTCAGGAGCAGCCTCACCAGGTTGGCTTGTGTGGGGCGAAGAGATCAAGGCAGCAAGGCAAACCTCGCGAGGTTCTCGTGACGTGAGCCATGACGATCAAGATCAGGCGGGCGCCAGCACGTGTAGTGTCCTTGTTTCCCCTTTGGTGCTAAGGAAGCGAGCGTAGGCGCAGAGTACCAAGGCATCAAGCAAAGGTTTCCATGTCGGTGCAACGAGACCAAGACCAGCAGGACGGCAAGATGGAGGTCACCATGGAGCCCAAGGCGGCGTCACCACCAGAGCCTTTTGCAGGCGAAGACCGCTTTTGTCAGGATAAGATGTACTAGCTGTCCCCTTTCAAATTGGCCGTTGTTGGCTCCCTTCGCGCTCAATATTTGAGGAGAGGACCAGGGCCTATATAAGTAGAACTAGCCACCACCGTAGGAGAGGACTGATTCGGAGGCATCTCATCTGATCTTGAGTGATCCTCATCCACACACAGAGCGCAAGAACACCTCAACCTTAGGAGGCTGTTCTTCCCCTTGTACTATTCATCATTAGCCCAAGAGGTAATCCACCACCACCACACTAGAGTAGGGTATTACACCACAACGGTGGCCCGACCCAGTATAAACCCTGTGTCCTTTGTGTTGTGAGTTCGTCTGTGAGATCTTAGCAAGCTAGGACGTGGATCGGTAGGGGGAGAACTTCGCGCGCACCCCAGAGTTCGAACCTTAAGGGTTTTGCCGGAACCCCTAATCTGACATTTGGCGTGCCAGGTAGGGGTGTGCCGAAGCTTCCCTTCCGTCGCTCCGCGTCACGTCGCTTCATCGTCCTCATGGCGGACGCACGCCGCGCCCGCGCCGAGCGCCGGGCTGCCCTCGCCACCCGCGTTGCTCAGACGGCCCCTGTCGGTGGGCCACCCCGTCGCTCTCCGTCGCCTGCCGCCAACGCCGCCACCGGCCCGGTGGGAAACGAGCAGCAAGCGTCCTCGTTGCACCCCTCGGTGCGGCAGGATGGCCGCACCGCCACTCCATCGCCGACTCCCGCAGGTTCGTCGTCTCACGCTCGTCGCACTCCCATGGACGCACGGGTCGCGCTCCTCATGGCGCACGAGCTCCTGCGCTACCGCCCGGTCGACGACCTCTACGAGGACTGGCTCGACCGCATCGTCGAGCTTGTCAGCGCCGCAGGGGGCTCCCCTGCGCCGTCCCTCTCACTACCTCGCCCTCCGCCAGCTACGGGCGACGTAGCTCACGGAGCACCTCCACCACCTCTGCACCAAGATGGCGCCCTGGTGCCAAGGCGCGCGGCTCCACGGCGCGACCCACCGCGTCCGGCGCCCGCGCGTGAAGAAAGAAACTGTCAAGAAGTCCCTCGACCGCAAGAGAACGCTCCGCCACTCCTCGCACCGCCGCGCCAGGATCGTTTGCCGCGGCAAGGCCCCGCGCCGCTCGCCGTAGCGGCGCGCGGGCACCACGACCAAGCTCCACCTCCAAAGACGGGCCCGGTGACCACGGCCGGCTGCCGCGCCTTCACCCCCGAGCTGCGTAGCGTCGCCTGGCCGGGCAAGTTCAAGCCGGATCTGCCTCCTTGCTACGACGGCACCCCTGACCCCGCGGAGTTCCTGCAGCTCTATGAGTTGAGCATCGAGGCGGCCAATGGCGACAAGAAAGGCATGGTAAACTGGTTCCCCAAGGCGCTCAAAGACGGCGCTTGTTTGTGCCTCCTGAACCTGCCTCCAGGCTCGATCTCCTCCTGGGACGAGAGGCGCGACCGCTTCGTCGCCAACTTCCAGGGCACTCGCGACCGCCCACCGGCCGCGGGTGACCTGCGTCGCATCAAGCAACAACCAGGAGAGAGCCTCCATAAGTACATCTAGCGCTTCAACAACGTTCGTCTCAAGATCCCCAAGGTGACAGACGAGGCCATCATCTCCGCGTTCTTTGATGGCGTCCGTGACGTCAAGATGAAGGAGGAGCTCGCCATCCACGAGGAGCTATGCACGTCCCTGGAGTTGTTCAACCTGGCAACCAAGTGCGCAAGGGCTGAGGAGGGGCGCCTCTCCCACCTCGAGCTCCCGGCTGCGGACCCGGAGGAGAAGAAAGCCAAGGCCAAGGACGTGAAGTGCAAGGGAGCAGCCGTGCTCGCGGCGGAGCCGGACACCAAGCACGACAGAGACCAGCCCGAGTCATCCAAGAGCAGCCGACTGTTCTGCGCCTTCCATAACCTGCATACCCACAACACCAGCGACTGTCAAGAGCTCAGAGCCATTCGAGAAGGACGCTTCGGTCGACGCCCCGAGTGCAACGACTGGGGCTACGGCCGAGGAGGAGGACGTGGTGGCGGACGCTGGGACGACCGTGGCCCACGCCAGAAGTGGCGCGACCGGCCTCGTGAGGACCGTTGACAGGATCAGCCTCGCGAGGGCGCCTGGAGGGATCAGCCTTGTGAGGATCATCCTCAGGGCAACGCTGGTGTTCCCCTACTACTGCCGCCGCCTAGAAGGAATGACGACCACCATCAAGATGAGGGGGCTGGGGGCTTCCAGGAGCCGCGTGCTATCACCTGCATCTAGGGCGGAGCTCAGGTCCCAGCCTCGCAGCGTATCTTTAAACAGTTTGCTCGTGAAGTGAATGCAGTCCTCCCCAAGCTTGAGGCCACACGCTCGCTCAGGTGGTCCAAGTGCGCCATCACCTTCAGTTCGGCAGATCAACTCAAGTGCGCGGCTACCACAGGCGCCCTCCCGATGCTTTGCTCCCCAGTCATCAGCAATGTGCAAGTCACCAAGACCCTCATCGACGGCGGCGCAAGGCTCAACCTCCTGTCCGTCGACACGTTCGACAACCTCCAAGTGCCGTATGACCAGCTTCAGCCCACCAAGCCTTTCTCAGGAGTGACCGACGGCTCCACTACCCCAATCGGGCAGGTCCGCCTTCCCGTCACCTTCGGAGAACGCAAAAACTACCACACCGAACTCATCGACTTTGATGTCACGCACATCCGTCTGCCGTACAATGCCATCCTCAGGTATCCAGCACTGGCCAAGTTCATGGCGGTGACCCATCACGGCTACAATGTCCTCAAGATGCCAGGAAGCGGCGGAATCATCACGGTCCCATGCGAAGAAAGAGATGCGGTGTGCTCCCCTGAGCGTGCCTTCCAAGCTGCAGGATCTCATCTTATCTTGAGTGATCCTCATCCACACACAGAGCGCAAGAACACCTCAACCTCAGGAGGCTGTTCTTCCCCTTGTACTGTTCATCATTAGCCCAAGGGGCAATCCACCACCACCACACTGGAGTAGGGTATTACACCACAATGGTGGCCCGAACCAGTATAAACCCTGTGTCCTTTGTGTTGCGAGTTCGTCGAGTTCATCCGTGAGATCTTAACAAGCTAGGACGTGGATCGGTAGGGGGAGAACTTCATGCGCACCCCAGAGTTCGAAACTTAAGGGTTTTGCCGGAACCCCTGATCCGACAGGGGCACCCCCCAGGCGCAGCCAGGGCCCGTTGTGTTCTTTCTGGCCCATACAAATTCTTCATAAAGTTTCGTGGCATTTGGACTCCGTCTGATATGGATTTTCTGCGATGTAAAAAACATGGAAAAAACAACAACTGGCACTTGGCGCTATGTCAATAGGTTAGTACAAAAAAATGATATAAAATGACTATAAATGATTGTAAAACATCCAAGATAGATAATATAACAGCATGGAACAATCCAAAATTATAGATACGTTGGAGACGTATCAGCATCCCCAAGCTTAACTCCTACTCGTCCTCGAGTAGGTAAGTGATAAAAACAGAATTTTTGATGTGGAATGCTGCCTAACATATCATAACATATTTATTTCTTTATAGCATGGACATTTGGACTTTTAGTTGTTCAAAGCAATAGTCTAGTTTTGACATGATAATTTAGATACTCAAGCATATCAACAAGCAACCATGTCTTTCAAAATATCAATGCTAAAATAAATTATCCCTATCCCATCATGCTGAAACATTGATCCATTCATGAAACACACTCGAATATTAGCTACACCCAATACCTAAGTACGATCATATTGCCTCCTAGTTGGTGCTTTTATAAGAGAAAATGGAGACTCAAAATAAAAATTGCATAAAGTAAAAGAAAGGCCCTTCGCGGAGGGAAGTAGGGATTTGTAGAGGTGCCAGAGCTCAAAGCAAAAAACTTAGAGATAAAAACATTTTAGGAGGTGTATCCATCCCACCAACAAAAACGACTTAGAGTTCCGAACACTTTCCATGCTAGATATGCCATAGGCGGTTCCCAAACAGAAAATAATGTTTATTCCTTTTTCCACCATACTTTCACTTCCCATGGCTAGCCGTATCCACTGTTGCCCTCCCTACCAAAACTTTCCAAGGAATTTATTATTTGACAACATAAAATAATTCATTTTTTTTGGCATTTCGGGACTGGGCATCCCTAACACCTTTGCCTTACTCTCGTGCAATGACAAGTGAATAAACACTCATCTTGATAATAACACATCTAGCATGGAAAATATTAGCCACCCTTCACTGCTCCGGGAGGGAAACAAACACACAAAAGAGAAGTTTATTTTGAAAATTAGAGATGGCACATACAAATTTGCTTGGAACGACAAAAGAATACCGCATATAGGTAGATATAGTGGACTCATGTGGCAAAACTGGTTTAAGGATTTTGGATGCATGCTACCTCTTGAGCATGCGTTGGTTTTCCCTTGAAGAGGAAAGGGTGATGCAACAAAGTAGCGTAAGTATTTCCCTCAGTTTTTGAGAACCAAGGTATCAATCCAGTAGGAGACCACGCAAATCGTCTAGTACTTGCACAAACAATCAAGAACCTTGCAACCAACGCGATAAAGGGGTTGTCAATCCCTTCACGGCCACTTGCAAAAGTGAGATCTGATTAAGATAATAAGATAAAAAAATTTGGTATTTTTTTATATAGATTGGAAAATAAAGATTGCAAAATAAATAGTAAACTTAGAATTATAGACCGGAAACTTATATGATGTAAAGTAGACCCGGGGGCCATAGGTTTCACTAGTGGCTTCTCTCAAGATAGCATAGATTACGGTGGGTGTACAAATTACTGCCGAGCAATTGATAGAAAATCGCATAGTTATGAGAATATCTAGGCATGATCATGAACATAGACATCACGTCCGTGTCAAGTAGACCGAAACGATTCTGCATCTACTACTATTACTCCACACATCGGCCGCTATCCACCATGCATCTAGAGTATTAAGTTCATAAGAACAGAGTAACGCATTAGGCAAGATGACATGATGTAGAGGTATAAACTCAAGCAATATGATATAAACCCCGTCTTTTTATCCTCGATGGCAACAATACAATACGTGTCGTTTCCCTTTCTATCACTGGGATCGAGCACCGCAAGATTGAACCCAAAGCTAAGCACTTCTCGCATTGCAAGAAAGATCAATCTAGTAGGCCAAACTAAACCAATAATTCGAAGAGACTTGCAAAGATATCAAATCATGCATATAAGAATTCAGAGAAGAATCAAATATTGTTCATAGATAATCTGGATCATAAACCCACAATTCATCGGATCTCGGCAAACACACTGCAAAAAGTATTACATCGAATAGATCTCTAAGAGAATCGAGGAGAACTTTGTATTGAGATCCAAAGAGAGAGAAGAAGCCATCTAGCTAATAACTATGGACCCGAAGGTCAGTGGTAAACTACTCACATATCATCGGAGAGGCTATGGTGTTGATGTAGAAGCCCTCCGTGATCGAATCCCCCTCCGACGGAGCGCCGGAAAAGGCCCCAAGATGGGATCTCATGGGTACAGAAGGTTGCGGCGGTGGAAAACTGGTTTTGTGGCTCCCCTGGATGTTTTCAGGGTATAAGAGTATATATAGGCGAAAGAAGTAGGTCGGTGGAGCTACGAGGGGCCCACGAGGGTGGGGGGGCGCCCTCCTGCCTCGTGGCCGCCTTGTTGCTTCCTTGACGTCCACTCCAAGTCTCCTGGATTGCGTTTGTTCCAAGAAAGATCCTCACGAAGGTTTCGTTCCGTTTGGACTCCGTTTGATATTCCTTTTCTGCGAAACACTGAAATAGGCAAAAAAACAGCAATTTGCACTGGGCCTTCGGTTAATAGGTTAGTCCAAAAAATAATATAAAAGAGCATATTAAAGCCCATTAAACATCCAAAACAGATAATATAATAGCATGGAACAATCAAATATTATAGATACATTGGAGACGTATCAAGGATCCCCAAGCTTTATTCCTGCTCGTCCTCGAGTAGGTAAGTGATAAAAACAAATTTTTTGATGTGGAATGCTACCTAACATAATTTTCAATGTAATTTTCTTTATTGTGGCATGAATGTTCAGATCCGAAAGATTCAAGACAAAAGTTTAATATTGACATAAAAATAATAATACTTCAAGCATACTAACTAAGCAATTATGTCTTCTTAAAATAACATGGCCAAAGAAAGCTTATCCCTACAAAAATCATATAGTTTGGCTATGCTTCATTTTCGTCACAAAAAATGCTCTCATCATGCACAAACCCGATGACAAGCCAAGCAATTGTTTCATACTTTAGTATTTTCAAACTTTTGCAACTTTCACGCAATACATGAGCGTGAGCCATGGACATAGCACTATGGGTGGAATAGAATATGATGATGGAGGTTGTGTGGAGAAGACAAAAAATGAGAAAGTCTCACATTGACGCGGCTAATCAACAGGCTATGGAGATGCCCATCAATTGATGTCAATGCGAGGAGTAGGGATTGCCATGCAACGGATGCACTAGAGCTATAAATGTATGAAGGCTCAACAAAAGAAACTAAGTGGGTGTGCATCCAACTTGCTTGCTCATGAAGACCTAGGGCATTTGAGGAAGCCCATTGTTGGAATATACAAGCCAAGTTCTATAATGAAAAATTCCCACTAGTATATGAAAGTGACAATATAAGAAACTCTCTATCATGAAGACCATGGTGCTACTTTGAAGCACAAGTGTGGAAAAAGGATAGTAGCATTGTCCCTTCTGGCCCTTTCTCTTTATTTGGCTTTTTTTTTTCTTTTTTTTGGCCTTTCTCTTTATTTTTATTTTTTTGGGACAATGCTCTAATAATGATGATCATCACACTTCTATTTATTTACAACTCAAGGATTACAACTTGGTACTAGAACAAAGTATGACTCTATATGAGTGCCTCCGTCGGTGTACCAGGATGGGCAATGAAACAAGATTGACATGTATGAAAAATTATGCATGGTGGCCTTGCCACAAATATGATGTCAACTACATGATCATGCAAGACAATATGACAATGATGAAGCGTGTCATAATAAACGGAACGGTGGAAAGTTGCATGGCAATATATCTCGGAATGGCTATGGAAATGCCATAATAGGGAGGTATGGTGGCTGTTTTGAGGAAGATATAAGGAGGTTTATGTGTGATAGAGCATATCATATCACGGGGTTTGGATGCACCGGCGAAGTTTGCACCAACTCTCAAGGTGAGAAAGGGTAATGCATGGTACCGAAGAGGCTAGCAATGATGGAAAGGTGAGAGTGCGTATAATCCATGGACTCAACATTAGTCATAAAGAACTCACATACTTATTGCAAAAATCTACAAGTCATCAAAACCAAGCACTACGCGCATGCTCCTAGGGGGATAGATTGGTAGGAAAAGACCATCGCTCGTCCCCGACCGCCACTCATAAGGAGGACAATCAAAGAAACACCTCATGCTTCAAATTTGTCACACAACGTTTACCATACGTGCATGCTACGGGACTTGCAAACTCCAACACAAGTATTTCTCAAATTCACAATTACTCAACTAGCATGACTCTAATATTACCATCTTCATATCTCAAAACAATCATCAAGTATCAAACTTCTCATAGTATTCAATGCACTCTATATGGAAGTTTTTATTATACCCATCTTGGATGCCTATCATATTAGGACTAATTTTATAACCAAAGAAAATTACCATGATGTTCTAAAAGACTCTCAGAATAATATAAGTGAAGCATGATAGTTCAACAATTTCTATAAAATAAAACCACCACTGTGCTCTAAAAAGGTATAAGTGAAGCACTAGAGCAAAATTATCTAGCTCAAAAGATATAAGTGAAGCACATAGAGTATTCTAATAAATTCCGATTCATGTGTGTCTCTCCAAAAGGTGTGTAGAACAAGGATGATTGTGGTAAACTAAAAGGCAAAGACTCAAATCATACAAGACGCTCCAAGAAAAACACATATCATGTGGTGAATAAAAATACAGCCTCAAGTAAAGTTACCATAGACGAAGACGAAAGAGGGGATGCCTTCCGGGGCATCCCCAAGCTTAGGCTTTTGGTTGTCCTTTAATTTTACCTTGGGGTGCCTTGGGAATCCCCAAGCTTAGGCTCTTGCCACTCCTTATTCCATAATCCATCAAATCTTTACCAAAAAATTGAAAACTTCACAACACAAAACTCAACAGAAAATCTCATGAGCTCTGTTAGTATAAGAAAACAAACCACCACTTTAAGGTACTGTAATGAACTCATTATTTATTTATATTGGTGTTAAACCTACTGTATTCCAACTTCTCTATGATTCATAACCCCCGATACTAGCCATAGATTCATCAAAATAAGCAAACAACACACGAAAAATAGAATCTTTCAAAAACAGAACAGTCTGTAGCAATCTGATTTGTTCGAATACTTCTGGAACTCCAAAAATTCTGAAAAACTAGGACAACCTGGATAATTTGTATATTGATCTACTGCACAAAGAATTGGTATTTTATCACGTTTTGGTGAATTTTAACAATTATATTCGTGAGCGCAAAGTTTCTGTCTTTTTCAGCAAGATCAAACAACTATCACCCAAGAAGATCCTATTGGTTCTACTTGGCACAAACACTAATTAAAACATAAAACCACATCTAAACAGAAGATAATGAATTATTTATTACTAAACAGGAACAAAAAGCAAGGAACAAAAATAAAATTGGGTTTCCTCCCAACCAGCGCTATCGTTTAACGCCCCTAGCTAGGCATAAAAAACAAGAATAGATCTAGGTATTGTCATCTTTGGTATGCAATCCATAAGTGGCTCTCATAATAGATTCATAAGGTAATTTAATTTTCTTCCTAGGAAAGTGTTCCATGCCTTTCCTTAATGGAAATTGGAATCTAATATTTCCTTTTTTCATATCAATAATTGCACCAATCGTTCTAAGGAAAGGTCTACCAAGAATAATAGGACATGTAGGATTGCAATCTATATCAAGAACGATGAAATCGGGCACATAATTCCTATTTGCAACAATAAGAACATCATTAATCCTTCCCATAGGTTTCTTAATGGTGGAATCCGCAAGATGCAAATTTAAAGAGCAATCATCAAATTCACGTAAACCTAACACATCACACAAAGTTTTGGGAATCATGGAAACACTAGCACCCAAATCACATAAAGCATAGCATTCATGATCGGGAGTACTAACAATGATAGGAGGACTTGCCATGACGGCAAAACAAACGATCAAACACACGGACACACATGAAGCAAGCGGAAAGAAGCGGACGAAAAAAGAGCGAATAAAACGGCAAGGGTGAAGTGGGGGAGAGGAAAAAGAGAGGCAAATGGCAAATAATGTAATGCAAGGGAGAAGAGTTTGTGATGGGTACTTGGTATGTCTTGACTTGAGCGTAGATCTCTCCGGCAACGGCGCCAGAAATCCTTCTTGCTACCTCTTAAGCATGCGTTGGTTTTCCCTTGAAGAGGAAAGGGTGATGCAGCAAAGTAGCGTAAGTATTTCCCTCAGTTTTTGAGAACCAAGGTATCAATCCAGTAGGAGACTACACGCAAATCGCCTAGTACCTGCACAAACAATCAAGAACCTTGCAACCAACGCGATAAAGGGGTTGTTAATCCCTTCACGGCCACTTGCAAAAGTGAGATCTGATAAAGATAATATGATAAATATTTTTGGTATTTTTGTTATATAGATTGGAAATACAGATTGCAAAATAAATAGTAAACTTAGAATTATAGATCGGAAACTTATATGATGTAAAGTAGACCCGGGGGCCATAGGTTTGACTAGTGGCTTCTCTCAAGATAGCATAGATTATGGTGGGTGAACAAATTACTGACGAGCAATTGATAGAAAAGCGCATAGTTATGAGAATATCTAGGCATGATCATGAACATAGGCATCACGTCCGTGTCAAGTTGACTGAAACGATTCTGCATCTACTACTATTACTCCCCACATCGACCGCTATCCAGCGTGCATCTAGAGTATTAAGTTCATAAGAACAGAGTAACGCATTAGGCAAGATGACATAATGTAGAGGGATAAACTCAAGCAATATGATATAAACCCCATCTTTTTATCCTCGATGGCAACAATACAATACGTGTCGTTTACCTTTCTGTCACTGGGATCGAGCACCGCAAGATTGAACCCAAAGCTAAGCATTTCTCCCATTGCAAGAAAGATCAATCTAGTAGGCCAAATTAAACCGATAATTCGAAGTGACTTGCAAAGATATCAAATCATGCATATAAGAATTCAGAGAAGAATCAAATATTGTTCATAGATAATCTGGATCATAAACCCACAATTCATCGGATCTTGTCAAACACACTGCAAAAGGTATTACATCAAATAGATCTCTAAGAGAATCGAGGAGAACATTGTATTGAGATCAAAAGAGAGAGAAGAAGCCATCTAGCTAATAACTATGGACCCGAAGGTTTGTGGTAAACTACTCACACATCATCGGAGAGGCTATGGTGTTGATGTAGAAGCCCTCCGTGATCGAATCCCCCTCCGGCGGAGCGCCGGGAAAGGCCCCAAGATGGGATCTCACGGGTACAGAAAGTTGCGGCGGTGGAAAACTGGTTTCGTGGCTACCCTGGATGTTTTTTTTGAGGAAGAGCGACAGTGGGAGAGGCTCCCACTGACTTTGTATTACTCACAAAGGAACAATTACATATGTATTACAAAAGGGTTTTGAGGCCCCCCGGCCATGCTAGCTATCCACGGTCTTAGTGGCCCAAGTTTACAATGTAATTAGACAGGAAAGGATGAAGATCCTCCCGGCAGTTATGTGTTAGCAGCTCCAAGAGATGCTTAAATCTAGCTAGCCATGCTCCATGAGAGTGCTGAATCCCTCTAAAGTGTTGATTGTTTCTCTCCATCCAAAGACTCCAAGCAGCCAGGAGAAAGATATCCATGAAGAGGGGTTGTCTCCAACTACCCCTACCTCCATGCAGAAGAGCCAGTCTGTTATCAGCTGTCGGCCATGTCACTCCAACCACATCCCAGCAGCGTTGGCTAAAGGGGCAGTTGAAGAACAGATGTTCCACCGTTTCCTCTGGAGGGTTTTGACAGAACATGCATGCATAGTTGCCCCCCATCACAACAAAGTGTCTGCGTTTGAGCATATTCCTGGTATTCAGGCGATCAACTAGGAGTAGCCATCCAAACATCTTGAATTTGATCGGGCTTTTAGCTTTCCAGAGCCATCCAAACGCCTCGTCTGCCACCACCTGTTTGTAGCAGTGATTATAGAACTTCTTGGACGAAAAACGCCCGAGCAAGCATTCCCAGACATCGCTGTTATCGACGGCCAGTCGATTTTGCGGCAATCCCTCCTGGATCTCTTTGATTTCTTCTCTCGCCTGGGTCGAGAGAGGTAGACTAAAAATCGTTGATGGGTCAGTTGCAGCAAGAACCTTAGCAATGGAATCGTCCTCATTCAAACAAAATGAAAAGGCTCGTGGGTATATATCCATTAGCGGGGAGCCTTGAGTACCATCAAACCAAGCATCTTTCCAGAACAGAGCACTAGAGCCATTCCCCGGGGTGACTTTAGTGATCCCTCGGAATATCCCACTGAGTTGCATCACATCTCTCCACCAGAAAGAACCAACCGCCTCAGATGCATGCGGTATCTTGTTTCTGTAGTAGGCATCCCAAACAAGCTCTACCCAGGGAACATCTTCATGATTATAGAATTTGAAAAGATACTTTAGGAGGAGGGCTGCATTCTGTGTTTTAAGATCAATAACACCAAGGCCTCCGCAGCGTTTTGGGCGGCAGACCAGCTCCCAGGCTGCAAGGGAGTTATTTTTGATCCCGTCGTCAGAGTTTCTAGCCCAGAGGCAATGTCTACGCAGCTTATCCAGATGTTCAATCACCTTTGGGTGTATCTTGATCGTGCACATTGCGTATATCAGCATCGAAGTCACCACTGAATTGGCCAAGGTTAGTTTAGCTCCGGATGACATCAGTGACAGAGCAGTGGATGTCTTCCGTTCAACTGCATGAACCAGTGGCATAAGATCAAGGACACTGGGCCTCGTTGTGCCCATTGGCAGGCCGAGGTATGTGAAGGGCATGGAACCAACAGAGCAACCAAAAACCCCAGCCAGTTCACAAGCACGTCGGTGATCAATGTTAATGGGTATGAGAGTTGATTCTGAAAATTGATCTTCAGTCCAATGGAAGTGGCATAATCTTCTAGGATAGCTTTCATACGAGCAGCCTGCACGGGACATGCCTGCATAACTAAAATCGTGTCATCAGCGTATTGGACAACCGGGAAATCACCCGCCCTGTCACGAGGGAGAGGAAGATCAAGCAGCCCACGAACAAAAGCATCATTAACTGCTGCTTGGAGGAGATCAGCCGCAAGGACAAAGATCAATGGTGAGAGAGGGTCCCCCTGGCGCACTCCACATTTACAGTTGAATTTTCGACCAGGGACTCCATTAAGAAGTACCGAAGAAACCCCCGAACCAAAGATCGTGTTCATCCATCCAAGCCATTTGTCATCAAAACCCATGTGTTTCATAATTTCCATCATGGGGGCGTGCTCAATAGTGTCAAACGCCTTGGCAAAGTCTAGCTTAAGGAGGATGTTTTCCCTTGCTGAAGTATGGCATTGATGTATGTATTCAAACGACCACGCTAAGCAATCCTGGATAGTCCTCCCTTTGAGAAAACCGTACTGATTTCTGTGAATGATCTTGAGGATGACTTTCTGTAGCCGATTTGCCAATATCTTAGTGATGATTTTCAGACAACAATTCAACAAAGTAATTGGTCTATAATCTTAGGCTACCCTGGATGTTTTCAGGGTATAAGAGTATATATAGGCGAAAGAAGTAGGTCAGTGGAGCTAAGAGGGGCCCACGAGGGTGGGGGTTCGCCTACCCCCTGGGCGCGCCCTCCTGCCTCGTGGCCGCCTAGTTGCTTCCTTGACGTGCACTCCAAGTCTCATGGATTGCGTTTGTTCCAAGAAAGATCTTCGCGAAGGTTTCGTTCCGTTTGGACTCCGTTTGATATTCCTTTTCTGCGAAACACTGAAATAGGCAAAAAAACAGCAATCTGCACTGGGCCTTCGATTAATAGGTTAGTCCCAAAAATAATATAAAAGAGCAGATTAAAGCCCACTAACATCCAAAATAGATAATATAATAGCATGGAACAATCAAAAATTATAGATACATTGGAGACGTATCAATGCACAAGTAGAGATCATACTTAGTGCAAAATGAAGGCTAGCAAAAGATTGGGAAGCGACCAACCAAGAAACGGATAATCTCATAAGCAAGCATTAAGCATAAATAACTCCGAATAATGCACGACAAGAAGGATATAATTTCATTGCATGACTATTGACTTTCGTACTTGCATAGGGAATCACAAACCTTAACACCAATATTCTTACTAAAGCATAATTACTCACCAACATAACTCACATATCACATCATCATATCTCAAAACTATTACTAAGAATCAAGTTTATTTTGTCCAATGATCTTCATGAAAGTTTTTATTATATCCTTCTTGGATATCTATCACTTTGGGACTAATTTTCATGCGTTGCTTTTCATAAGCTCAAACAAATATAAGTGAAGATCATGAGCATAATTCTTTTTATTTCTCTCAAAATAATTTAAGTGAAGCAAGAGAGAATTTCTTAAAAATTTTAATAACTCTCAAATAAATCTAAGTGAAGCAAGAGAGCATTTCTTAGAAAATACTAAGCACACCGTGCTAAAAAAGATATAAGTGAAGCACTAGAGCAAGTCCATTGCTCATAAAAATTTAAGTGAAGCATAGAGAGCAATTCTAACAAGTCATGACATAATTTTGGTTCTCTCAAATAGGTGTGTCCAGCAAGGATTGATGAATTAAAACAAAAAATAAAACAAGCAAAGACTCATATCATACAAGACGCTCCAAGCAAAACACATATCATGTGACGAATAAAAATATAGTTTCGAGTGAAATACCGATGGTCGTTAGAAGAAAGAGGGGATGCCACTCGGGGGCATCCCCAAGCTTAGTTGGTTGCTCATTTTTCGATAATAGCTTGGGATGCCGGGGAATCCCCAAGCTTAGGCTCTTCTATCCTTCCTTCATCCATCGTAAGATAACCCAAAACTTGAAAACTTCAATCACACAAAACTCAACAAAACCTCCGTGAGATCCGTTAGTGTAAGAAAGCAAACCACTACTATAAGTGTTGTATCAAACCAATTCATATTTTGTTTTTGTATTATATCTACTGTATTCCAACTTTTCTATGGCAAAAACTCATCAAAGAAAACCATAGAGCCATCAAAATAAGCACACAACACAAAGAAAACAGAATCTGTCAAAACAGAACAGTCTGTAGAAATCTGACTTAGACGAAAACTTATGGAACTCCAAAAATTCTGAAAAAATAGGAAGACCTGAGAAATTTGTATATTAATCTTCTGCAAAAAGAATCAGGGCAAAAGCACTTTCTGATAAAAAATGAGAATTGTTTTCGTGAGCACTAAGTTTCTTTCTTTTTCAGCAAGATCAAACAACTGTCACCCAATAATATCCTATCGGTTCTACTTGGAACAAACACTAACTAAAACACAAAAAACACAATAATAACGGTAGCATAATTGTGCTAACACTCAAGAACAAAAAGCAAAAAGCAAAAATAAAATTTATTCATTGGGTTGCCTCCCAACAAGCGCTATAGTTTTACGCCCTTAGCTAGGCATAAAGCAAGGATCTAAGTTTTGTCATCTTTGTTCTTTGGAAAGAAAAGGGAAAATTTCCTATCAATGGCATTTAATTTTCTATTATGTGAAAGCACATGGCCATTGATAGCGGAAGAAAGATTAAGCATGTTGCGAAAATTTTTATGTAAACTAGCCTTCATCTCTTTAATTTTTTCGTTTTGATAAAAGCACATAAGAGTAGTTGATTCAAAATTTTCTCCTTTGGGGTGCCTAAATATGGTTTTCATCTTCTCATAAGTCTCAACGACATCCCCTTCAAGAAAACCGTTTTCAAATATAGAGTCTAAAACCTGCTTGAAGGAAGAAGGTAAACCAACAGAAAAACTTTTCAAGTATATCTCTATTTGATATTGGGGCACATAGCTAGCTCGAATTCTCAACAACCTATCCCAAGCACCTTTCAAAGATTCATCAAGTAAATAATGAAAAATTCCGGAATCATCTTCATCATATTTGTTAAGATTTTTCTTAACCACCCTGGTAGATCCTTCCATAGCATCATTGTTTATGAGCTTAGAGAGGACAAAGGGCTATCCGAAGTATTAAGATTCGGGAGAAAACCCTTAGCTCTTCTACGACCGGACATGGCGAGAAAATGGCGAACGAAAAAGGGAGGCGAATAAAACGGCAAATTTTTTTGAAGTGGGGGAGAGGAAAATGAGAGGCAAATGGCAAATAATGTAAATTGTGAGGATACGAGATTTGTGATTAGGAACCTGGTATATGTTGAAGATCCTCCCCGGCAACGGGGCCACAAATTCCTTTTGATGTCGCTTGAAGCTACGTCGGTATTTCCCCAAAGAGGAAGGGATGATGCCGCACAGCGGCGGTAGGTATTTCCCTCAGATACGAAACCAAGATTATTGAACCTGTAGGAGAACCAAGCAACACAACGTAAACAGCCCCTGCACACAAATAACAACCACTGGCAACCCGGCGTGTTAAAGGGGTTGTCAATCCCTTTCGGGTAACGGCGCCAGAAACGGTGCGCGGAAGGGAGAAAGTCGTAATAGATTAAATAAATAGATCGCAAATAAAATAAGGTGCAGCAAAGTATTTTTGTATTTTTGGTTTAATAGATCTGAAAATAAATGCAAGGAAAAAGTAGATCGCAAAGGCAAATATATGAGAAAGAAGACCCGGGGGCCGTAGGTTTCAGTAGTGGCTTCTCTTGAGAAAAATAGCAAACGGTGGGTGAACAAATTACTGTTGGGAAATTGATAGAACTTCAAATAGTTATGACGATATCCAGGCAATGATAAAAAAAAGGCATCACGTCCAAGATTAGTAGACCGACTCTTGCCTGCATCTACTACTATTACTCCACACATCGACCGCTATCCAGCATGCATCTAGTGTATTAAGTTCATGGAGAAACGGGGTAATGCAATAAGAATGATGACATGATGTAGACAAGATCTATCTATGTAGAGATAGACCCCATCGTTTAATCCTTAGTAGCAACAATACATACATGTCGTTTCCCTTTCTGTCACTGGGATTAAGCACCGTAAGATCGAACCCACTACCGGGCACCTCTTCCCACTGCAAGATAAATAGATCAAGTTGACCAAACAAAACCCAAATATCGGAGAAGAAATACGAGGCTATAAGCAATCATGCATATAAGAGATCAAATAAACTCAAATAACTTTCATGGATATAAAAAGGGATAACTGATCATAAACTCGAAGTTCATCATATCCCAACAAACACACCGCAAAAAGTGTTACATCATATGGATCTCCAAGAGACCACTGTATTGAGAATCAGCGAGAGAGAGAAAGCCATCTAGCTACTAACTACAGACCCGAAGGTCTACAAAGAACTACTCACGCATCATCGGAGAGGCACCAATGGAGGTGGTGAACCCCATCCGAGATGGTGTCTAGATTGGATCTGGTGGTTCTGGACTCTGCGGCGGCTGGATGAATATTTCGTCGACGTGCCTAGGGTTTCTGGATTATTGGGGTATTTATAGAGCAAAGAGGCGGTCCGGGGGGTACCCGAGGTGGGCACAACCCACCAGGGCGCGCCTGGGCCTCATGGCGCGCCCTGGTGGGTTGTGCCCCCCTCGGGGCACCCCCCCAGGCGCAGCCAGGGCCCGTTGTGTACCTTATGGCCCATAAAAATTCTTCGTAAAGTTTCGTGGCATTTGGACTCCGTCTGATATGGATTTGCTACGATGTAAAAAACATGGAAAAAACAGCAACTGGCACTTGGCACTATGTCAATAGGTTAGTACCAAAAAATGATATAAAATGACTATAAATGATTGTAAAACATCCAAGATTGCTAATATAACAGCATGGAACAATCAAAAAATTATAGATACGTTGGAGACGTATCATGGGCCCACAGATGGAAGCGTCACACGTGAGTGTCCTAGCTAGGATAACCACCGCCTGCATGCATGTGAGCCAAAGAGGTGTTGTGTGATGTTTGAATAGCCAATTTCACAACTTTGATGTGGCACGTGCCTCGGAAACCGAAAAGTCCCGACACTGAGTGAGGTGTACTTGTTCACGGAGGCGTACATATAGTATATATGCTAGTCCCCTCCCACCTCTTCGACGCGTACTATATACCACCATAACACAAAGAAAACAGATTCTACCTTGTTGGTCAAATTAACCTCACTGCCGACTGTTCGTCAAAGTGATGGACGACCTCGCGGGCCCATAGAAAGCATCACACGTGAGTATCGAGTGTCGTGTAGGACAACCATCGACTGCATGTGGCCAAAACATGTATGTATGGAAGGGTTGTGTAATGTTTTAAATAACGAATTCACGACTTTGATGTGGCACCTGCCTAACAAAACGGCCAACCCACATGGTGGCTCACAACTCGTAGTGTACTGCAATCCACCCGCCACCCCCTAGATGCACACACCCACACACACCGCGAATACACCGCAACTACGATGCATGTTAAATTATCCCGCGGTGAACATATGTTACCAAAGGAGGGACGTTTTAATTTAAAAAAGCAGAGAACATTAAGACATTTTAGTACATTAATTGATCGATTTCTACGGGTATAATGTGCAAAAATAAAATTTGAGCTACATGAACACGTGACAGTGCACCTAAATGGATTGCAAAAACACATGTGTCTCACTGGGTGCATGTTTACTCCCCGTGCAAGAAATTTCAAACATTGGGAATCTTGATTTTTAAATTCTAACATCCAAAACTTATTTGAAGTTCATGAAACTTATCGTGTTGTCATATGGACACCAATACAAAGTGGCATTGTACTTTTTTTGTCAAATTTGAGACCAGTTTTGATGTAATCTTTATCTAATTACAAACGGGAGATTATTAATAATTGGGAACCAATATCCCAAACGGATTATTTATTCGGACCGTGAGCGTTAGACCAACAATGGATACATGCCATGCTTCGGTTAAGCAATAAAGCGGCAGCGTTAATCATCCAAATAGAAAAACAATATACGTGCCGCCACGCGACCCGTGTGCCGTGCAAGCAGGCGTGAGTTGACGGGACGCATGCGAGCAGTCCGCCGCACAGGTAGACCGGGAGGCATGTGTGCATGTGTGTGAATTGACGGAGGCGTGCTCGCTACGCAGTGTCATCGAGAGACGTGTGAGTAGATGTGTGAAATGACGGTAGGCATGCCAACAGTTCGGTGCACAGGCTCACCGAGAGGCGAGCCAGGGGTTTGACCGCCGCCCGCCACTCTCCCACTACTCCATATTAATGGTGCGCCCAAGCGGCCGCACCCCCCATCCTCGCCACACACACAATCCTCTCTCTCCGCTTGCATCCTCGACGCCGCTCTCAGTCTTCAAAGCCATCAGTGTATGAGGATGCTGCCGAAGCCCCCCATCGGAGGGAGTGGCGACGCCGGGGCTGCTGAAGCACCGGAGCACGGCGTGGAGATGTAGACAGATGTTGTCGTCACCGCCGGCGAGTTATCGTTGCACCCTGACATCGTCCACGGTATCGAGCTTCCACAGCCGGAGGTGGAGTTTCACACCGACTCTGGTGATGACTCGGGCGACGACCCCGGTGAGGACTCCGACGACCACTCAGGCGACGACTCCGACGACGACGGACAACTGGTTAGTCAGCTATACCCATTTATGTGTCAAATAGATCCTAGGGTTTCTCTGGTTACTCCTGCCTGCCCCTTTTTTGAATAGAAATACTATGGTTATGTTCTCCCAATCCATGAAATCTGAGTAAGTTTCGTTAGATCCGTGTAGTGTATTGATTGTTTGAATGGTACAAGTGATAAGTGATTAGTTGTTTCATCTGTGCAAATGATTTCTGCTAGTAATCCGGCTAGAGTTAGTCTTCGTGCTAATAATTCCTAGCCAGGACTTGACAATTGATTTTGAATGACCTACATATGTTTGTGCCATTATTTTCTTCAAGATTGGTCTGTACATAGACGATTGTGCTTAAAAATTGAACCATAATCTCTGGATATGTATAAATAAATAGCCATAAATTCCTAATCCTACTTCACGGCATGTAAACATTGATTTGATACCAAATTTGTTTTACTATTTGTATAGGTGTGTCTGACGATGTGGACAACGAGGATGAAGATGGCCAAAGGAGGTACAAGAGGCAAATCCAGAGGGAGCTTTATGCGGGAAAGCATAACAGGCATATTAGGACATAGAACGGCGGCTATCGATGCCCATTTTGCAACCACAAGCTTCATGACGCGTATCTAAGTGTTCTAGCGCATGCAAGAGGACGGGCTGTTGGCTCCTTCAAGCAGAAGTATTCTCGCAGGGTGGCGCACGACGCATACGCCGAGTACCAGGAGAAGCTTCAGGATCGTGCCGGCATGTGAGATGAGATGTGGGATCGAACTATGTACGCTTGAGTATGCTTAATGACGGTTGAACTATGTACTTATGGTTGAACTATGCTTTTGTACGCTTATTATCTATGTCTGAGTATGTTTAATCTATGTTTACTTATGTCCAACTGTGGGATATGGATGAAATCAGTTCGGTTGATGGAATCTACCTCCGTCCTGGTTTATTGGTCCCCTTTGTAATTTGTGTTAAATTTTGACCAAAGATTTAACTGACAAAATGTTAGTGCAGGCCAGCAAAAATTATTTTGTTGAATGGGTATTTGAGCATAGTGTTCAATGATATAATTTTTGGTGACATGCATAATCATTTCTTAATTAAATATTTGGTCAAAATTTGGTACAAATTACAAAGGGGACCAATAAACCAGGACGGAGGTAGCACGTCAATCACACACGGTTCCCAAAATTGGAACCATGTGTAATGACTTTCATTTTGCCTGTTGCGTCAATCACACACGGTTGGCTCTAGCAAATCGTTGCCTCCGAAATTCTTTGTGGGACAAAAAACCCTCACCACGAAACTCAAAAAAGAAAAAAGAAAACCCTCACCATCCCCACGTCACAAAAACCCTCACCCCCCCACCCCCCCTCCGGTTCCCATTCACACCTGCACAAGCTCCTCCGCGTCTATGCATGGCACCACCTATCACGGCGGTAACCACTTAACTCGACGCCTGCCGCCGCCAGGCTGCCGGCAAAGCCCACCGCATTTCACCACTTCCGCTTGCTGCCGCCTATTGCCATCGACTTTCTCGATGCTGCTCGCGGTCGACCCAGCTCCACTCGATTGGGAAATCTGTCGTACTGAGGGTTCTTTCTCATGGACAACAAGGTAACTAATTTAATGAGATATTATCTCATCTCTTATCCTAGTTCATCTGCCCCCATTAATCACCCAGCCGAAATCGCAGTAAATTCATTTTTATTCGAGCTGATTTGAGGGTTTTCTTCCATTCGTAGAGTGTACAGTGCGCACACAAATCAGGACTTTGCGGCCTCCGCCAGACATTCCATCTCACCATACCAAATGACTTGAGGATGCGCGCGATATATTCAATCTCACCCTAAATCGGTCGGCATGGCCTACTTTCCTGAACATATTCTAAATATTGCTACATTTCGATAAAAGGTGCCACATGCACCATATATGTCAAAGGGATTTTTCCCTCTTCTTTCTATATTAGGCAAATTAATGTATTGTTCTTTCAATTACTCTCATATTTCCATGGCATCATGTTTACCCTATCTGTTTAATTATAGATTTTTGTCCTTCGATTTCAACTGCTGTACAGTTCTTTCAAATTGGGCCCATATTTGCATGTTGCAATATTTTCTTTAACAATCCTACCATTTTTTGCAGCGCGTCCCTTGCTATGCAACATAATCTGTAGTGCATAATCTTTCCCTTTACATAAATCAAGACTGCATGGATGTCATACTGAACATAAACCATGGATTTACAATCGTTGCTACTATAAGACTTGATGAATGTGGTGACTCCTATTTTGGCACTGGCCTTTGGAAAGAAATTTCGAAGTTTTATGTACTGAAAGCTGGCACTATAATTGCACTACACATAAAAGGGCCTGGTATATGCTAACTTCCTTGACGATATCATCCGTCTATACTTTGTTCGAAGTAAGTTTTCTTTTCAAGTATTTGCATGTTGACTTACCCAGCAATATCAAATGAATTGTGTAGTATTTAAGCAACCAATTGTTATTCCATTTTCTTACTATATTCCTACCTAATAACTTCTAGTTACCAATGCACTTTTCTATAAAATTCAAAAAAATACACTTTTCTATTGCCCTGTTTTAACTAAATATTCCCTGTACTCCCACTTCTATCAGAAAGCGCCGTTGACAAGGAGACTCCAGAGGTGGAGAACGGGGCTGCCAACAAGTGGAGGCGGGGTGAGAAAGAACCGTAAGCGACTCCAGCATGCCTAGACTTCATCAGCAACCTCCCCGATGATATGTTGACAGTCATCATCTCCCTCCTCCCAATCAAATATGGGGGGCGGACAACCGTCCTCTCCCGTCAGTGGCATCCCCTATGGAACTCCACCCATCTCGACCTCATCGACACCCACGAGCTCTGCCATGGCTACCGCAAAAGCTTGGATGCATTCTCCAAGATCCTCGGCAGTCACCTTGGCCCAACCAGAGGCCTTAGAATGGGCAAGTTCCGTTCCAACGGCAAGGACCGAGCCAAGCTTGACGACTGGTTCCGATCCCCCGCCCTAGATCAGCTCAAGGAGCTCACTTTTGATGATGGGCATATGCGCTCGCTGCCCACGTCTGTGCTTCACCTCGTGCCCATGCTGCGCGTCGCCAAGTTCAGGAACTGCCATCCACCCACCTTAATGACGCGCCCGCTCTTATTCTACCACGACTGAAGCACCTCGAGCTCTTTGCCGTCTGCCTCCCAAACGGTGACATGGAGCGCCTACTCCGTGGCTGTACTGCACTCGAGTACCTTTGTCTTCAGGCGATCAATGGGTTGAGTAGCTTCCACATCACCTCCATGACTCTCCGGACTATTTATGTGTGTTGCTGGAGCGGCAGGAAGACATCACAAGATGTGTACCACGGTATGGTCATTGAGGACACACCTGCACTTGAGAGATTACTTGTAGTTGATCAAGAAGGTCCAAGAAGAATCAATGTCATTTCTGCGCTGAAATTGACAGTGGTGGGCTACTCGTCTGACAAATACTCCGAACTTGTTATTGGATCCACACCCGTTCAGGTACAACAACTGCCTTCTACCTCTCCTACAAATTAACTTTATTTCTAATTTTGAAAATGTTTGTTCGTCTGTCATCCAGAAAATGATTCTGACAAGCTTGACCCCGAAACTGCACACAGTGAAGGTCTTGGCGGTAGAATCTATCTGCCCCAACCTTGAGCAAGTTGTCAGTTTCCTAAGATGCTTTCCGTGCCTGGAGACGGTATATATCGAGGTGATGTTCCTTTCCTGTTGAATGTTAACCATAAGGGAGTTCAATTTGTGACACCTTTTTCCAAGTTTACAATGACAATGTACTACAATTTCCGAAGGACTCTTTTGGAGGATTTCAGTACATACATGTCCCCCACATATTGGTTGCTTGATCCATATGGTTACAATCCATAAGCATTTCTCTTTTGGATTCATCTGTACTAGTTTTCTTAGGGAACTTTTCATCCACTCCAACCTCTTGTGAAGAAGGCTACATCTTTCTAGAATGTAATCAAATGCCCATGTTAATCATGTCAGATCGAAGATGGCATGTTAGTGCATTTTACAAATCCTGCAAACCAAATAGGCCTGTAGTAGTGTTCAAAACTGCATGTAGGCACTAACATGTTTTCTTCTTTTGCAGATAAGGTTGGGCTCAGTGGTGGATAATGTGATATAATATAACAATCACGTCGAATGCCTAGATCTGCATCTCTGAGACATTACTTTGAACTCCTACCGAGGGACCTTACCGGAGATTATATTCGCCAGGTTCTTTGTTGTCAAAGCAAGGGTGCTGAAGGTAATGAGGTTTGCCCTACATTTATTTCACAAAAATGAATGGTTTGTTGATCAGCGCCGGCGCCTGCGGCATAATGGAATAGGCTCCAAAAATACTGAATTTCATTTTGGAACTTTAGATGACAGAGTAATCGGAAGTCATCGTGTCAACCCCATACATGACTTCTTAGTGGCTGACCCCTTTGCAAAAATTATGAGGTTTCGAAACCAGACTTAGAAGTGGTAATATTAGTTTGAACCTCTCTGATATCCATGTTCAGCGGATCAGCGCGAGCATTTGCAGTTGATGAGCTGAATTTCATTTCTAATATCAGTTTGAACCTTGTAATCTATGAATTTGAGCCATATAACTCTGGAATTTGAACCTTGTAATATTTCAAGCTTTTGTGGTACAATCGTTGAAATGGCATCGTATGAGACTCGTATATTGGTAGCACTATTTTGACCTTAATATGCAATGATCTTAGATTTTATTAACCATTCTTAAATCTTTTTACCTTGTCGGTCCCACAGCACATGATCTGTATAGCTAACTCGACTGCAATCTTCGAGATTATTGCGCATAGTTGGTTTCTTCAACCGTGTGCCCTGTAAAGCGCAGAATTAATTATCGCACTCGAGTGTCCATCATCACCCTTCTGTGTAACTTTGACATCATCACCCATGGGTAAACTTATGACCGAAGTCATTCCACAGACTTCGTTTTTACAAAGCTTTTTGCCAATAAACGCCCATGATTTGTCCCTCTTCTAGCCGACGCGTGGCCAAACTAGCCGGGCGGGAAGCTTCCGCGGTAAACGGCGTGGTAGCGCGGGAACATGCTCACCGACGATACATTTGGCGCCTCTTCGAGCCCATGCATGGTCAAATGAAACACGTGCGGTACGGTGTTATCAAGCATCCACTGGAATCCTCCGCTATGAACGCCGTGACAATTACAGGCTGGCCGGCCCCCATTTATTACAGCGGCCATTAGACCCTTGTGTCTCTTCAACCTTTCGATCACGCACCACCATTGCAAGAAGCATACCCACCACGACAAATTATTAGAGGGTATCCTGCATGGCTCCAATGGCGCTCCAAGCTGCTGCCGACGATGAGAAGCAGTTCACCATGCATGCCGTGGTGGACTCCCACAGAAGGTTCATGGACCTCTCAGTGGTGTACACCAATGACCCGGTCTGGGTGGAGCACTCCATCCACATCATGGAGCTGTTGCTTGCCGAGGAGAAGTACAAGGTGCTCGGGTTTGACCTCGAGTACACCCACGCTCGTGCGGGTCTTGTCCCAAGGTCGCCATCGCCCAGATGTGCGTGCGCCACCACGTCCTCGTCTACCACTACTGCCTGGCCACAAGGCCTTGCGAGCGTTTCGCCAGGTTTGTCAACAGCCCCCACTACATGTTTGCTATGGTGGACATCACCAATGATGTAAAGGCGCTCGAGAATTCGGGCATCGCCTACCAGAATCTTGTCGACATCCAGGGCCAATACAAGATCTGGGGCAGCAAGGAGCATGAGAAGGACTCACTGGTTCACCTTGCCGAGGCCATCATAGACCCCTACTATAGGGACATGAAGGATTCCTGCAACAAGGACAAGCATGCCTGGCACTCGGCCTGGATGGAGATACTCGACAAAGCTCACGTCGTGTACGTGGCCAAGGAGGCGTACACGAGCTACGACATGTACAGGTGGATCGTTGACATGAGGAAGTACCTCCTTCCCCAAAACGACCAGGGATCCAGCCAAAAGCACAGCAATGGCAAGCGTCGTCACAATAATAAGTAGATGATTAGATCCTCATTTCTCCTAGTTTAGTATGCATGTAATTGCTTACTTTGGTGTGTTGAAATGTTATGTGTGTAGTCACTTGCGTAATTGTATGCTTAATTTGGTTTTGCAATGTTGTCTTTTAAGTATATATGTTGATGCTCTGTAGACAGAGCAAATCACATCACACACGGACTAAACAATGGAACCCGTCGGTGATGATTTCATCAATCACTGACGATTGTATACCAGTGATCGTTTTCTCACAACACACACGGCTTGTTAACAGGAATCGTCTGTGTTGTTATCGGTCTTCCCACACATTTCCGATGATAGACCTATTTGCCGCGTATCACACACATCTTGTTAAGTTGAACCGTTTCTGTTCTCTTGGCTGAACGCAAAAAATTCATCCGAGTAAACTGTATGTCGTATATCGCACACACCTTGATCTGGCTGACCGTTTTTTGTGTTGCCTAATCACAAACAGTTCATCCGAGTGAACCGTATGCTGTATATCGCACACACCTTCATCTGGCTGCCCGTTTCTTTTGTTCTGCCTCATCGCAAACAGTTCATTGAACTAAACCGTATGCCCCTCATCCCACATGCAACTAAATTCTAAACCGTGTTTGATGCATCCGTCATCGCAAACGTTTTGCATATTTTTGACGGGTTTTTTACACCATCATTTGCGATTATTGCATCGCACACAGTTTCGTCGAAGGGTCTCTGATCGTAGTGTCGCGTTAGCAGCATCCTGCGGTAGTGACACCTTTGTGTACTCCTTGCCATTGCTTTGATAACCCCATAGCCCATTTCGCGTCACTTTCCTATCGGGACTAGCCATTGAGTATTGCCGGCAATATTACTTGTGCACATTAGTGATCATCATTCCCATTGCATACATACCATATCATCTTGGTATAATCTCTTGTGTCACAAATTTGTCACCGCATATATACAATCGCTATCTTGGTTCGTGAAGTTTTGCATAAGAGGCCAAAGAAAGAGCTCAAAAGAGAAAGACCCAACAAGCTTTTAAGCAAAATAGAAAGATAAGCAAGGAGCTTTTAAGCAAGAACCATAGCATCACACTACATTAAGATTGTCATACTCGATCATCTTGGATCATATCACCGAAACACCGAACATATAGCATACTTGGGATAGAAGTCATTGCATTTTGCTTTGTAGGTTGTGCACAAGTCTCGTATCCGCCTATTGTGCAATCGTGCTAGCGTCTCTCTAGCGTTGTGCAACAAGAGCATTTTCTGTGGTCCACATTTTGCGCTTATTCCTTGGTTGCACAATCCCATTTATATATCCGTGTGTGTGTTTCCCTGTGCCACATCTTGCTATTGGTCTACTTGTTGCATTTGTGAATTTGTAAATCTTTTTCAACATTATTTAATCTCATTAACAATTGCATAAATTTTTGCCACCATCCTCACCAAGCTCCACCAGAAGCTTTAATTGTGTAGGTGTGAGAAATCGACAAGATCCGGTAGCAATTTTGCTATTTCCTTGCTACATTATTGAGTGATCATTGATCCATTCTCAACTTCGGCTAAGGTACATTTGGTCTAGTTCTTTCCTTTCTTCCACTCACATATTTGCTTGAGATGATGGATAGACCAACTACTTCTTCTAATCCACTCTTCATCGAGCAAGATGAGGACCCGAACAACTATGTCACCAAGAACCACCTCTTCGGCACACAAAGAGCTTTGCATCAAGCACAAGAAGCATTGGGCGGACGCATCGACATACTCGCTACTGACTTGCAACAATATGAGCAACGTACAAAAGACTACTTCGACACATCGATGGCATCTCTCAAGGAGGACATACGAGGCATGATGGCCAATCGCTCATCTACCTCTTCATCATACTCAAGGCGGAGCCACTCAAGTCAACATTCTACGGAATCTTCTCCGGATGCAAGTCCTCCTCGAGCTTGTTCATATTGTTGCCAAGACCATGAAGTTCATCAAGCTCCAAAAAACCCACTCCATGGCAATGGTTTACAAGGCCGTCTCCATGAACGTGAACGCCAATGGCAACAAGCTAATGAACCTATGGTCCAAGAGCAGGCCCCAATACGCCAAGATCGACAAGAACAATAAGACGGTGATGCCCTTCGACAAGAGAAACAATGACGTGAGGAAAAAACCCTTGAAGCTCAACGCACTCTTCACGAAGTAACACAAGCCGTCGACGAGCGAAACTTTCAAGTATGTCTACAAGAAGAGGCCATACGCCGTGGGCGCTAAGAATAAGCTGCACGTCTTAAGGAGCTTCCGGAGATGAGGAACCATGCAAGAATTCCACGCCCTCAACGTCAAGCTAATCAAGCGGAGCACGAGGAGCAAGCGGCTCAAGACCCTCCTCCACGGCAAGAGTGTCCTCATCATCACCATCGACCCCAACACAATGAATAGAAACGCTATGGCAAGCTCAAGTTCACCATGCCTAAGTTCTCCGGAAGCAACGATCCCGAAAACTACCTTTCATCGGCATTGAAAGTTGACAAGATCTTTCGCTTGCACAACTATGAGGAAGAGAAGAAGATCGCTATGGCATCTCTTGAGTTCCAAGACTATGTCCTCATTTGGTGGTAACAAGTCATTGAGCGTCGAGAAGCAAAGGGTGACCCACCCATCACAACTTGGCTCAAATGAAGGATGGCATGCGAGCGCACTTTGTCCCAACATACTATAGCCGCGACCTCTTCAAGAAATTGCAACTCCTCAAGCAAGGAACCAAGTCCGTTGAAGATTACTACAAGGAAATGGAGATTGCAACAATACGAGCTAATGTCACGGAAGATGAGGAGAAAACCATAGCACGTTTCTTGAATGGCCTCAACCATCCTATCAAGAAGATAGCCGTCTTCCAACCTTACTCCAACCTCATCGAGCTAGTGCACAAAGCTACCAAGGAGGAGCGTCAAGTGCAAGATGACTACAAGTATGCAAAGTACTCTTCCAAGACCTACGGCTCCTATAATCAAGCTTCAACGACTACACAACCTTCTACCTCAACCAAAGCTTCCCCAAGCAACGACAACAAGTCAAGTTACAAGAAAACTTCGACGACCTCAAGTCGTCCTCCTACTATAAGCAACTTCAAGCCGAGAGCTTCATCATTATTGATACGTCTCCAACGTATCTATAATTTTTTATTGTTCCATGCTATATTATATTCTGTTTTGGACATTATTGGGCTTTATTATACACTTTTATATTATTTTTGGGACTAACCTATTAACCGGAGGCCCAACCCAGAATTGCTGTTTTTTTGCCTATTTCAGAGTTTCGCAGAAAAAGAATATCAAACGGAGTCCAAACAGAATGAAACCTTCGGGAACGTGATTTTTGGAACGAACGTGATCCAGAGGACTTGGACCCTATGCCAAGAAAGCAACCAGGAAGGCACGAGGTAGGGGGTGCGCCTACCCCCCCCCCCCCCAGGCGCGCCCTCCACCCTCGTGGGCCCCATGTTGCTCCACCGACGTACTTCTTCCTCCTATATATACCTACGTACCCCCAAACTACCAGATACGGAGCCAAAAACCTAATTCCACCGCCGCAACCTTCTGTACCCGTGAGATCCCATCTTGGGGCCTTTTCCGGCGCTCCGCCGGAGGGGGCATTGATCACGGAGGGCTTCTACATCAACACCATAGCCTCTCCGATGATGTGTGAGTAGTTTACCTCAGACCTTCGGGTCCATAGTTATTAGCTAGATGGCTTCTTCTCTCTTTTTGGATCTCAATACAATGTTCTCCCCCTCTCTTGTGGATATCTATTCAATGTTATCTTCTTTTGCGGTGTGTTTGTTTAGACCGATGAATTGTGGGTTTATGATCAAGTTTATCTATGAACAATATTTGAATCTTCTCTAAATTCTTTTATGTATGATTGGTTATCTTTGCAAGTCTCTTCGAATTATCAGTTTGGTTTGGCCTACTAGATTGATCTTTCTTGCAATGGGAGAAGTGCTTAGCTTTGGGTTCAATCTTGCCGTGTCCTTTCCCAGTGACAGTAGGGGCAGCAAGGCACGTATTGTATTGTTGCCATCGAGGATAACAAGATGGGGTTTATATCATATTGCATGAGTTTATCCCTCTACATCATGTCATCTTACTTAAAGCATTACTCTGTTCTTTTGAACTTAATACTCTAGATGCATGCTAGATAGCGGTCGATGTGTGGAGTAATAGTAGTAGATGCAGGCAGGAGTCGGTCTACTTGTCGCGGACGTGATCCCTATATACATGATCATACCTAGATATTCTCATAACTATGCTCAATTCGGTCAATTGCTCAATAGTAATTTGTTTACCCACCGTAATACTTATGCTCTCAAGAGAAGCCACTAGTGAAACCTATGGCCCCCGGGTCTATTTTCCATCATATTAATCTTCCATCACTTAGCTATTTCTTTTGCCGTTTTTATTTTGCTTTCTTTACTTTGCATCTTTATCATAAAAATACCAAAAATATTATCTTATCATATCTATCAGATCTCACTTTCGTAAGTGACCGTGAAGGGATTGACAACCCCTTTATTGCATTGGTTGCGAGGATTTTATTTGTTTGTGTAGGTGCGAGGGACTCGTGCGTGGCCTCCTACTGGATTGATACCTTGGTTCTCAAAAACTGAGGGAAATACTTACGCTACTTTGCTGCATCACCCTTTCCTCTTCAAGGGAAAACCAACGCAGTGCTCAAGAGGTAGCAAGAAGGACTTTTGGCGCCGTTGCCGGGGAGTCTACGCAAAAGTCAACATACCAAGTACCCATCATAAACCCTTATCTCCCGCATTACATTATTTGCCATTTGCCTCTCGTTTTCCTCTCCCCCACTTCACCCTTGCCGTTTTATTCACCCTCTCTTTCCGTTCGCCTTCCCCCTTCCTTTTGCCCCTTGCACTTTCTGCCGTTATGTCTGAAATTGGGGAAATTATTGTCGATATGGACAATAATAATATCATGGAAAATTCTGATGCTCCTGCTGAAGAACCCCCTATCTTACATACAAAAAAATTCCGAATTGGTAGTGGTAATATTATTGTAAAATGAGTTATCCAAGATTTCTTTACTTGTGCCAGTGCTTTGCCTTCTATGGGTAGTTCTATTCTTCATAGAACTAGTAGTCTTGCGGACGCTATTGCCATGCTTGTAGTTGAACTTCAAAGACAATTTATGCACATGCATCCTTGCATACAAAGGATTTTCCTAGAATTTTCTAATATTGAGCATTCTTCTGTTAAGCGTGCCGCTACTATCTTTTTGGCTGATGAGTTTAGATTTATAATAAAAGAGGCCAAAGAAATATTTGCGCATTATAGGGTGGACGCTGGCCGTCCTCTCATAGAGACTATCCTTTTTGATCAAGAAGAAATAATGCGTTTTCAATCTCTAGATTATGTTGCTTTCAATGAAAATCTTAGAAAAAGGGTTCCTACCAATGTTCTAGTTGATAGAATTTCTGAACTTAATAATGATTTGGCTATTCGAAATAATGAGCTAGGATATTCTCTCAAGTATAGGCACACAAAGTTCTGTCAAAAGAATGCTTATAATGATGAATTGGTTGTGCAATACGAAGGGCCGAAGGAGGAACCTATACCTCCTAAAGTTGATCTTGGGGACTTTTGTCCCATTAAATTTAGCCCTTTTGATTACTTTTGCTTGCCTCAAAGAAAACTTGCTGCCGAACGTAGAGAATATGAAATGAGTTTTAATGATCTATCCTATTATTATGGCAACACCTAGATCTATCCTTGCTTTTATGCCTAGCTAGGGGCGTTAAACTATAGCGCTTGTTGGGAGGCAACCCAATTTTATTTTTATTTTTTGCTTTTTGCTTCTGTTTAGGAATAAATATTTGATCTAGCCTCTGGTTAGATGTGTTTTTATGTTTTAATTAGTGTTTCTGCCAAGTTTAACCTATAGGATCTTCTTGGATGATAGTTATTTGATCTTGTTGAAATTCCAGAAACTTTCTGTTAAAGAAAATAATTGTTAAAAATCACCAGAACGTGATAAAATATTTATTCCAATTGCTGCTGATCAATAAACAAATTGTCTAGGATTTCCTATTTTGGCTGAATTTTTGGAGTTCCAGAAGTTTGTGTTAGTTACAGATTACTACAGACTGTTCTGTTTTTGACAGATTCTGTTTTTCGTGTGTTGTTTGCTTATTTTGATGAATCTATGGCTAGTAAAATAGTTTATAAACCATAGATAAGTTGGAATACAGTAGGTTTAACACTAATATAAATAAAGAATGAGTTCAATACAGTACCTCGAAGTGGTGTTTTCTTTTCTTTCGCTAACGGAGCTCACGAGATTTTCTGTTAAGTTTTGTGTTGTGAAGTTTTCAAGGTTTGGGTAAAAGATTTGACGGATTATGGAACAAGGAGTGGAAAGAGCCTAAGCTTGGGGATGCCCATGGCACCCCAAGATAATCTAAGGACACCTAAAAGTCAAAGCTTGGGGATGCCCCGGAAGGCATCCTCTCTTTCGTCTACTTCCATCGGTAACTTTACTTGGAGCTATATTTTTATTCACCACATGATATGTGTTTTGCTTGGAGCGTCCTGTATTATTTGAGTCTTTATTTGTTAGTTTGCCACAATCATCCTTGCTGTACACACCTTTTGAGAGAGACACACATGATTCGGAAATTGTTAGAATACTCTATGTGCTTCACTTATATCTTTTGAGTTATATAGTTTTTGCTCTAGTGCTTCACTTATATCTTTTAGAGCACGGCGGTGGATTTGTTTTATAAAAATTATTGGTCTCTCATGCTTCACTTATATTATTTTGAGAGTCTTAAAATAGCATGGCAATTTGCTTTAATTATAATATCATGAGAAATTTGATGCTTGATAATTGTATTGAGATATAAAGGTGGTAATATCATAGTTGTGCTAGTTGAGTAATTGTGGAATTGAAAAATACTTGTGTTGGAGTTTGTGATTCCCGTAGCATGCACGTATGGTGAACCGTTATGTAACAAAGTCGGAGCATGAGGTATTTATTGATTGTCATCCTTTGTGTGGTGGTCGGGATCGCGCGATGGTTAACTCCTACCAACCCGTCCCCTAGGAGCATGCGTAGTAGTACTTTGCTTCGAGGGCTAATAAATTCTTGCAATAAGTATATGAGTTCGTTATGACTAATGTGAGTCCATGGATTATACGCACACTTACCTTTCCACAATTTTCTAGCCTCTTCGGTACCGTGCATTGCCCATTCTTACCTTGAGAGTTGGTGCAAACTTCACCGGTGCATCCAAACCCCGTGATATGATACGCTCTATCACACATAAACCTCCTTATATCTTCCTCAAAACAGCCACCATACCTACCTATTATGGCATTTCCATAGCCATTCCGAGATATATTGCCATGCAACTTTCCACCGTTTCGTTTATCATGACACGCTCCATCATTGTCATATTGCTTTGCATGATCATGTAGTTGACATTGTATTTGTGGCAAAGCCACCATTCATAATTCTTTCATACATGTCGCTCTTGATTCATTGCATATCCCGGTACACCACCGGAGGCATCCACATAGAGTCATATTCTGTTCTAAGTATTGAGTTGTAATTCATGAGTTGTAAGTAAATAAAAGTGTGATGATCATCATTATTAGAGCATTGTCCCAAGTGAGGAAAGGATGATGGAGACTATGATTCCCCCACAAGTCGGGATGAGACTCCGGACTAAATAAATAAATAAGAGGCCAAAAAAAGAGAAAAGGCCCAAATAAAAAAATGAGAGAAAAAGAGAGAAGGGACAATGTTACTATCCTTTACCACACTTGTGCTTCGAAGTAGCACTGTGATCTTCATGATAGAGAGTCTCTCATTTTGTCACTTTCATATACTAGTGGGAAATTTCATTATAGAACTTGGCTTGTATATTCCAATGATGGGCTTCCTCAAATGCCCGAGGTCTTCGTGAGCAAGCAAGTTGGATGCACACCCACTTAGTTTCTTTTGTTTGAGCTTTCATACACTTATAGCTCTAGTGCATCCGTTGCATGGCAATCCCTACTCCTTGCATTGACATCAATTTATGGGCATCTCCATAGCCCGTTGATTAGCCTCGTTGATGTGAGACTTTCTCCTTTTTTTGTCTTCCCACATAACCCCTACCCTTATAACTTATTCCACCATAGTGCTATATACATGGCTTGCGCTCATGTATTGCGTAAGAGTTGAAAAGGCTGAAGCGCGTTAAAAAGTATGAACCAATTGCTTGGCTAAAACTGGGGTTGTACATGATATGAATATTTTGTGTGGGGAAGATGGAGCATAGCCAGACTATATGATTTTGTAAGGATAACTTGCTTTGGCTATGTTATTTTGATAAGACAAAATTACTTGGTTAGCATGCTTGAAGTATTATTGTTTTTATGTCAACATTAAACTTTTATCTTGAATCATATTAAATCTGAACATTCGTGCCACAATAAGAAGAATTACATTGAAATTATGCTAAGTAGCATTCCACATCAAAAATTCTGTTTTTATCATTTACCTACTCGAGAACGAGCAGGAATTAAGCTTGGGGATGCTTGATACGTCTCCAACGTATCTATAAGTTTTGATTGTTCCATGCTATATTATATTCTGTTTTGGACATTATTGGGCTATATTATACACTTTTATATTATTTTTGGGACTAACCTATTAACCGGAGGCCCAACCCAGAATTGGTGTTTTTTGCCTATTTCAGAGTTCCGCAGAAAAAGAATATCAAACGGAGTCCAAACGGAATGAAACCTTCGGGAACGTGATTTTTGGAACGAACGTGATCCAGAGGACTTGGACCCTATGCCAAGAAAGCAACCAGGAAGGCACGAGGTAGGGGGTGCGCCTACCCCCCCCCCCAGGCGCGCCCTCCACCCTTGTGGGCCCCATGTTGCTCCACCGACGTACTTCTTCCTCCTATATATACCTACGTACCCCCAAACTACCAGATACGGAGCCAAAAACCTAATTCCACCGCTGCAACCTTCTGTACCCATGAGATCCCATCTTGGGGCCTTTTCCGGCGCTCCGCCGGAGGGGGCATTGATCATGGAGGGCTTCTACATCAACACCATAGCCTCTCCGATGATGTGTGAGTAGTTTACCTCAGACCTTCGGGTCCATAGTTATTAGCTAGATGGCTTCTTCTCTCTTTTTGGATCTCAATACAATGTTCTCCCCCTCTCTTGTGGATATCTATTCGATGTAATCTTCTTTTGCGGTGTGTTTGTTGAGACCGATGAATTGTGGGTTTATGATCAAGTTTATCTATGAACAATATTTGAATCTTCTCTGAATTCTTTTATGTATGATTGGTTATCTTTGCAAGTTTCTTTGAATTATCAGTTTGGTTTGGCCTACTAGATTGATCTTTCTTGCAATGGGAGAAGTGCTTAGCTTTGGGTTCAATCTTGCGGTGTCCTTTCCCAGTGACAGTAGGGGCAGCAAGGCACGTATTGTATTGTTGCCATCGAGGATAACAAGATGGGGTTTATATCATATTGCATGAGTTTATCCCTCTACATCATGTCATCTTACTTAAAGCGTTACTCTGTTCTTTTGAACTTAATACTCTAGATGCATGCTGGATAGCGGTCGATGTGTGGAGTAATAGTAGTAGATGCAGGTAGGAGTCGGTCTACTTGTCGCGGACGTGATGCCTATATACATGATCATACCTAGATATTCTCATAACTATGCTCAATTCTGTCAATTGCTCAACAGTAATTTGTTTACCCACCGTAATACTTATGCTCTCGAGAGAAGCCACTAGTGAAACCTATGGCCCCCGGGCCTATTTTCCATCATATTAATCTTCCATCACTTAGCTATTTCTTTTGCCGTTTTTATTTTGCTTTCTTTACTTTGCATCTTTATCATAAAAATACCAAAAATATTATCTTATCATATCTATCAGATCTCACTTTCATAAGTGACCGTGAAGGGATTGACAACCCCATTATTGCGTTGGTTGCGAGGATTTTATTTGTTTGTGTAGGCGCGAGGGACTCGTGCGTGGCCTCCTACTGGATTGATACCTTGGTTCTCAAAAACTAAGGGAAATACTTACGCTACTTTGCTGCATCACCCTTTCCTCTTCAAGGGAAAACGAACGCAGTGCTCAAGAGGTAGCAATTATCTACTCCAACCGATGAGCCCGTCAAGATGAGTTCCATCAAATGCTTCACATGTGGAGGCCGAGGCCACAAGACATTCGAGTGCACCAACCAGCGCACCATGATCGCCAACGATGATGGCACATACAACTCCAAGAGTGAAGAAGAAATGGATGCCCTTGAGCATGTGGCCATGCACTGGCAAGTGAATGAAGATGAAGATGACCAAGTCTTTTGTGACAATGATCTGAGCCCCGCTCTCGTTGTCTCCAAGGTCTTGACACCTCAACATCACCAAGACGAAGACAAACAATGCCATATCTTCCACACCAAGGTGGGCATCAACGAGCGTTCCGTGAAGGTCATCATCGATGGAGGAAGTTGCCACAATTTGGCAAGTGAAGAGCTATGTTCCACGCTACAATTGGTCAAGATGAAGCATCCTCGCCCTTACAAGGTCCAATGGCTTAGCAACTTGAGCACCATCCAAGTGGATCACACCGTTCAAGTCTCCTTCAAGATTGGAGCATACGAAGACACCTTGGAGTGTGATGTGGTTCCCATGTCCGTTTGCCACCTCCTACTTGGACAACCATGGCAATTAGATCGAGGCGTCACCCACAATGGGCGAACCAATCACTATAGCTTCAAGATGAGGGGAAAAGAGTATGCTACGACCTATGTCACCAAGCCAAGTGATCGCCGACAAGCAAGCAACCACCCATAAGGGAGGGAATAGTGAGAGAGTGAACCACCAAAAAGAGAGTGAGCGCCACAAGCCAAAATTGAGTGCCTCCACGATGAGCGACAAGAAAAACTTAGTCCTCTTAGCCAGCAAAAGAGAGATGAGAGAAGTGTGTGAGAACCCATCTAGTGTCATCCACTATGTCTATTGTGCAAAGATGAAGTGGCAAGGACTAACACCTCTCACAATCTACCTTTAGTGGTGTCTTCTCTATTGCAAGAATTCAAAGACGTTTTCCCTGATGAGCTACCTCCGGGACTACCTCCACTACGAGGCATCAAACACGGCATTGACCTCATTCCCGACGCACCCCTGCCAAACAAGGCACCATACCGTGTCAACCTGGATGAGACAAAATAAATACAAAGGCAAGTACAACAACTCATTGACAATGATCATATATGTGAAAGATTAAGTCATTGTGTCATCCCGGTCATTCTTGTGCCTAAGAAAGACAGTAGTTTTCGCATGTGTTCTGATTGTCGGGCCATCAATGCTATAATCGTTCGTTATCGATACCCTATTCCTCGCCTTGATGATATGCTAGATCACTACAAGAAAGTCGTTAATTTGTGACAGTAACTGTCCGTCACAAACATGCAAAATACTGTCAAGGATGGCCGGGCGTGACGGTCCTGAAATCCGTCGTGTATATCGCGTCATAATTTGCCCACCCGCCCATCCTTGACGGATTTTCATTTCCTTCATGAATTGTGACGGTCTGTTGCCGTCACCGATCTGACCCCCGCCCCGCCCAAGGCCCGGTCCTCTGTGACAAACTATTCCGTCATGGATTTACATGACGTGTAGAAAGATGAGTCCCATGTGGCATCTCCCGCAATCTGACGTGGCGCCAGCGTGGAGCTGATGTGGCGCCAGTGTGGAGCTGACGTGGCGCCATGTCAGCCGATGGCATTCGGCCCAGTGTGGTCTGGCCCATTTATTTTTGTACAGCCAGGCCTATGGGCCCATTTTACCGCAGCTGGTTGGCCTGTTTGTTTTGGGTTGGTCCATAATCATTCACACTCTCGTTGGCCCATTTGCACGTGTTCAATATGCACATCAGCCCATTAAAATTATGCGGCACATGTGTTTTTTTAGCCAGAAAGTGTGTTTCGAGGCCACTTTATTCGGCCCATTAGTGTTTACTCTACCCAACCCAAGCTTTCTTTGTTTCTACACAAAATGGGTTTCCAAGCCTAAGAGCTTACATCTCTAGGTCCATCACAAATACAGAAAAGAGGAACAACATCACAAATCACAGTAACATTGACCTTGCATCTCCAAATCCGCGAACAATGGAGTAGCAAAATGCAACCAGTTTGCATCCAATAGTGTGCAGATTGCACAACAAAATCATTACAAAATAAGAAGGTAGGTTCTAGTAGTATATCACATTCACATAGCTTCCATGTATCAAGTAGAGACGACGGCTGATCTTGGACAAACAACTTACCCTTGAGTTGATCTTGCTTGCAACTGACTTAGCAAAAAGTCTAGTTTTGCATCCATCTCAGCTTGCTTCTTCCTGTTCTCCTCATCTCTCTTCCTGTGCTCCTCGTCTTGCCTGATCCTTGCTTCTTCGGACTCCTTCAACTGCTTGGTCAAGGTGTCAACAAGTGCCCGAAGCTCGACATTGCCCCTCTTTGCCAATTCTGCTTGAGAGTTGCTATCGCTAGATCTCGCATGGACATGCTGGATCCCCACATGCTGAAGAAACCTTGGCTTCTTAGTGTGGTTAGCAAGCACTTCAGCTATAGCCTTGCTCGTAGAGTTTGATTCTTTTCCATCTTCTATAGGCTGAGAGGCCTTGTTTTCCATCTCGGTCTAGCAATGCAAGCAACAAACATGGTTATAATACGGCTTAAGCACAAGTAGAGAAGACAACATCAGCAAGCTTACATGCAACGTCTTTGTAAGGAAAGCTATCATGCATCCTTTACAACTAGACACTTGTGATAACAGTCAGATTAATCTTTTTTCTGTGCGGAGGTGATTCAAATTATTCATATATACTATCATCTACAACAAAGTGGACTATTTCCTGAATTAACTTGAAGTGAGTAATATTCAAATCAAATTATTCTGGAAGTCAATCAATAAAAAAAAATATACACACTAAAAATATAAGACACCGAGGATGGCCAAAACTACAATATATAAAGCCAAATAATAGATTAATAAAAAAAATTCTGTAATTTTAGGTGGCTGATAGGTCACATGTCAAAGTGATTATGTGCTTTTATTAAAGTCATTTCATCTAGCCATATACTAAATCAAAACTGATGTTTTTCAGTCGCTTCAAAACTTATCAGTTGTATGAAAATAAAAAGGGTACAATCATATAGGACAGACTATTACAAGATAGTTAAGTGAACATGTTAACATTTTCAATTAAGATGCACTGACATTTGATTATTAGTTTTCAATCTGGTGGAGTAACTCAAACAACATTAGTTCTAGTACGCAAAAAGGTAAAAATTGATGGTTGGTAGTCTTTTGAAGCTGACTTACAATTGCACCTTGGACAACATCGGTGTAGCTTTTCTTTTTCTTGCTGTAGTGGCACTCCTTGAACAAATCCAATGCAATGGGTTCTTTATCTTTGTATTTGTCTCCCTGGAAACAACAAATATGAAGGCAAGGGATCATCATACACAGTTACTACATGGACGCAACAGTTTACAAGAACCTATGGTCAAGAATATTTCTCATGACAATGCACATCCAGAGCCACATGTTTGACTTACCAGATTATCACAGTGCACAGGGTAGCTGCTCGAGCCAGTGGTTTGGTGAAACTTAACTTGAGCTCGATTATTTTTGTTAGTTTCACATATCCCCTACATCAAGAGACCAAATACATGTAAGGCACAATTTCTTGATTAGCATGTAGAAGGCGAGAGATTGGTCTCGACGAAGAAACATACCATCTTTTTGGGATCCTTCCAGCTTTCCACTAGCTCATTCCACTGCTCATCGGTCATCGAGGGGACAGGAGATGTTCTTGTCACAAAATGGAGTGGGTGAGGGTCAAAATACTCTTTCTTGAGCCTGTATCGTTGTTGGCGAGTGGCACGTTTCAGCATTTCAGTACAAGCCTTCCTAACTGGCACAGCATCAACGTCCATCTGAAACTTGTTCTAGTCCGATGAAAAAACATGTGTAAGTATCATGATTGCACAAAATTGACAAAATAGCACAAAATTGACAGGTTGATAGCCATTTGAGGGAGAAGGGCCTGGACTTTGTACTTACACCAACTTTTCCTACAAAGTTCCTGAAGATCCCATCTCGAACATGTCCATCTGGGTCCTTGTAATCCTTTTAGCGCTTAAACACGGGCATATGGTGTCTAACTGTGATGTTGCATTCAGTTGCGAACTTTGCAGCAAGAAGAGGTGCCTCCGGACTTAACTTCCCTTCTGGAATGACAAGCGGCAGTTTGCCCCGCCGGCGTTGAGTGATCCTTTCCAGACCTTTTCCCAAATTGGGGCCCCTTTCCCTTGGCTCCTCATAGGATTGTGGACCTAAAAAGAAGGTAAAATCCAGAACGGATACAATTAAACCGCAATTACACATATAGAAGTGTACTAATAAATGGAGAACATCGTTTCAAAATGTGTAACTATAACAACAGGAATTAAGCTCACAAAAAAAGTCAAGAAAATATACTAGTAACCATATGGCAACAACAACTAAATGGAATATTGCATTATCTATCATGTTGGTGTGTTTCTGATTGTTACAAATGCACAGGTTAACTGGAACGGAAGACAAGGTTCGAGCAGATTTCAACAAGGCATAGGTTAACTAAATTGTCCTTATTTAAATACTGTGATATTAAGAAATGAGCAATGGAGTTGTCCTTGAGAATATCATCATCCCGCAACACTGGAATAACCTATATTTCTTGGTTTCCGATTAAATATTGTTTCAACATCATCCATGTACCTGGAGCAAAATGTCAGGCATTCATCTGCAATATATGCCTCAGCAATCGAACCTTCTGGTCGCGCCCTATTCCTCACATAGCCCTTTAAAGTATATAGCCTTCTTTCAACTGGGTACATCCACCCATATTGTACGGGACCTCGAAGCAATGCCTCTTCAGGTAAATGTACGGCAAGGTGCACCATCACATCAAAGAATGCAGGCGGGAAAATTTTCTCAAGCTTGCACAAAATTACAGGGATTTCCTTCTTCATTTCGGCCAAGACATCCCTATTAAGAGTTTTGCTGCACAGTTCTCTGAAAACATTGCCTAACTCAGCTATTGCTTCATATATATCACTGTCCAAAAATCCTCTCATGCCGGCAGGTAAGATTCTCTGCAGAAGAATGTGACAATCATGTGTTTTCAGGCCTTGTACCTTGGTTCCATCAGCACTTGTGCATCTTGAGATGTTGGAAGCAAACCCATCTGGAAACTTTAACTCTCGTAAAAATTGACAAAATGCAACAACTTGTTCTTTGGACAAGGTATATCGGGCCCGAGGCATCACATATGAGTCTCCCTCCTTCCTCAATTGCAACTCCTCTTTAATATTCAAATCTTTGAGATCAATCCTAGCATTAAGTGTGTCCTTTGTCTTACCCTCCAGATTCAGAATTGTCCCAATGAGGTTTTCACAAATGTTTTTCTCAATATGCATGACATCAAGATTGTGTCTCGGCTTCACCTTTGCCCAATACTTCAAATCCCACAAACAAACCCTCCGACCCCAAATTGGCACATGATCCTTCTTGCTGCCCAAGTCAGAACGCTTCCTTTTCCTACTTTCTTGTTGTCTCCCAGGTCTAACCTTCTCCAATTCTGCTTGCAACTCTTTCTCAGAGAATTTACCCGGCTCATCATTGCTTTCATGAAGACCAACAAATTCATTGTTTCTCCGCAAACGATGACCCCTTGGAAGGAAACGATAGTGACCAATATACCCAATTTTACTCCTTAGGTTGTAAGAAAGAGGGTGTTTGTCACAATGAATACATGCAAAATAGCCTCTTGTGGTACGCCCTGAAAGAGTGCTCAGAGCTGGTTAATCGTGAATGCACCATAGAACTGCAGCATGAAGATCAAACATTTTTCCACTAAGAGCATCATATGTACGCACACCCTCCCAGAGCTCAAGTAATTCTTCTATAAGTGGTTGTAGAAAGACATCAAAGTGCTTGCCAGGTGATTTGGGACCTGGAATCAGCAGAGCCATCATAAAATTTGACTGATCCATGCATGCCCAAGGTGGAAGGTTGTATGGTATAACAAATACAAGCCACATACTATAGGTTGTGTTAAAATTTCCAAAAGGATTGAACCCATCAGTGGCAATGCCAAGCCTAGAGTTTCTGTCATCTTCTGCAAATTCTAGAAAATTTTCATCGAAATCTTTCCACGCATCACCGTCTTTTGGATGACTCAGTTCCTTCTCATTGGGCTGCCTCTTTAGCTCATGCCATTGTGCTTCTTCTGCGCCTTTTTTGGAAAGAAACATCCTCTTTAGCCTAGGCACTAATGGAAAATGCCTCAACACTTTCTGTGGAATCTTCTTTCTAGCAGGGTCTTTCCACCTTGATAGGCCACAAACTGGGCAATTGTCATGATTGGCATATTGCTTTCTGAACAGAATGCAATTATTGAAGCACACATGTATAGACTCATACCCAAGGCCTAATTCCTTTAGAAGGTTCTTTGCTTCCTTATACGATTTTGGGAGCGTATTGGGTTCATGGAATGCTTCAGCTAATAGCTTCAAAATTTCAGTAAATGCACTATTCGGGATCCTAAGGTATCACTTCAAGTGAAGAAGCTTTACCACTAAGGAGAACCTTGAAAACTTGGTACAACCATGATAAAGCTGCCATTTTGCCTCCTTCATCACATCCTTCAAAAAAGACTCATTCTCAGAAGGGTTTCCACCATTGTTAGCATCTTGATTTTGAGTTTCACTCTGAGCTTGTTCTACTGCTGTGCGTAGGTCTTCAAACATCTCTTCAAATCGGTCAGCGCCGTTGTCACCATCCTCGGTGTCATGCACATCAATAGGATGTTCAATAACATCTACATCAAAGTCTTCTCCATGATATATCCAACGAGTATATGTACTTTCCATGCCATACATCAATATGTGCGTGTTCACAACGGTCTGATGCTGGTACTTATGATTAAGGCATTCTCTACATGGGCAGAGTATTTTATCATCCTCGCTGAATATCTCTTGAATGAAGTTCATAAATTCTTTGACACCTTCAATGTTCTCACGGGAAAACAATGTACCATGAATCCAACGTCTATCCATCTGCATTGCAGAAAAAGAACCAATTCAATCAAAGGTTTACCCCGGCCATCAAATTAACATGTACAGTATACCAAACTAAAATATGTTCAGATTTAAAATTATACTGCTTCGCACTATAGTGAACACAGTTCATCAAAAGATTTTTTTTTCTTTTGTTGTGACAAAGGAACATACACCACTTGACAAAATATTTCACTGATTATTCGACATTAAAGAGGTCTAAAAATCAATACAAATCCGTAGCACACATTTACTAGTATGAGCTTGCCTACAAAATCTACGACTACAAGTAAGTGAATAAGACAATGCATCGATTGATGCCAACTCAATATGTATGTGGATGAATGCACCCTGAACGACATAATGTACAAGGTTCACGTGTCACATCTATGGTGTCATGAAAACAAGAAAAATGGGACTAAAATCTCAAATGCTAACTACACTGAGATGGTATTTTCTAAATATGTATCTGCATCCATCAACACATTCATTAATTGGGTAAGCTAACTACCTCAAATAACACACCATTAAACCTAAAGGGAAGAGGTTCACCCCAAATTCAAAAGGGGAAATTGCAAAGCACAGTATTTAGTCAACAAATTCTGAAGGAGAGAGATGATTTCTGCTGGAGGCATACCGTTCGCTCCTGGCTGAGGTTGATGTTGGGAAAGAACGAGGGAGTTTCCGGTGCAGCAACTGCGGGCAGTGACTGGCTCGTCTGTGAGGCAATGGTGGGCGGCGGCTGCCTCGTGGGCACGGCAATGGCGGGCAGAGGCTGCCTCGTCGGCGCGGCAATGGCGGGCGGAGGCTGCCTCGTCGGCGCAGCAAGGGCGCACGACTGCGAGGCGAGAGGCCGACGGCGTCGTGAAGATGGCGCCGAGACGGACCACCCCGCCGGATTTAACCACCCTCGCCCGGGCAGTCGGCGGCGGCACTGGCGGCGGCGGCTGCGCCGGCCGATGGGATCTGGGGGATGTGAGAATCGGGGAAAAGAAATACCTAAGGCTCAACAATTTTTTGTTACTGGAAGCAACATAATCCAAAATACCCTGTCATGTGGGGCATACAATGGCACCGACGTATAATCACACTTCTATTTTTTTGGGTAAAACCTATGGTCCGACCGACATGTGGGCCAAAGAAGGGGCAGAGACGCCACATCAGCCGGAGCACAATCGGTGACAGTCTGGACAGTGTATATTAAAAAAGTGATTGGCGTGACTGAGCTCGCTTGGTCGATTCATGACAGTTTTCGTGACGACAGCCCAACGTCCGTCATGAAGGGCCTGCTGGTTTAGGCCCAACCACAGGTTATCAGTGACGGTATTCGTGACGGGGCAGGGTGAACCCTCATAATCTGTGATGGATTCCAGGAACGTCAGCAGTAATCCGTCATGGATTAACAAGTTTCTTGTAGTGAGATGAGCTTAGCGGAGCCACCATTGTCTCTAAAATTGATCTTAAAAGTGGCTATTACCAAATCTGCATTCAAGAAGGTGATGAATGGAAAACTTCTTTCAAAACTAAGTTTGGCTTATATGAATGGCTAGTTATGCCTATGGGCTTATCCGAAGCACTCGGTACATTTATGCGTGTAATGCACTACGTTCTTCGACCTTACATTGGTGTATTTGTAGTGATCTAGTTTGACGATATTCTTGTGTTTAGCATGTCTCTAGAAGATCATGTCACCCATCTTAGAACCGTTTTGCAAACTCTAAGAAAAGAGCGTGTTTATGCTAATATGGACAGATGCCTTTTTGGTGTTGATAAGCTTGTTTTCTTGGGTTTTGTTGTGTCATCTAAGGGTGTTCATGTAGATGAAGCTAAAATCGATGCTATTAAAACTTGGCCACAACCAACAATTTGAAACAAGTGCAAAGTTTCCTTGCCTTAGCCAGTTTCTATCGTAGATTCGTTAAGGACTTTAGCACTATTGCATCCCCTTTGCATGCCTTGAGTAAGAAGAATGCACCATTTGTTTGGGGACCATCCCAAGATACCGCATTTCATGAGCTTAAGAATTTGCTTACACATGCTCCATTGCTGGCATTACCCAATTTTGATAAAACTATTGAAGTTCATTGCGATGCTAGTGGTAACTGCATAGGAGGTGTGTTGATGCAAGAGAAGCGCCCAATTGCTTTTTTTAGTGAAAAACTTTCCGGCGTGCAACTAAATTGTCCCCTCTATGACAAAGAGTTGTACACATTAGTTCAAGTGTTGCATGTGTGGGACCATTATCTCCGTCCTCATGAATTTGTCATTCATACCGACCATGAAACTCTCAAGTATCTTAAGGGTCAAACAAAGTTGAATAGAAGGCACGCCAAATGGAGTGAATTTATAGAATCTTTTCCTTATGTCATCAAGTACATTAAGGGTAAAGAAAACATAGTGGCAGATGCTCTTTCCTGCAAATGCATGCTTGTTACTCAACTTGAATTGAATGTCATTGGTTTTGAGCACATAAAAGACTTGTATGCGCATGGTCCTATTTTTGCTATTCCTTATGCCAAATGCTTGACGCATACATCTTGGGAACGCTATTACATCAAAGTTGATTATCTCATGAGAGCTAACAAACTATCTTTCCCCGAGTCTTCTCTTCATTTGTTACTTTTGAAAGAATCTCACGGAGGAGGACTTATGGGTCACTTTGGACGCGACAAGACATTCGCTACGCTCTCCAAGAACTACTTTTGGCCCAAGATGTTCCGCGACGTCGCCCTCTACACCAACCGATGCTCTACATGTAGCAAAGCTAAGTCTAAAGCTCAATCCCATGGTCTCTATATGCCACTTCCTATTCCATATCACCCATGGGAAGATATTAGTATGGACTTTGTGCTTGGTTTGCCCAAAACTAAAATGGAAAGGATTTCGTGCTTGTTGTTGTGGGCTGTTTCTCTAAGATGGAACATTTTATTCCATGCAACAATATAGACGTTGCTTCACATGTTGCCAATCTCTTTTGTAGGGAAATCTTGCGTCTACATGGAGTGCCGAAGACTATCATGTCGGACCGCGACATCAAGTTCCTAAGCTACTTTTGGAAGACGTTATGCGCCAATCTCGGAATCAAGCTCCTATTCTCTTCGGCATACCATCCACAAACCGACGGACAAACAGAGGTCATGAACCGAACGCTATCTAATCTCCTACGTGTGTTGATCGAGAGGAACATCAAGGAGTGGGAGGAGTGTCTACCCATCGCCGAGTACGCCTACAACTGCGCAAGACATTCGTCTACCGGCAAGTCCCCCTTCGAGGTCATCTACGGCTTCAATCCATTGTCCCCATTGGACATTATACCTCTACCACTACAAGAGCGCATCAACAAGGACGTGAGCGCTAGAGTGAGCTATCTCAAGAAGGTGCATGAAGATACAAGGCACACCATCGAGCGCCAAGTACAACGCCTCGCGACCAAGCTCAACATCAACAAGCAACCCATGGTATTCCACAATAGAGATCTTGTTTGGCTCCACCTTTGCAAGGACCGCTTCCCCAACGAACACAAGTCCAAGCTTCTACCTCAAGATGATGGACCCTTCAAGGTGCTAGAATGCTACAACAACAACAACGCCTACAAGATTGACATCCCACGTGACAAGTACAACGTGAAGGATCTCTCTCCCTACCATGGTGATGAGGATTTCGATCTGAGGTCGGATCTTTCCCAAGGGGGGGGGAGATGATGCGGAGCATCCCAAGGTCATCCTCATGGACATATCATCGTCTCACAAAGTGCCAAGTGGACCCATGACATGAGCACGTGCAAGAGCTCTCGAAACCGAGGTGACATCTCTCCTCTCGCAATTCCTCTTCAAAACACATGAGACATGGCTACTACCTCAAACGGAGACACTTTGCATACTCAGATACCAAGGATTTAGCCATGGAGAAGCTAAGAAGGAGCAAGGAGGATCGAGGGAGGGAGACATACACGAAGATGGAGAAGAAAACGGACAAGTCAACACTTGCCCGGACGATCTGGACCCCAGCCCGGATTATCCGGATAATGTGCCCGAAGACACCCAAAGGCCTCACGCTGAAGCTGGATCATCCGGAACCTGACCTGGATCATCCGGACAGACCCGGACGTCCGGACCAAGTCCCGGACAACCGGACCCCCAGCAGCGTCCATGACACGTCCGGATCATTCGGACGCCGCCCCGGATCATTCGGACCACCGAAGTCCGGCTCATGCGGACCAACATCCGGATCATCTGGACAGTTCCTACATGCATGATGTTGGGCAGAGGCCCATGTATCCATTCGTCCCTCTAGCCTACATATAGGACCCCACCTCCACTTTTCTAGGGTTAGCATTGTTTTAGCTCACATGAGAGATAGAGCTTTGCTCATCGACTTGATACTTACTCCATTGGAGGCCAAGTCCTCCATCTAGGAGAAGACCCCCTAGTGGATTCAAGCCCTCCATCTAGGAGAAGATCCCCTAGTGGATTCAAGACCTCCACTTGGAGAAGAACTAGCTGCTTGTATATTTCCTTTGTTGGATTTGAATCATGTATCTCTCTTTGTGTTCATAGATATAACACATGTGTGATCGTTTCCCGTTGATTTGAGTGTTCTCTCACGTTTCCCCTCTTGTGTGTTCTTCGTGTTCTTCGTGAGATCCCCTCCAAATCTTGAAATATCGGCCTTAGGGTTTCCACCCTAGTTCATCGCTTGTATTCAATCTTTGTCTTAAAACCTCAGATTGGTACCCGCGGGTTGCTAGTAGTGTTGATTACATCTTGTAGTTGATGCTAGTTGATTCATTTGCTGGAAGATTATATGTTCAGATCCATGATGCTATTCAATACCCCTCTGATCTTGAACATGAATATGATTTGTGAGAAGTTACTTTTGTTCTTGAGGACATGGGAGAAGTCTTGTCATATGTAATCATGTGAATTTGGTATTCGTTCGATATTTGATGATATGTATGTTGTTGATTTCTTTAGTGGTGTCATGTGAATGTCGACTACATGACACTTCATAATCTTTGGGCATAATGGAAGCCATTGTGGAGTAATAATTAGATGATGGGTTGCTAGAGTAACAGAAGCTTAAACCCTAGTTTATGCGCTATTCCGTAAAGGGCTGATTTGGATCCATACGTTTCATGCTATGTTTAGATTTATCATAATTCTTCTTTCGTAGTTCCGGATGCTTGCAAGAGGGGTTAATCATAAGTGGGAGATTTGTTCAAGTAAGAACAACGCCCAAGCACCGGTTGACCCACATATCAAGTTATCAAAGTAACGAACGTGAATCAAACAAACATGATGAAGGTGACTAGATGAAATTCCCGTGTGTCCTCAAGAATGCTTTGCTTGCTATAAGAAAAAGTTTCGGCCTATCATTTGCTATAAAAAGGATTGGCCTACCTTACTGCACCTTTGTTAAAATTTCTACTTTGTTGCTCGTTACAAATTATCTTGCTATCAAATTATCTGTTACCGACAATTCCAGTGCTTGCAGAAAATACCTTGCTGAAAACTGCTTATCATTTCCTTCTGCTCCTCGTTGGGTTCGACACTATTACTTATCGAAAGGACTACGATTGATCCCCTATACTTGTGGGTCATCAAGACTCTTTTATGGCGTTGTTGCCGGGGAGTGAAACGCCTTTGGTGAGCAGAATATGGTAAGGGAAAATTTATATTACGTGCTGAAATTTATTCTCACTTGCTACTATGGAAAATAATCCTTTGAGGGGTTTATTCGGGGTATCTTCACCTTGATCGGAGGCACAAATAGTTGCCCCCAACCTACTACACCTACTGAAAATAATGATTATGAGATTCCTTCGGGTATGGTAGAGAAACTGCTAGCTAATCCTTATGCAGGAGATGGAACAGTACATCCCGGTATGCACTTAATTTATGTGGATGAAGTTTGTGGATTATTTAAGCTTGCAGGTTTATCCGCAGATGGAGTTAAGAAGAAGGTTTTCCCTTTACCTTTGGGGGAAAGGCTTTGGCATGGTATAGGCTGTGTGATGATGTTGGAACATGGGATTGGAACCGATCGAAACTGGAATTTCATCAGATGTTTTGTCCTATGCATCTAGTTCATCGTGATCGGAACTTTATATATAACTTTTGGCCTCGTGAAGAAGAAAGTATCGCTCAAGCTTGGGGAGGCTTAATTACATGATTTATACATGCCCCAATCATGAGCTCTCAAGAGAAATTATCTTACAAAAATTATCTTACAAAAAACCTTACAAAAATTCTTCTTCTACTGATTCCTTTATGAAGAAAACTATTGAATTCAGATGGGATCTTCTAGAGAGATTTAAACACAACTCTGAAGATTGGAAACTCGACAAAGGTAAAGAGTCAGGTATAAAACTTGAGTTTGATTGTGTTAAATCCTTTATGGACACCGATGCTTTTTATAAGTTTAGCACTAGATATGGACTTGACTCCGAGATAGTAGCCTCTTTTTGTGAATCATTTGCTACTCATGTTGATATCCCTAAGTAGAAGTGGTTTAAAAATCATCCCCCTATTAAACAAAAAATTGTGGAACCCGTTATAGTTAAAGATGAAACTATCATTTATAATGTTGACCTAGTTGTTCCTACTGCTTATATTGAGAAACCTCCCTTTCCTGTTAGGATAAAGGAACATGCTAAAGTCTCAACTGTGGTTAATAAAAGCTATATTAGAACACCTATACCCTCTAAACAAATTAAAGTTGAACCTAATGTCTCTATGGTTAATGATCTCTTGGTCAATAATGTCGATGGTCATGTTATTTACTTCTATAATGAAGTGACTAGAATTGCTAAGCCCGATCCCAAAGATAAGAATAAGCATGTTGTTGATACGTCTTCAACGTATCTATAATTTACGAAGTATTCATGCTATTATTTTATCATTCTTAGATGTTTTATAATCATTTTATAGTCATTTTATATCATTTTTTGGGACTAACCTATTGACATAGTGCCAAGTGCCAGTTGCTGTTTTTTGCAAGTTTTTTACATCGCAGAAAATCAATATCAAACGGAGTCCAAACACCGCGAAATTTTTTATGGATTTTTTATGGGCCAGAAGACTCCCGATGGGCCAAAGAAGCACCTGGGGGTGCCCCGAGGGGGGCACAACCCACCAGGGCACGCCAGGCACCCCTGGCGCGCCCATGTGGGTTGTGCCCACCTCGTTGGCCTCCCATACCCCCCTTTGCACTATAAATTCCCAAATATTCCGAAACCCTTCGGGGTTAACCTAGATTAGAAGTTCCGCCACCGCAGGCCTCTGTAGCCACCGAAAACCAATCTAGACCCTTTCCGGCACCCTGCCGGAGGGGGGAATCATCTCCGGTGGCCATCTTCATCATCCCGGCGGCCACCACGATGAGGAGGGAGTAGTCCACCCTCGGGGCTGAGGGTTTGTACCAGTAGCTATGTGATTTATCTCTCTCTCTCTCTCTCGTGATCTATATCATGTGCTTTGTTAATATAGTCGGATCATATGATGTTTCTCCCCTCTATACTCTTGTTGTGATGAATTGAATCTTTACCCTTTGAAGTTTTGTCATGTCGGATTGAATATTCAGACATGAGAACACATGATATATGTCTTGCAGTATGAATACTTGAGGTGACAATTGGGGAATCTTATTGATTCACTTGATATGTGTTATGGCATTCAACAACCGGATTCCCGCGGTGATATTGGGGTAATCTATGCATAGGGGGCCAAGGAGAGTCCCATCCGGGCTCCACCCTCCTTGCGCCGGCGGCCACTCCGGCCCCGGCGGCCACTCAGCTCCTACCAGTGGCCACTCCGGCCCTGGTAGCCACCATCCCCTCAAGATGGCGCCCTTTGCTCTCAACTTCGACTGTGGGAAGAAGTTTCAAGTGGAGATGAGGACCAAGTTTGGTCACCCGGTGGTTTTCTCTCCGGGATTTCATCAAAAGGAGTTCACCATGGTGGTTTCGTTTTGCTGAGCATCTTTCAAGCTTGATGTGCACATGGTTAGTGTTTCACTTCTTGCCATGTTTGGTGGCTATGCCCAAGGTTTTCGTGTTCATTTCCTTCGAGATAGATCTTACAAGTTCTCAGTAGCCTCAAAGTCCGTAGGTTTTGAGATATATAATGCAGGTAGAATCATTGAAAAGGATTTTGAGTTGGTTTTTAGTCTTTGGAACTTTGGTGGCCCAAACTGGCGCCGGGAAGAAGCTCTTTACTATGCTGAGCTTGACAAAGAATGGACTCTGGTGGGTAGGACTGCCAAGGCAATTGTTCCTCACTCCGGTGATCGCTGGAGCTACTCCACGGTGGTCAGAGATGGTAGATCAGTTTTCGAGCGGTTATCGGGGCTCAATCATGAGGGCAGTATTCAGGGCATTAACCACAATTCATTGCAGAATAATTCTGCCCCGGTCAGGCCTCAATTGGTGCATAATGAAGTGCAACGTACCGTAACACGTAATCATGTGGTTTGTCATGCATGCGGGGCCAACGGCCACTTCGCCCGTTTTTGCACTGTTCCAAACTTGACTGGGCTTTGGCCTTATATCCCTTTTAGTACTTTCCCAAGCCCACCAGAGAATGCTTGGGCCGATGGAGAGGTTGAATCTTGGTTCCACTGTATTGGGCCGGCGGCACAGATTAGGCAGGTGACATCATTTAAGGAGCTGGTCAAGGATTTTTTCGCAAACTTCAAGCCGAGACCGTCGCCTGCCTCCTCGCATTCCACTTCACCTGCCTACTCTGTCTCCACCACTGCTTCTGCCTCCACCTCTGCTCACGCCTCGACAAGCTCGCCATTGCTGCCATTGCCGACGGAGAGGGCTCTGGTCGCCTCCCTGCCGGAGTCGACTCAGATGGCGAATATCCCCATCGATCCTCTACCTTTTGTCCCGCATGGCTTCCAGGTTCAGGCGATTGAGGGACGAACTGGGGTTTCTCGTGCAATAGTGCCTCATCATCCGAGAAGGCACGAGGACTGGGCGATTGCCAATATTCATCCGCACCCGGACGAGGTATTTTTTCCTAATGTTCGTGAAGTTCTGGAAGAGTTTCTTCAAGGAGATGCACAAGTTGGATTTAGGGAAATTCAACCATGCCCGTTTGGAGAGGCATATGTGTAGTTCAGGCACGTCAGGGATAGGGATAGGCTCATCTAGCAGGGTCCGCATGCCTTCGGAGATGTTTTCATCTCTTTTACCAAACACAGTGAGGGCAGAAATTGGCGCAGGGTTCATTTCAATAGGACTTGCTGGTTGATCTTTGTGGGTGTTCCTTTTGATTTTTGTAACACTGAAGATATTGCGTCTCCTATTTCCAAATGGGGTAAGATCATTAGTTGGGAGAAAGAGGATGCACTCAAAGGAAAGATCTTGGTAAAGGCCAGAGTGACAGAGCTTGATGAAATCCCAAAGAGCATAAGATGGTCTGAAGGAGAGCGGTTTGAAGAAGACTCCTGGACTTGCTCTGTTGAAGTGTTGCTGGAGGAAATGATGGGTGGTGGGCCTGCTGATGAAGACCCCATTCCACCTAATGGTGTGGACCCACACCCTGTACCTCAAAATGCAAATGATTTCCCAGGATTCCAACCTCTGCCCAACCACAATATTCATTCCCCAAATGAGGACTGGGATGCTTGGGAGGACCAAGCAGAGCAAGATCAACACTGGGCTTTTCCTCAACCAGAGCCTATTCAGCCCCAGCAACAACAAGTTGTAATTCCAGCATTGCCAGAAGAGGGGGCACCTAATAGTAGCATTACAACAATTGTGTCACTATCTGATGGTCTGCATTCCATTACACACTCTGCCAGTGAAGAGGTCAATCAGGGAGTGAAAGTTCCTCAATTTGGTCAAGGACTATTAAACATTGCATTAGCCTATAATGCAATTGAAGAAGAGGAGGATCAGGTGCCTCAAAACAATTTGGACAATGTTCAGCAGCAGAATCCAGCCTTAGAGCCTGCTTTGGTACCTCAACTTGCTGATGCTGAGCCCTAGCTGGACTTACAGATGGGCCACATGAATGATGATCCCATTGATGGTAGAGAAAATGAAGTTACCGACAATTCTGTTCCTGAAATGAGCACAGGCAGTCAGAATGAGGCTGTGAGAGATTTTCCTACTGATGATGCATTTGCTACTGCCAGCTCTTTGCTTGGAGCAACTGTCACTGTCCCACAGACTCTGCTTCCAGATGAGAAGGGCAAGGAAGATGTCCCAATTCCACATGTTGGCACCTCTTCATATCCTAACAATAAAGGTAACTATGGATCTTTTTCCTTGCCAAGCTCTCCTAATATGTTTGATTTACATGAACTGGCTCAGAATCATGCTTTGGAAATTATTGATGGCTCACATTTAATGTATGAAGAAGGACTTGATCTCTGGATTAAACATTTTGCACAAGCAACCCAAGGAGCTGCAAACACTTTCAAAATTGAAATACCAGTAAGTTGGTTCAACTTCATAATACACTTGTTGTTAACACCTGATAAGTTTGGTTGGACAATGCACTTGCTAAAGTCTGATGTGTGGAAAACGTTGACTGCTAATTGTAAACAAGAGGAAACTATGCTCTTTCATATACCTGATGGATGTTCTACTTCCCAGGCACCAACTTGCAAAGATTTCTTGCCGGGACAGGGTAAGGAAAATGAAGGTGTAAGTCCAGCAGCCCACTCCTCTAGTGGGGCAGGCAGTCCTCTCCAGCAAGTCTCCCCAAACAAATTTCTTCCACTGGGTGAGTCTATTTCAAGGAAGAGGGGGCAAAAGGAGCCTATGGTAGAAACTGAGGTAAGAAGGAGTGACAGGATTAAGAAAGATAATATGGGCTATAGAAGAAAATCATGTGATGCTAAATCCTGTTTGCCATGTAATGCTATCCCACTAGTTACTCAGAATTCTGTGGTGAAAAACCTAACTAAGTCTTTCTGTAAGGTTGCTGAGGATGAACTTCAAGAAAAGTTGTCCAAGAAGCCTAAAAAGAAGGGGCAGGAGGAGGTGGCCAAGGTGTCCAAGGCCACTGGACATGATTACAAAGCAAAGATTGTGTGATGATGAGAAGACCACACCAGATGAGCTGGAATAGCAGAGTGTCCTGCTGTTCTCTTTTGGAATGTCCTTTCTATATGTTTGCAGTAAATCTTAATATCAGAACTTGTTCCATAGTGCATGATTGTCCTGAAAGGCATCTTTCGTTAGTGGACTGTAATGGATTGGTACGTAAACTGTGGTACCCTTTTGTGGGAATGAACTGTGATGTTCCTGCTGTCATCAAAGCTCTGCTTATGCATTACTTGTTGTTTTGGCATGGGCTCAACTCTACTCCTGTGCAATGCTTGTCTAATGTGACTACTTGTAATAGCTATGCTTTATTTGTGATTCAAAGAAGAATCAATTATTGGGATAGTCACCAGGGATTGGACCTGGGTGTACAAGGACACATACTTCTGGTTTCCAATGAATAACAACAGAACCTGGAATATACTAAACTGGAATGTGAGAGGTATTAATTCTTCAGATAAGTGGCCGGCTATCAGGCAAAAGTGGAAGAGAGTGCTGCTGGAATTGTGTGTTTGCAGGAAACAAAGAGAGAGACCTTTGATTTAACATATATACATAAAGTTTGCCCACAGAGATTTAATAAATTTGAATACTTACCTTCCATTGGGGCATCTGGTGTCATCCTCACTGCTTGGAATGGAGCTTTATTCACTGGAGAGTTGATGTTCCAAAACAAATTTTCTCTATCCATTCAGTTCACCTGCAACACTTCCTCCAAGTCTTGGATTCTCACAAACATCTATGGGCCTTGCAATCATGAAGATAAGATTGAGTTCATTGAATGGTTTGGTAATATTCAAATGCCTAGTGATGTGGACTGGATTATCATGGGTGATTTTAACTTCATTAGAAAACCCGAGGACAGAAATAAACCTGGGGGTGATGTAAATGAAATGCTCATGTTTAATGAAGCTATTAGTGAACTTGGTTTGATTGAATTACCCCTAAAAGGCAGACAATTCCGCTGGAGTAACATGCAGGACCGCCCCTACTTGAGAAGTTGGATTGGTTTTTCACATCTGCTGCTTGGATGACCAGCTATCCAGATTCCATTGCTCTACCCATGGCTAAACCAATTTCTCACCACCTTCCTTGTATGATCAAAATTGGCACAAATATTCCAAAGTCAAAAGTGTTCAGGTTTGAAAATTATTGGCTTAACCACAGCTCCTTCAAGCAAGTGGTTCAAGCTGCATGGAACATTCCAGTGGGCCACACTGACTGTGCAAAGAAGATAAATGCAAAGTTCAAGAATGTTAGAAGAGCACTCAAGCTATGGGAAAAATCCTTATCTTGTCATAAGAAGCAGATTGCAGAGCTGAATGATGTTATTTTCCTTTGGGACTTAATAGAGGAATACAAGGATCTGCAGTGTTTGAAACAAATTGCAGAAACATGCTAAAGGAATTCTTATTAACTGTGCTCAACAATCAGAAAATTTATTGGAAACAAAGAGGGAAAATTAAAGGTGTGAAGTTTGGAGATGAGAACACAAAATTCTTTCATACGAAAGCCTCTATTAATCACAGACACAATCAAATTGCCATGCTGGTAAACAAGGACTAGGTTGAAGTCACTGATCATGAAGGAAAGACAGCAATTTTATGGGAGGCATTTAGGAGTAGATTGGGACAGTCCAATGGGCATTCTATGCACTTTGATCTAAATGATCTGTATGAAAACACAGTGGATCCACACATATTCATTGATTTGGAAAAGCCTTTTACTCAGGAAGAAATTGATGATGTGGTCAAGAATCTGCCAACAGATAAATCACCAGGCCCAGATAGTTTTAGTAATGAGTTTCTCAAGAATTGTTGGGATATAATCAAAGCAGATGTCATTGAGCTTATTATGGCTTTTCATGCTGGGAATGTAAATCTTGAGAGTATCAACACATCTTTCATCACCCTAATCCCTAAAAAAGAAGTGCCACTTTCTCCAAATGACTTTAGACCAATTTCTCTGCTCAATGGAGTGCTGAAGATCATTACAAAATTGCTGGCCAATAGATTGCAAAGTGTTATTCTGCAAATGGTGCATATCAATCAATATGGCTTCCTTAAGGACAGGGTGATTCAGGATTGCTTAGGATGGGCTTATGAATATATTCACCAATGCCACAAGTCAAGGGAGGAAATCTTAGTTATTAAACTAGATTTTGAAAAGGCTTTTGATACAATTGAACATGAAGCAATCTTTGATATTTTTAAAACCAAAGGTTTTGGTGACAGATGGATTTCATGGATGAAAGCTCTTTTTTCAACAGCATCATCTTCTGTTTTGCTGAATGGAGTACCTGGGAAAAAATTTTACAACAAAAGAGGAGTGAGACAGGGGGGACCCATACTCTCCTTTAATGTTTGTACTTTCTGCTGACCTGTTGCAATCTATTCTTAACAACGCAATGAGGTTAAACCTACTCTCTGCACCACTTCAAGTCAAACCTTGCCCTCATTTCCCAATAGTGTAGGCAGATGACACTCTGGTGATTATGCAAGCAGATATTAGGCAGCTATTCTGTCTGAAGGCCTTACTCAATAATTTTGCTTCTGCAACAGGGCTTAAATTCAATTATGGGAAGTCATTTCTGGTTCCTCTAAACATCTCTGAAGACAGGATTGAATTATTCACAAACACACTCCAATGTGCCAGAGGGCATTTCCCTTTCACTTACCTTGGCCTTCCATTGGGAATATACAAACCCACTGTGGAACAATGTCTACCTCTTGTTAACAGGATTGCAAAGAGATTGGCAGGTATCTCTATCTTCATGACTCAAGCAGGCAAATTGCTCCTTGTCAAATCAGTGCTCACTTCTTTGTCAATATTCTTCATGAGTTGTCTGGATATCCAAATCACAATAAAGAAACAGATAATAAAATATCTGAGACACTGTCTTTGGAGAGGCCCTGACATGGAGGACCGCAGACCTGCATTACTAGCTTGGCACACTGTGCGTAGACCCAAGGATCAGGGAGGTCTAGGTGTTTTGGATATATACACTCATAACAAAATCCTACTAATGAAGAATTTGCATGAATTTTTCAACAGACATGACATACCATGGGTCAACTTGATATGGGAAAGTTATTACAGTTATGGGAAATTACCAGGTGACAGCATGGTGGGTTCTTTTTGGTGGAAATCCAATTTAGCTCTCATTGTCCATTACAAAGCTATTGCTAGATGCAATGTGGGAGATGGGTCAGTGTAACTTTTTGGGATGATCTATGGCAGCAGGCAGTACTCAAACACAAATTCCATCACTTATACTCCTTTGTGAGAAATCCACAGTTGAACATACAACAGGTGCTGCAGACAGAATACCTTCAGGATCTTTTCTATCTTCCACTGACAACAGAGGCATATGAGGAATTCTTAGAAATGGAGGACATTTGCATCTCTATGAGACAATCTGAATTCCTGGGATCTTTGGACACATGGAGTTACATTTGGGGAAATGAAATCTATTCATCCATAAAAGCATATAAAGTGTTAATTGGACACAAGCAAACTCCTCCTCACTTCACCTGGATCTGGCAAAGTTCATGTCAGCCAAAACACAAAGTATTCTTCTGGCAACTGCTTCATGACAGAGTTAATACAAGAAACCTACTTAGAAGAAAGAATTTTGTGTTGGAAGCATACAACTGTGCAGTCAGTGGATGTCAGCAGGAAGAAACACTACATCATCTATTTTGGGGATGTCCCTTTGTGCAACAATGCTGGGACTTTATTTGTCCAACAAGAACACCAAACCTGTCAGTGCTGGAAGCATTCCAGGATCTCAAGGACAAAATAAATTACCCTTTTTACATGGAGATCATCATTCTTGGAGCATGGGCCATCTGGATAACCAGAAACAATAAATTTTTTGAAAGCATTACACCATCTTTCCAAGGATGGAAGTTCATCTTCCTGGAGGAGCTAAAACTTTTAAGGTTCAGAATGAAGAAAAAGCATGAGAGACAATTCTCTGTTTGGCTTGAGGCCATGTTGTAATTTTCTTTTCTTTTCATAGCCTAGTTCTTTTCTTTCTTTTTTTTCTCCTCTCTCTTTCTTTCTTTTTCTTTTTTCTTTCTTTATTTCTGTAAGCTTATCTCTAGACTTTAAGACTACTTGTTACTTTGCTCTTTATTTATAAAAATTGCAGTGGGGTTTTACCCTACTGTTTATAGTCAAAAAATCTATGCATAGGGGTTGATGCACGTTTTTCTCCGACGGAAACTTTGGGGTCTGTTTGTAGTTCCTTGTGTGGATTGAGTATTATGAATATGAATATGCTTTGGTGTTATTCTAGTACGAACTCTAGGATAGATCGAACGGAAACAATAGCTTTGTGTTATTTTAGTACGAACTCTTGAATAGATCGATCAGAAAGAATAGCTTTGAGGTGGCTTCGCACCCTACAAACAATTCCTACCTTTTGTTCTCTGCTAATATGAACTCGGGAGTGATTCTTTGCTGTACTTTGAGGGATAATCATATGATCCAACTATGTTAGCACTATTGAGAGATTGCACTAGCGAAAGTACGGACCCTAGGCCTTGTTTTCAAGCATTGCAACACCGTTTTTGTGCCCGTTTACTAATTGCTACCTTGCTGTTTTTATTTATTCAGATTATAAAAATATATTTCTACCATCAATATTACACTTTTATCACCATCTCTTCGCCGAACTAGTGCACCTATACAATTTGCCATTGTATTGAGTGTGTTGGGGACACAAGAGATTTCTTCTATTTGGTTGCAGGGTCGTTTGAGAGAGACCATCTTCATCCTACACCTCTCACGGATTGATAAACCTTAGGTCATCCACTTGAGCGAGAATTGCTACTGTCCTACAAAACTCTGCGCTTGGAGGCCCAACACGTGTCTACAAGAATAAAGTTGCGTAGTAGACATCAAGCTCTTTTCTGGCGCCGTTGCCGGGGAGGTGAGTGCTTGAAGGTATATCTTTAGATCTTGCAATTGAATCTTTTAGTTTCTTGTTTTATCACTAGTTTTGTTTATAAAAGAAGACTACAAAAATGGAATTGAGGTTGCATCATATTATTGATCATCTTTATAATATCTTTCTTGAAAATGATGGTTCGGAAAAATTGTGCTGAATTGTTAGAAGAAGAAGTCAATAAAATGTTTGGCACAAAATATTTGAATGATGAGCATGATTGCAATGTTGTTAGTATGAATTCTTTGAATATCCATGATGCTAATGATATGCAAAACCATAAACTTGGGGATGCTATGTTTGACGGAGACGATGTTTTTAGTCCCCCAAGTTTTGATGAGAAAATTTATTATGATGAAAGCATGCCTACTATTTATGATGATTATATTGATGAAAGTGGATTTGGAGAGGTCATGACTTTATTTAATGATGATTCCACTATGTGGAAGAAGTCACAATTGATTATGACAACAAAGTTCCTATCTATGATGATTATGGTGATGACATGTATGCTATAAAGAATAACGATAACCATGAAACTTGTCATCATGATTTTAAATTTCAATCCAATGATAGTTATTTTGTTGAGTTTGCTCCCACTACTATTCATGAGAATAAATTTGCTTATGTGGAGAGTAATAAAATTTCTATGCTTGTGGATCATGAAAAGAATGCTTTATGTGATAGTTATATTGTTGAATTCATTCATGATGCTACTGAAAATTATTATGAGGGTGGAACATATGCATCTACATATCTCAATAATATCAAGTTTCCTCTCTATGTGTTGAAGTTTTCGAAGTTATGCATGTTTTGCCTTCCTATGCTAGTTGATTCTTGCTCCCATAAATTGTTTGCTCACAAAATCCCTATGCATAGGAAGTGGGTTAGACCTAAATGTGTTAGTCATATTCTTCATGATGCTCTCTTTATGTTTCAATTCTTATCCTTTATGCGAGCATCATCGAAATCATCATGCCTAGCTTAAAAGGCATTACAGAAAAGCGCTTGTTGGGAGACAACCCAACACTTTTACCTACTGTTTTTGTGTATTCACATGATTATGCTACTGTAGTAATCATGTTTTATAGCTTTTGTTTCAATAAAGTTCCAAGTAAAGCCTTCGTGATCATGTTGGCTGATACTTGATTTGATCTTGCTGAAAAACAGAAACTTTTGCGCTCACGAAAATAATTCTCATTTTTAACAGAAGGGTGCTTTTGAGTTGATTATTTTTGCAGAATATTAATATACAAATTTATCACATGGTCCTAAATTTTCAGAATTTTTGGAGTAGCACAAGTATGGTTTGAGTACAGATCATTACAGACTGTTGTGTTTTTGACAGATTCTGTTTTCAATGCATAGTTTGCTTGTCTTCTAGTTTCTATGGCTTATATTGCTCAATATAAATTGTAGAAATGATATGCTATAGTAGGCATTGTGTGAGTACAATTATGAATCTTGTGTTTGACAGTACCAAAAGTGGAATGGTTTGCTCTTTATCATACTAACCTATCTCACGAAGTTCCGTTAAGTTTTGTGCGATTGAAGTTTTCAAGTTTTGGGTGAGATGTCGATATGAGGAGAGTAAGGAGTGACAAGACCCTAAGCTTGGGGATGCCCAAGGCACCCCCAAGGTAATATCCAAGGAGCAACTAAGCTTGGGGATGCGCCGGAAGGCATCCCCTCTTTCGTCTCCAACATTATCGGAACCTCACTTGGAGCTATGCTTTCATTCGTCACATGATATGTGTTTTGCTTGGAACGTCAATTTATTTTGTTAGGATTTGCTTGCTGTTATTTAGAATAATGTTTTGCATCTTTTATTTCGATAAAAATGTCAAGGATAGCCTTTACTATGCTTATTTTACAAGTCTACATGTTGCTGTTTGAAAACAGAAAGTTTACCGCTGTTGCAAAAATTCCCTAGAAAAGTCAGAGTGTGATAAAATGTTGAAACTTTTTGCATAACAAGCTCTGATAAATTATCTACAGTGTGGTAAATTTTCATAATGTTTGGAGTTGAATAAGTATTGACACCCTTGCATTCTTTACAGACTGTACTGTTTTGGCAGATTGTTGTTATGATTGCATTGCTTGCATATGCTTGCTTGTTTAATGAATCTATTGGTGGATACGAGTATTAAATATGCAGAGGAATTTAGTATGCAATGTTGAATAATAATTTTAGTGATTTTCTACAGTAGAGGATGATAAGGTTTTTGCATTGGTTTATACTAACTTATCTCACGAGTTCTTGTTGAGTTTTGTGTGGATGAAGCTTTTGAGATTTAGGAAAACCGTTATATGAGAGGAATTAAGGAGACACAAAAGCTCAATCTTGGGGATGCCCAAGGCATCCCAAGATAATATTTCAAGAAGTCTCAAGCATCTAAGCTTGGGGATGCCCCGGCAGGCATCCCACCTTTCTTCTTCAACAATTATCGGCTAGTATCGGTTGAGCCTAAGTTTTTGCTTCTTCACATGAGCTGTGCTATCGTTGGAATGTAATTTTATTTTGTTTTCCTTGTTGTTTGAATAAAATACTTAGATCTCTAATTTTTTAAATAAAAGAGAGTCTTCACTTATCCACCTATTTACTTAACTACTCGCTTGATCTTCACTTATATCCTATGAGTAAATTGTTGAATAAATTGAATATCATAAAGTTGAAATCATATCATGCCTAGTGGTAGCTTCACATTGGGTTTAAAAAGTGAAATATTTTGAGGCTTGACAATCACAATTTTGGTCATACAAGCAATTCATGAATAATTAGTATAAGAGAACTTTCACATGTAAATATACTATCCTAGAAATCTTTTGTGATTGTGAGCCCCCGTCAAAATATTATATGCCAAAATTGTTGACATTGGACAAGGAAGACAACGTAATGATTTATGTTTGCTCATATTCACATAAAAGTCATATTGTCATAGATCCTTCAACATGTGGTGCTTGCCCCCCATCTTTGCTAGCCAAAAATTCCGCACCAAGTAGAGATACTACTTGTGCATCCAAAAACCCTTAAACCCAAATCTTATTTTCAAGTGTCCACCATACCTACCTAAGGATTGAGAAAGATCCTTCAAGTAAGTTGTCATCGGTGCAATAAGGCAATAAAAATTGCTTCTAAAAGTGTTAGATCATTTGGTGTAAGAGAAAATTGAGCGTTGTACGAACTTGTGATGGCAAAGCAATAAAAGCGACGGACTGCATAATAAAGGTTGCTATCATAAGGGGCAATATAACGTGACGTTCTCTTACACTAAGGGGTTGAGCATACAAACAAATAAGCGCATGGCAACCTCTGCTTCCCTCTGCGAAGGGCCTATCTTTTACTATTCAGTATTTACTTTTATGCAAAGAGTCAAAGTTTTTCTCTCTATTCCTCTTTATTTTTCTCTTTTGGCAAGCATCATGTGGTGAGGAAAGATCTAGGCACATATGTCGAGTTGAATATGGGTAGCATGAGTTATTATTGTTGACATCACCCTTGTGGTGAATACGTTGGGAGGCAAAACAATAAGCCCCTATCTTTCTATGTGTCCGGTTGAAACGTTTTGCCCATGTGTACAAGGTGAGTGTTAGCAATCATAGAAGACTATATGATGGTTGAGTATGTGGAGCTCTTACTTAAACTCTCTTGAATAAGTTGAATTGCAATTGCTTGGTGACTGAGAACATAGGTTGTTGGGTTTCAAGAGAATTCATTGTTTGAACCTTAACATGTGAATTGGTTGCTACTATAACATGAGAAGTTTTATGAGAAAGAAATGCTGTTATGATGCTAGGAAAAGTGATTGAAATTATCATTGATCAAACTTGTCCACTTTGCTAGCATTCACACTTTATAAATTATTTCTTTTATCATTTACCTACTCGAGGACGAGTAGGAATTAAGCCTGGGGATGCTGATACGTCTCCAACGTATCTATAATTTATGAAGTATTCATGCTGTTATTTTATCTTTCTTGGATGTTTTATAATCATTTTATAGTCATTTTATATCATTTTTTGGGACTAACCTATTGACATAGTGCCAAGTGCCAGTTGCTGTTTTTTGCATGTTTTTTACATCGCAGAAAATCAATATCAAACGGAGTCCAAACACCGCGAAACTTTTTATGGACTTTTATGCTCCAGAAGACTCCCGATGGGCCAGAGCAGCACCTGGGGGTGCCCCGAGGGGCCTCTGTAGATTAGAAGTTCCGCCGCCACAGGCCTCTGTAGCCACCAAAAACCAATCTAGACCCTTTTCGGCACCCTGCCGGGGGCAGGGAATCATCTCGGTGGCCATCTTCATCATCCCGGCGGCCACCACGATGAGGAGGGAGTAGTCCACCCTCGGGGCTAAGGGTTTCTACTAGTAGCTATGTGATTTATCTCTCTCTCTCTCTCGTGATCTATATCATGGGATTTGTTAATATAGTCGGATCATATCATGTTTCTCCCCTCTATACTCTTGTTGTGATGAATTGAATCTTTACCCTTTGAAGTTTTGTCATGTCGGATTGAATATTCAGAGATGAGAACACATGATATATGTCTTATGGTATGAATACTTGAGGTGACAATTGGGGTATCTTATTGATTCACTTGATATATGTTATGACATTCAACTCACGGATTCCCGCGATGATATTGGCGTAATCTATGCATAGGGGTTGATGCACGTTTTTCTCCGATGGAAACTTTGGGGTCTCTTTGTAGTTCCTTGTGTGGATTGAGTATTATGAATACGAATATGCTTTGGTGTTATTCTAGTACGAACTCTAGGATAGATCGAACGGAAACAATAGCTTTGTGTTATTTTAGTACGAACTCTTGAATAGATCGATCGAAAAGAATATCTTTGAGGTGGCTTCGCACCCTACAAACACATGCCTTTTGTTCTCTGCTAATAGGAACTTGGGAGTGATTCTTTGTTGTACTCTTGAGGGATAATCATATGATCCAACTATGCTAGCACTGTTTAGAGGTTGCACTAGCGAAAGTACGGACCCTAGGCCTTGTTTTCAAGCATTGAAACACCATTTTTGTGCCCCTTTACTAATTGATACCTTGCTGTTTTTATTTATTCAGATTATAAAAATATATTTCTACCATCAATATTACACTTTTATCACCATCTCTTTGCCTAACTAGTGCACCTATACAATTTGCCATTGTATTGGGTGTGTTGGGGACACAAGAGATTTCTTGTATTTGGTTGCAGGGTCGTTTGAGAGAGACCATCTTCATCCTACACCTCTCACGGATTGATAAACCTTAGGTCATCCACTTGAGGGAAAATTGCTACTGTCCTACAAAACTCTGCGCTTGGAGGCCCAACACGTGTCTACAAGAATAAAGTTGCGTAGTGGACATCAGTTGTTGGCATGCCTATTGTTTCTGTTAAAATAGGAGATCATTGTTACCATGGTTTATGTGATTCGGGTACTAGTGTGAGTGCTATCTCGTTTGCCTTATATCAAGAGATCGTGAATGATATTGCAACTGTTGAGATAGAGGACATTGATGTTACTATTAAGCTTGCGAATAGAGATACTATTTCACCACTTGGGATTGTTAGAGATGTTGAAGTCTTGTGTGGAAAGATAAAATACCCTACTGATTTTCTAGTTCTTGGTTCTCCACAAAACGATTCTTGTCCCATTATATTTGGTAGACCTTTCTTGAATATAGTTAATGCACTACTGCACGATGCTGCTAACGCGACACTACGATCAGAGACCCTTTGACGAAACTATGTGCGATGCATTAATCACAAACAGTGATGTAAAATAACCGTCAAAAAAGATGCAAAACGTTTTCTAGGAAGGATACATCAAACACGGTTCAGAATTTAGTTACGTGTGCGATGTGGGGCATACGGTTCCGTTCAATGAACTATTTGTGATGAGGCAGAACAAAAGAAATGGGCAGCCAGATGAAGGCGTGTGCGATATATGGCATACAGTTCACTCGGATAATATGTTTGTGATGAGGCGGTACAACAGAAACGGGCAGCTAGATGAAGGTGTGTGCGATATACGGCATACAGTTCACTGGGATGAACTATTTGCATTGAGCCAAGAGAATAGAAACAGTTCAACTTAACAAGATGTGTGTGATATGCGGCAAACATGTCTGTAATCGGAAACGTGTGGGAAGACTGATATCAACACAGACGATTCCTGTTATAAAGCCATGTGTGTTGTGAGCAAATGATTACTGGTATACAATTGCCAGTGATTGATGAAATCATCACCGACGGGTTCCATTGTTTAGTCCGTGTGTGATGCGATTTGCTTTATCTACAGAGCATCAACATATATACTTAAAAAGACAGCAATGCAAAACCAAATTAAGCGTACAATTACACAAGTGACTACACACATAACATTTCCACACACCAAAGTAAGCAATTACATACATACTAAACTAGGAGAAACGAGGATCTAATCATCTATTTATTGTTGCACCGACGCTTGCCATTGCTTTGCTTCCGGCTGGATCCCTGGCTTCCTCATGTCAACGATCTGCCTGTACATGTCGTAGCTCGTGTACGCCTCCTTGGTTGCGTACACGACGTGAGCTTTGTCGAGTTTCTCCATCCAAGCCGAGTGCCAGGCATGCTTGTCCTTGTTGCAGGAATCCTTCATGTCTCTGTAGTAGGGGTAGATGATGGCCTCGGCGAGGGGAATCAGTGAGTCCTTCTCATTCTCGTTGCTGCCCCAGATATTGTATTGGCCCTAGATGTCGACAAGATTCTGGCAGGCGATGCCCGAATTCATGAGCACCGTTACATCGTTGGTGATGTCCACCGTAGTGAACATGTAGTGGGGGCTGTTAACAAACCTGGCAAAACGGTTGCTAGGCCTTGTGGCCAGGCGGTAGTGGTAGACAAGGACGTCGTTGCGCACGCACATCTAGGCGACGGCAACCTTGGGACGAGACCCGACACAAGCGCGGGTGTACTCGAGGTCGAACCCGACCAGCTTGTACTTCTCCTCGGCAAGCAACAGCTCCATGATGTGGATGGAGTGCTCCGCCAAGACCGGGTTGTTGGTGTACACCATTGAGAGCTCCGTGAACCTTCTATGGTGTCCACCACAGCATGCATGGTGAACTGCTGCTCGTCGTCGGCAGCCGCTCGGAGCGCCATTGGAGCCGCGCAGGATACCCTCTAAGAATTTGTCGTGGTGGGTGTGCTTCTTGCAATGGTGGGGCGCGATCGAAAGGTTGAAGAGACACAAGGGTTAAATGGCCGCTGTAATAAATGGGGGACAGCCGGCCTGTAATCGTCATGTCTTGTCACAGCTTTCATAGCGGAGGACTCTAGTGCATGCTTGACAACACCGCACCGCACGCGTTTCGTTTGACCGCGTGTGGGCTCAAAAAGGCACCAAATGTATCATCGATGAGCCTGTCCCCGCGCTACCGCGCAGTTTACCGTGCAAGCTTCCCGCCCGGCTAGTTTGGCCACGCGTCGGCTAGAAGAGGGACAAATCGTGGGTGTTTATTGATAAAAACCTTTGTAAACAGAATCATAGTCGAGTTAGTTAGCTATACAGATGGTGTGCTATGAGATCGACAAGGTAAACAGAATCGAGAATGGTTAATAAAATCTAAGTCCATTGCATATTAAGGTCAAATAGTGCTACCAATATACGAGTCTCATATGATGCCATTTCAACGATTGTACCACACAAGCTCGAAGTATTACAAGGTTCAAATTCTAGAGTTATATGGCTCAAATTCGAAGATTACAAGGTTTAAACTGATATTTGAAATGAAATTCAGCTCATCAGCTGCAAACCCTCGCATTGATCCGCTGAACATGGATATCAGAGAGGTTCAAACTAATATTACCACTTCTAAGTCTGGTTTCAAAACCTCATAATTTTTGCAAATGGGTCAGCCACTGAGGAGTCATGTATGGGGTTGACATGATGACTTCCGATTACTCTGTCATCTGAAGTTCCAAAATGAAATTCAGCATTTTCGGAGCCTATTCCATTCTGCCGCAGTCGCCGACGCTGATCAACAAACCATTCATTTTTGTGAAATAAATGTAGGGCAAACCACATTACCTTCAGCACCCTTGCTCTGACAATAAAGAATCTGGCGAATATAATCTCTGGTATGGTCACTCGGTAGGAGTTCAAAGTAATTTCTGAGTGATGCAGATCTAGGCTTTCGACGTGATTGCTATATTGTATCACATTATCCACCACCGGGCCTAATCTTATCTGCAAAAGAAGAAAACATGTTAGTGCCTACATGCAGTTTTGAACACTACTACAGGCCTATTTGGTTTGCAGGACTTGTAAAATGCACTAACATGCCATGTTTGATCTGACATGATTAACATGGGCATTTGATTACAATCTAGAAAAATGTAGCCTTCTTCACAATAGGTTGGAGTGGATGAAAAGTTCCCTAAGAAACTAGTACAGATGAATCCAAAGGAGAAATGCTTATGGATTGTAACCATATGGATCAAGCAACCAATATGGGGTGGGGCGGACATGTATGTACTGAACTCCTCCAAAAAATCCTTCAGAAATCGTAGTACATTGTCATTGTAAACTTGGAAAAAGGTGTCACAAATTGAACTCCCTTTTGGTTAACATTTAACAGGAAAGGAACATCACCTCGATATATAGCTTCTCTAGGCACGGAAAGCATCTCAGTAAACTGACATCTTGGCCCAGGTTGGGGCCGATAGATTCTAGTGCCAAGACCTTCACTTTGCGTAGTTTCGGGGTCAAGCTTGTCGGAATCATTTTCTGGATGATAGACGAACATACATCTTCAAAATTAGAACTAATTTTAATTTCTAGAAGGAGAGGTAGAAGGCGGCTATTGTACCTGAATGGGTGTGGATCCAATAACAAGTTCGGAGTATTTGTCAGACGAGTAGCCCACCACTGTCAATTTCGGCGCAGAAATGACATTGATTTTTGTTGGACCTTCTTGATCAACTACAAGTAATCTCTCAAGTGAAGGTGTGTCCTCAATGACTATATCGTGGTACACATCTTGTGATGTCTTCTTGCCGCACCAGCAACACACATAAATAGTTCGGAGAGTCATGGAGCTGATGTGGAAGCTACTCAACCCATTGATCGCCTGAAGACGAAGGTACTCGAGTGCAGTACAGCCACGGAGGAGGCGCTCCATGTCACCATTTGGGAGGCAGGCGACGACGAGCTCGAGGTACTTCAGTCGTGGTAGAATAAGAGCGGGCGCGTCATTAAGGGGGGATGGCAGTTCCTGAACTTGGCGACGCGCAGCATGGGCGCGAGGCGGAGCGCAGATGTTGGCAGCGAGCACATATGCCCATCATCAAAAGTGAGCTCCTCGAGCTGATCAAGGGCGGGGGATCGGAACCAGTCGTCAAGCTTGGCTCGGTCCTTGCCGTTGGAATGGAACTTGCCCATTCTAAGGCCTCTGGTTGGGCCAGCGTGACTGCCGAGGATCTTGGAGAACGCATCCAAGCTTTTGCGATAGCCATGGCGGAGCTCGTGGGTGTCGATGAGGTCGAGAGGGGTGGAGTTTCATAGGGGGCGCCACCGCTGGGGAAGGACGGTTGTCCGCGCCCCATATTTGATTAGGAGGAGGGAGATGATGACTGTCACATATAATCGGGGAGGCTGCTGATGAAGTCTAGGCCTGCTGGAGTCGCTTGCGGTTCTTGCTCGCCCCACCTCTGCTTGTTGGCATCCCCGTTCTCCACCTCCGTAGTCTCCTTGTCAGCGGCACTTTCTATTGGAAGTGGGAGTACAGGGAATATTTAGTTAAAACAGGGCAATGGAAAAGTGTATTGGTAACTAGAAATTAGTAGGTAGGAATATAGTAAGAAAATGGAATAACGATTGGTTGCTTAAATACTACACAATTCATTTGATATTGTTGGGTAAGTCAACATGCAGATACTTGAAAACAAAACTTACTTTGAATAAAGTCTGGACAGATGATATCGTCGGGGAAGTTCGCATATATCTCATGACCAGGCTCTTTTATGTGCAGTGCAATTTTCGTGCCAGCTTTCAGTACATAAAACTTAGAAATTTCTTTCCAAAGGCCAGTGCCAAAATAGGAGTCACCACGTTCATCAAGTCTTATAGTAGCAATGATTGTAAATCCATGGTTTGTGTTCAGTATGACATCTCTACAGTCTTGATTTATGTAAAGGGAAAGATTATGCACTACAGATTCTGTTGCATAGCAAGGGACGCGCTGCAGAAAATGGTAGGATTGTTAAAGAAAATATGGTAACATGCAAATATGAGCCCAAATTGAAAGAACTATATAGCAGTTGAAATCAAATGACAAAAATCCATAATTAACAAATGGGAGAATTGATTTTATGCCCCTAGTTGGGTCACACTCGGCAGGTTTACCCCTAGTTTCCAAAAACACTTGTTCTTGCCCAAACCACTTTGCTCCTCTTATGCTTTTGCCCTTTGACTGTTTGACCATCACTTTGAAAACTTCATAAAAAATTCATACTAACTCAGAAAAATTCAAATAAGATATCAAAATGTTCAGAAAAGCGTCACCTATATGTGCATGTCATTTACATTCATGAAAAAAGTGTTGGCCAGTCCCCATCTTAGTTTTAGCTCATATGATCTTAGCATGAACAGTAAAATCTAAAAAATTCTAAAAATTCTAAAAATAATTTGGTGGCAAACTTTGAACAATGTTTTGAGTGCTTGCCAAGTTTCATATGGGAATGACATTCGTGGAAGTCATGGCAAAAAAACAAAAATCAATGGTCCAAAATTTCATTTTTTTACCACGACTTCCACGAATGCCATTCCCTTATGAAACTTGGCAAGCACTCAAAACATTGGTGAAAGTTTGCCACCAATTTTTTTAAGAGTTTTTAGATTTTTTTTTAGATTTTATTGTTCATGCTAAGATCGTATGAGCTAAAACTTAGATGGGGACTAGCCAACACTTTTTTCATGAATGCAAATGACATGCACATATAGGTGATGCTTTTCTGAACATTTTGATATCTTATTTGGATTTTTCTGAGTTAGTATGAATTTTTTATGAAGTTTTCAAAGTGATGGTCAAACAGTCAAAGGGCAAAAGCATAAGAGGGGCAAAGTGGTTTGGGCAGGAACAAGCGTTTTCGGAAACTAGGGGTAAACCTGCCGAGTGGGACACAACTAAGGGCACCAAATTAATTATCCCTTAACAAATAGGGTAAACATGATTTCATGGAAATATGAGAGTAATCGAAAAACAATACATCATTAAGTTTCCTAATATAGAAAGAAGAGAAAAAAAAATCCCCTTTGACGTCTATGGTGCATGTGGCACCTTTTATCCAAATGTAGCAATATTTAGTATATGTTCAGGAAAGTAGGCCATGCCAACCGATTTAGGGTGAGATTGAACATATCACGCGCATCCTCAAGTCATATGGTACGGTGAGATGGAACTCCATGGATGTCTGGCGGAGGCCGCAAAGTCCTGGTGTGTCGACGCACTGTACACTCTATGAATGAAAGAAAACCCTCAAATCAGCTCGAATAAAAATGAATTCACGGCGATTTCTGCCAGGTGATTAAAGGAGGCGGATGAACTGGGATAAGAGATGAGATAATATCTCATTAAATTAGTTACCTTGTTGTCCATGAGAAAAAACCCTCGGTATGGAAGATTCCCCAACCGTGCGGAGCTGGGTCGACCGCGAGCAACGTCAAGAAAGTCGATGGCGATAGGCGGCGGCAAGCGGAAGTGGCGAAATGCGGTGGGTTTTGCTGGCAGCCTGTTGGCGGCGGCAGTCATCGAGCTAAGTGGTTGCCACTTCGATAGGCGGTGCCATGCATAGACACAAAGGAGCTTGTGCAGGTTTTTGTGACGTGGGGATGGTGAGGATTTTCTTTTTTCTTTTTTAAATTGGGTGGTGAGG